>NW_008339846.1:3691383-3741009 GCF_000622305.1 Nannospalax galili | reverse complement strand
CTGTTGACCTGTCTAATGAGAACAATGGGGTGTTGAAGTCCCCTAGTATTAATGAGTTGGGATTAATCTGGATCTTAAAGTCCTGTAGTACTGTTTTTATGAAATTGGGTGCACCACAGTTCGATGAATATATGTTCATGATTGTAGTATCTTCTTGATTTATTGCTCCTTTGATCAGAATGAAGTGGCCCTCTTTATCTCTTCTGATTAGTTTTAGTTTAAAGTCTATTTTGTCAGATATTAGAATTGCTACGCCTGCTTTTTTCTTAGTACCATTTGCTTGATATATTTTTTTCCATCCTTTCACTTTAAGATAGTCTCTGTCCTGGGAAGTGAGATGCGTTTCTTGCAGACAACAAAAAGATGGGTTTTGTTTCTTAATCCATTCACCTAGTCTGTGACTTTTGACTGGGGAATTCTGTCCGTTAGTATTTAAAGTTATTAATGAAAGATGAGTATTGAATCCTATCATTTTTATTTCTGTTTACGTTCTTGATATAGCTGTACTTTTCCACAGCTATACCTTCATTAAATTCCTTTCCACAACCCCTTTGTATAGTCATTCGTGGACAGGACGTCTTTCAGCCTTTTCATGTCATGGAAATTTTCCATTCCCCTTGGACTACAATAGGTAGTTTTGCTTGATAAAGTATTTGGCTTTGGCATCATGGTCCTTTAGAATTGGGAATACTTTCATCCAGGCTCTTCTGGCTTTCATAGTTTGTAATGAAAAGTCAGCTGTAATCCTAATGGGTTTTCCTTTTTATGTGACTTCTTGCTTCTCTTTTGCAGCTTTCAGTATTGTCTCTTTGTTTTGTACATTTAGTGTTTTTACTATGATGTGCTGTGGAGAGTTTCTTTTCTGGTCGTGTCTGTTTGAAGTTCTGTATGCTTCTTGTATTTGTGTGAGCATGTCTTTCTTTAATTTTGGGAAATTTTCTTCTATGATTCTGTTGAAGATCTGGTCCATGCCATTATCTAGGGATTCTTCTCCTTCCTGTATGCCTATGATTCATAAGTTTGGTCTTTTTATGGTGTCACACAATCCCTGCATAGTCCATTCTTGTGCTTTCTTAAATTTTTCATAATCTTTGCTCGAATGGTCTAGTTTGTCCACTTTATCTTCCAGTCTTGATACTCTGTTTTCCATTTCATTAATCTTATTGGTGAGGATTTCTCCTGTCATTTCTAATTGGCTTACTGAGGGTTTCACTTCTTTTTTCATTTCAGTCTGAGCAGTCTTCAATATTTCTAGCTCTTTTTTGAATTCATTCACAAGTTTATCACTATCTTCCTTCAGTTCCTCGATTTCTTTGTGTGTTCTTTAAATTCACTGATTTCTTTGACCATGTTTATAATTGTTCTTTTGAGTTCCATGCCCTGCATTAGCTCTAGGGGGTTCTCATTGTACTCCTCTAGAGGACTATTGGTATTTGGTGGGGATATGTTATTTTGGTTTTTCATGTTATTATTTTTTCTCTGTGATTTTGACATGTGAATTTCTTTTGTAGTTTCTGATTCTTGTGTGAGACTCAAGCCTTCAAGTTTAGGTCTGCTTATTTTTGTAAACTTTATGTGTCTTTGTGTTTTACTTTTTGGGCATGAAAAGCTGGTTCCTCTAAGCTTCCAGTTCTCTCTTTTGATTTTACATTGGAGTGGCAGGATTGCTTTTGTCTTCAGGAGTTCCCACAGGGGTCCAAGTCAGATGAGGGTCAGATGCTCTCAGCCTTTCTCCTAAGGTCTGGATCCCTCCAGGAAAGCTTTTGACCTCTGGAATTGGGGGGTTGGACTGGCCTGGAAGCCAGGCCCAGGAAAGATGCTGGTCTAGGGCAGCTGGTGGTTGTGCCACCCAGAGTTGCAAAGGAAGATGGGGGCAGGAAGCTGCCCCAGGGGCTCCTGGGGGCTGCACTGAGGAGCTAGGTTGGTCCTGGAGAGAGGCCTGTGGGTTGGAGAGAGTTGTGCTGGTCGTGCAGGCCCAAGGAAGCAGAGGGAGGTGAGCTGTTCAGTGTGTTTTATCACAGCAATAGAAAATAACTAGGACAGATAGAATGGCTTATTAATATCCTCTGTGCAACGCCATATCAAATCCAGTTAATTCCCATATAGTTTCTGTGAGCGTCACGAGACACAATAATGAAATAACCTTTAGGTGGCAGCATAAATAAAACCTTTATTTCACAGTTTTCTCATATATAGAATATTATCTTATATGAAAAAGTAAAGACTTACAAAGTTTACAACAGGAAACAATAAACTCACGTTTTTCACTTTTCTTTCCCTTTCTTGGTGGGGAGGGAGAAAGAGTTTACTTGGCTTACAGCTCACAGTCCATCATCAAGGGAAACCTAGGCAGGAGCTCAGGGCAGGAACCTGGAGCACAGACCTTGAAGGAATGCTGCTTACTGGCTTGCTCCCTGGTCTATGTGTAGCGTTCTTTCTTATACAGTGCAGGACCACCTGGCCAGGGATGGCATCACCCACAGTGGGCTGGGCCTTCCAGTGCCTTTCTTCTTTGAAGAGCTGTGTTTGTTTACCTTATCTTTGAATATTATGATACCTTCTTATCAAACAAGGTATCTAAAATTTTTTTCAACAAATCATGGTTCAGATATATGTACATAGTGGAGATGTCAGGCAGCAACTCTCCTGGATCAGTTTTTCATTCTTGAAGAAAGAAAAGAAGGATTTTTTTTTTGTGGCGTCCTTCCATCCATCAATCAGTCCCTCCCTCCATGTTCTGTATTAAGCAGGTACTTTACTTTTCACCGCCTCCCTCTGGTGTCCTGCTTCTTGGAGGGCTAGTTCACACTGCAGTTCACACTTCTTGGAGGGCTAGTTCACACTGCAGTTCACGCTTCTTGGAGGGCTAGTTCACACTTCAGTGGGTGCCACTCAGGAGGCTAATGCTACCAGCACAGAGCCTTCCCTTGTCCGGCAGTGATCCTGTGGAGGACAAGGGAAGGCTGCTGCTTTATTTGGTTCTCTTTGAATAACTTCCTATTCCTTTTTGGCACCATTTGGCCAAATTCTCAAGCTGTTCTCTCATGCCAGTCCTCCCAATTATCCCCCGGGCTATCTGGGCTGAGGTTTGAAGACCCTGCCGTGCAGATAGGGAGGTTCTCAACAAAGTCTCAGGTTCTCTGACACTGTGCAGAACAGAATTTCCTTTTTCCATCTTCAGGCTTGTGATGGTGAATCATCATCAACATATCTGGATTTGGAATCACCTAGAGGACAGGACTCTTGGCATGTCTGTAAAGGTGTTTTTAGGAAGGTTAACCTGAGGAGGGACCATCTACCCTGAATGTGATCGCACCATCCCGAGGCCTGGAGTTCTAGAGGAAGCCAGTTGAGCACCACCAATCATCTTTCTGTCTCCTGATTGTGACCAGCCATTTCCTGCTTCCTTCACCATGACTGTGCCATGAGGCATGTATCCCCTCAAACCACCAGTCAAAATAAGAGTGTCCTTCCTAAGCTGCTTTTGTCACAAGAAAAGTAACTAATGCAGGTGCTAAATCGGCAATTGTCAACATGGGCCAATTCCTCTAAAAGATGATTTTCTCCTTGATGATTGACACCTAAAAAGGAACATGTTTGAAATTCAGGTGCAATATTATAAAATATCTCCCTTGAGCAGCACTTTTCGGAATTGTCTCCTAAGACTTTGCATTGAAGACACATTTTGAAAAGCTTCAAGTTCAGATTTTAGAATTTTTGTCTGGTTGCAAAATAAGGCAAATGAAGGAAGAGAGTTCTACAAAAAAGGCCAATAGGCCCTGAGGTTTTCTCCCTCCATTTCTCTGTCTTCACTGGAAATTGCAGCGTTTGGTCATGGACTGGAGTTTCTGGAGCCAGTTCTTGGACCCGGAGAGCCTGGAAGCTCTTGTGGATTTGTGGGCAACCCTCTTGCTAAGACTGAAGCTTCCAGCCCGCAGAAGGACTTCCTGTGTCCAGAAGTGATTGGTGAGCAACTTTTATGCTTTATGTACTGCTTAATTGTGCAAAAGAAAGTCTGAGGAACTGTTCTTTCCTTAATTTTGTTTTCTTTAAAAAAATAATTGCAATTGAAAATTCCAAACTTTTAATCTTATACCTTGAATCGTCTTTGTATATGTGTGATATATTTACCAGTTCAGAATGTGGGGTACATAAAATATTCCATTTTAAGTGAGTAATACATATCAACTTTGGAAGTTTTCTGTGATAAGATGGAAACCAATGTATGCAAATAACAGTTTTTACCTATTGTGGCTTAAATGTTTTCCAACTTTCTGTGTACGAAATAGTCTCCAATTCAGCACTGTTGAGGACGGGACCTAAAGGAGGGTGACTGGATAAGGGGATGGAGTGATGCCTGTATCATAGGACTGGATGTTTGTCGTGGGAATAGTGCCAGAAGTCCCTCTGTCTTGAACTTGACAGACACCAGATCTGTGAGCAAAAACTTTATGTTCTTTTTGTACTGTGGAGTCTATGGTATTCCCTCAGAGCAGCAGAGATTGTATTATGACATCCACAAAGCAAGCAGCTTCTCACTTGTCAGAACCACCCAGCTGAGGAGCTTGGTCCATTAAAGAAACATTCTCCTGCAGCTGGGCTTAGACATCATTATGGTACTGTTATCCACAGACCATGCCACTGATCAAGAACAGACAGATTAAAAGTAGATTCATGGGGATGCAGTGCAGAAGAGAAACAGTTGCCACAGCAATCCATCTTCCAATACCCAGTCAACACACATGGTGGGTAATCTAAGTAGTTTTGTGCACAAAAATTCTGATGTGGGAAGAAGAGAGATAATACCTAAAACCAAGAAAAAAGAGTGGATTAAAAATCTCTTTAAGTAATGCAGACTTTAATTGAAGAATTATATTAGAGACAGATCTTATATAAGAAGTCCTTTGAATGGGTCATGTCCCCAGCCTTTGTGTGTGTGTGTGTGTGTGTGTGTGTGTGTGTGTGTGTGTAACTTGAGTGCTACGGTGGTTTGAATATGTGTCTCTGTAGGCTCCAAGTTTTTGGACATTTGGTGGGTTGGTGGCACTATTTGTTCAGGAAATCTCCCCTTGTAGAGGAAGCATGTCACAGGGGTGGGCTTTAGCCTTGCCCATTTCCAGTTTGTCTCTCTCTGCTTCCTGTGCCTGCTTGAAGATCTGAGGTCTCAGCTTTCTTCTCCAGCTGTTTCCTGCCATGCCCCCACCCAAGATGGATTCATCCCTTTAGAACCGCAAACCAAATAAAATCTTTCTTCTATAAATGACTTAGTCATGGTGCTTTATCACAGCAACAGAAAAGTAACAATACAGGTGTTAAATAAAAGTTAGTTCAAACCAATGAAGTTCTGTGATGACATGGGGCCTCAAATGAGTGGGAAAGAATTCTGTACTGAGCTTCCGTTGTGCTTTAAATGGGAAATGCCCTCCACCCCGACACCTGTTTCCATACTTTGGCTGCAGAGTGTGGCACTGTTCTGGGTGTTGTGGAAACTCTGGGAGGTGAGATCCAGGTGGCCAGGCAGTAGATGTTGTGCACTGGGGATGGCTCCTTAGGGATATATTGCCCACTGCAGCTCTCTGTTTTGAGCTCTCTGAATCCATGAATGAAACAAATCTTCCTTTAACTTGTTTCTGTCAGACATTTTGTCACAGTGATGAAAAATGAATGACTGTACTTTTCCAGGGTTGCCATACAAACTAATAAAAACTAGACAGATTAAGAAAAGTTCTCTCTCTCTCTCTCTCTCTCTCTCTCTCTCTCTCTCTCTCTCATAGTTTGAGACGCAAGCAAGAAATCCAGAAGTAAGAGGTGGTGATGGCTAAGATCCCTCTGAAAACTTTAGACGACCCTCTCCTTCCTCTGCTAGCTTTTGGTGGTAGCTGTCTGTCCCCGGCACTCCCCAGCTTGCCCCACGTCACTCTGATGTCCGCCTCCTTCATCATATGGGCATCTTTCTTCTTTCAAGGACATTAGCCACACTGAACTGAGGCCTCTCCGTGCTCCAGCATGGTGTCACCTTAACCAGTTATATCTGAAATGAATATTTACAAATAAATGCTAGGGTTAGGACATCATCACATCTCTGAGTGGGGATAGAATTCCATAAGGTGGAAAACATTGTGAGTTTTACAAGGTTGCTACTAATATGAGTTTCCTTTAATTATTTAATTAATTAACTAATTAATTAGAGATAGGGTCTCATTATGTACTCCTAGCTGGCCTGGACTTACTATGTAAACCAGGCTGACCTCGAACTCAGAGATCTGCCTGCCTCTCTGCCTTCTGAGAGCTAGAACTAAAGGCAAATGTCACCAGGCCTGGGAATCCTTCAATGTATTTAAGCATGTTGTTTATAAGAAGGAGTGAAAGAAATTATTTGTCACAAAAGCCTTTTCTTCTCTATCTCTCTCTTTGAGTCTCTGTCTCTGTCTCTCTCTTTCTGCTCCCCCCTCTTTCAACTATAATGCTTTCACTTACTCTCTTGCAAGAAAAATGATGGTGTCATGGCCAGACATCTAATAAAGGGATGGAAATATTGCAGAAATACAGACAATGTCATTAAAAATATCCCTTGTCAACCCAGAAAAACCTCTTCACAAAGACAGAGAGAAACAAAGTGCACTTATTAATGAATACACATTAAATCAGAGCATGGTTAGCATCACAGGCAATCAGCTAAAAGAACTACAAAGACAGAATGAAATTTCACACTTTTATGCAGCCTGGCAGACACAACCCACTCCTTACATGTTCTCAAGATAAACAATAATTAGTACTCAAGTAAGCAGATTTGACAGCAGCGTTTGTCACATGTAATGTATTCTAAACACACTTGGTAACTGGGCTGGCCATCTGTGTTAGCTAATTGGCTTTACCCAAAGAAATCACCCAAAGAAAAAATAAATTTCTCCACTATTTATAACAAAAGATAATGTGGGGAGAGGTACCCAGTAAAGTGAAGATCTGGTCCTCCCAAAGACACTTAGAGGAGGGTGTGTTATCTTCCTTGATGATATATTTCAAAAAATACAGCCCCTCACAAAGACTTTCTGGCCCTCCAAAGACATCAAGAAGTTTCTTTACCATTTCAAACAACAAATGTTTCAGAGAGAGAGAAAGAATTTATGTTTTCTTAAGTAAATTCGTCAGAAAAGTGACGCAGCAATGAGTCATTTGCTTTATTTTTATCAGGGAGAGTGAAATTTCCTGAGTCTAATTTGCTTTGTCCTTCTAGAGGCCCCATCAGAGGGTGATCTGCTATGAGGACTGCAGTTTCCATGAGCCTCACTAGTGCCACAGGGAATGCGCACATTTCCTGCCAGAGGACCGCTGTCCCATCCTTTCAATTCTCTTCTGAATTAACCTTTCCGTACCTTTAAACAAAAGCGTGGTCCTCGTCTTCTAGAGATACATGTCTTTCCCAGGAAGAATGATGAGTGAAATGTTTGTGGATTGATCCAGTGCCAAATCCCTGGATCCATTAATGCTGCTTCCCCCATCAGTCAGGTGTGAAAACCTCAGCCAGCTAACCTGGAAAAGATCCTCACATGCCAGCTCACATTAAGGTGGACTTCCTTATGTCCTGAATTTTTAACTGGCTAGAATTTTTCCCAGCAAGTGACATGTTTTCTTGAAGTGGCAGTAGGGAAATCACTTCTATTCATGAAGAATATATGTAAGAGAGTCCTCAAGTCAGTGTGTCTGGAGTAGCAGAAATACCCAATAATTGTTGTATCAGCATGACCCAAGTACTTGTGTCACTCACAAACTCCCTCAGTAATCTATTTATTTGGGTGTAGCGTGCATGCATATGGCGGCCCAAGGTTGACATCAGGTGTTTGCCTCAATCACAGCCCAACGTAGATATTGAAGCAGAGTTTCTCAGTTGAGCACAGAGCTTCCTGATTTGCTAAGTCTAGCTAGTAGGCTCGCTCCCAGGATCACCCATCTCTGCCTCCCATGTACTGGGATTACAGGTGTGCCACCACTCCCACTAGACATTTAACTGGGTGCTAGGGATCTGAGTTCTCATCCTCACACTTGCTCAGCAAGCTATTTACACACTGGGGCAATTTCCCAGCCCTATAATTATATTTTATACATTGTTTTTCAAAATTTGAATTCATGCTTCAAATAGAAACATTTTGGCCTTGTTTCCTTAGCTGATTTTAACCACTGAGTAAAATACAGTCATTAGTATTTGTATTTGTGATGGTTTGAATGAAAATGTTCCCCATAGGATCCAAGTATTTAGACATTTTGTCCCCAGTTACTGGTGTTGTTTTGGGAGGTTTTAGGAGGTGTGGCCTTATTGGAAAAAAAAATGTCACTAGGAGTGGGCTTACAGCGTTCTTAAGCCTTTCTATATTTCCAGTCACTCTGCTTCCTATGCCTGCTTGAAGATGTAATTCTTCAGCTTTCTGTTCTGGCCACCTATGCCACCATTTCTCCCCACCGTGATGGACTCTAACCCTCTGGAACCATAAGTTAAATAAACTTTTCCTTCTGTAAGTTGCTTTGGTCAGATGTTTTTATCACAGCAACAGAAAATTAACTAATACAAAAGTTGGTATCAGAGAGTGGGGCTGTTGTTGCAAAGAACCTGACCATGTGGGGTTTTGGAGAAATGTGGAAGACTTTGGAAATTTGGACTAGAAAAGCAGTTGAATGCTATAAGTAGAGCTTAGTGAGACATTCTAATAGGAGCCTGGAATAAAGTAGTGCTGAGAGTAAAGTAGTTCCAGAAGGAAATTAGGACTTAAATAGTAACTGGGATGTTTTGGCAAAGCATCTGGATGCCTTCTGCCCCCAGTCTAAAAGCTTGTCTGAGGCTAAGTTGAAAAGAAATAGACTAATTTCTCCAGTGGGCAAACTTTCAAATAGCATAACATAGAATTGGTGAAATGGCTATTAATGGTGAATATCATGCAAGTTTACAGTGAAGAAGAGTGAATGGGGACAGAAAGAAATGCAGAATGTATAGTTTGGAAAGAAAAAGAGCACTAGGAAGATTAATAATGTTGGAGTCAAGGCATGTGCTGAAGGAGAGGCTCTCTTTGATAAGGAGATTAGAGGCATTAAGAGAGGTCTCTAGATTTGCACTGGAACAATGGAAGGAGTTCCCTCAGGAAAGACCACACCCAGTCAAGCCTCCTATTTGTGAAAGGAAAAAGCCTAAGGAGGTTCCTGCTCCTTGAAAAGTGCTATGGGAAAAAGCTGCAAACGTGGATGAAACAGGCCAAGATCCATCCCAGGCTGGCAGTCAAACTTGGCAGTGTCGTTCATGTGGTGCTGACTTTAGAGGCATGAAAAATGCAAGTGTGAAGGGGTCATTGGTTCTTCCTCTGCAGTTTCAGAGAGCTGCTAAGGCCAGCCAGTGTGCATCAGGGGTTCACCTGCATAATGAAGGCCCTGACAAGCCAAGAGGCCCTGACAGACCACTGCATGAAACTGTGAAGGGTTTCCCTGCATAATGAAGGCCCTAATAGGCCAAGAGGCCCTGACAGGCCATTGCATGAAATTGTGAAGGTGAAGCTTGTTTGGCAGTGGAGACCCCATGACATCTTTGGAGATGCTAGAGCTGAGACATTTGCCAAGGAGAGCTGCATATAGGAAGTGGTACCACCCCTAGAGAGATATATGCTGTATGCAGAAAAGCTGAAGGGGCTGAGCCATCTAAATCTTTTGGAAGTAAAGTCTCAGAAGTTGGAAAGTGGATTTGATGTTTTCCCTGCTGGTTTTTGGTCTTGTTTTGGTCCAGTATTTCTTCACTATGTCCCATTCCTCCCTTTTGGAATAGGAATGTGTATTCAGTTCCATTGTATGTTGGGAGTATATAATTTGTTCGTTTGTTTGTTTGTTTGTTTACAGGGGCTTACAGTTAAGAAATTGCCTTGAGTCTCAGAAGAGACTTTGAACTCCAGGCTTTTGAATAGTATTGAGACTGGTAAAGACTATGGGGACTTTTGAAAGTGAACTAAATGCATTTTTCATTTTATATAGTCATGAGCTTAGGAATGAAATGTGGTGGTTTGAATGAGAATGTCCCCAACAGGTTCCAAGTATCTGTTCATTTTCTCTCCAGTTGGTGGTGCTGTTTTAAAAGCTATAGCCTTACTGGAGGAAGCACATCACTGGGGATGGGCTTTGAGCGTTCTTAAGCTTTGCCAGATTTCCAGTTGCTTTCTGCCTCCTGTGCCTGCATAAAGATGTGATCACTCAGCTTTCTGTTATGGCCACCTCTGCCGCCATGCCTCCCCACCATGATGAACTTTAATCTCTCTGGAACCATAAGCCAAATAAACTCTTCCTTTTATAAGTTCCCTTGGTCGTGATGATTTTATTACAGCAACAGAGAAGTAACTAATACAGTACTTTGGTTTAATTATATAATCCTTCAGAACTAGCTCAAGAAATTAGAATCTCCCTTGAGGAGAATTACCAGGGCATTGTCTAAGGGACTGGAATTAAACCCTAAATGTGAGGCTCTTGTCTTATCTAAGACTTGGGCTTAGCCACAGAACTGACAACACCCATTTTTACTTAATATGAGTACCAAGTTTTAAGGATTTAAGTTTTAAAAGATTTCAAGTTAGTTCTCAAAGAGAAACCTACATTATTTTGAAGAGCATTTATTTATATAGAATAGGTACCACAAAAGCAATTACAGTAATTTATTTTTGTTATTAATGGCACATGGATGAGAATTTACATAAAGTGCTTTGAAATTATCAAATTATCTTTTTCAGACAGGTGTGACTTAACAAACTGGTTCCAGGGGCAAGGGGAGGTTAAGGGTAGAGTTCATACACCTTCCCATTGTATTTGGATTCAAATTTTCATTAAATTATAACCCTGTGGGAATCCCTCAAAGGCATTATAACACAAATTGAATGTTACTACATTGTTATATTTAGGAATATCTCATTTTCTGGGACTTTTCTTTGCTGAATCTAATATATTTTCATTAAAAAATCATGACCTATTCAATTAAAATTGCCCAGTATTGCAGTTTGTATTTCAACAGAATTTTCTGCATGGTAGCACAGTTATGTTCAAGAACAGCACAGACTCCAATGTGATTTTCAGCTCAGAGGAGATTTTAGTGGAGTCTTCTCCGTTCCATTTGTTGATTAGGTTTCCCAAACTTAATATTTTGTGAAAGTAAAGAATGCTCAAAATACACTAATAGCTAAAGCTGTATCAGCCTATGTTTCCTAAATGAGATGAGAAAGTATAATTAGCCAAACATCTGTGATAGTAAACTCACAAATTTATCAGCTGAAACTGTTCTCTGATATTTCAGAAATCTGAGATGAATGAGTATTTTCTCCCTGGACAATACTATTGGAAAACTGTAACAGCATATAAACACCATAAAATTTATTATATAATGTTGGTCAGCAAGTCATTAAATTAATAACAAAGGCATCACCAGTTCCAAACCTGTTTGTAAACAAAGAAAACTTGCTATTCCTAGATTATGCTCTATAAACAATCGGGACGATGGTAAGACTACAACGTTCAGAATATTTTGAGAAAATCCATTTGTCGCCCTGATCTTTTGATGTGTGGTTCTTATTTCAAGTCATTGCAGCATCGTCAGTGCTTACGGAACTGGTCAATACTTCTTTGAAAATGCAATTAGAGAGACTCATTAGAGAGACTACAGCGCTATTCGGCTTCACACTCACTTCGTGTTCACCTCTCCAGACGTTGAAATTGGAAAGTATTCCCACTAATGTTAGTCATTTTACATTTCTTGGTAAAATTCTCAAAACCTTTTTTTTTTTTTTTTGTAGTAGAAGCCCATTCTTTCATCTTTTGTCTTAAGTGAAAATATGATCACAGACATTCTTATTATAAGTAACCTTCATTTCTTTTTCTTTGTTTAGAAGGTACTTTTAATATTTAATGTATGTGTAATTTGTTAGAATGGCTGTGTGTTTGATATAATAGTAGTTTTTAAAGGAATATAAAATGCCTAAATTTACATTTGATGATTATAATCTTTTCCTCATCCAAATTAATTTCATTTATAAGGTCACTTTTTCATTCTAAGATAATTGAAAGGAATTTAAAATTTCACTCAGCTTTCTCGACTTGGCCATTGTGTTCAACTTTGTGACATATTGGTCTATGCCCTTTGTTTATCCTTTTAGCGTTTCATAAAGTTGAAGGTGCTGCCGTGGAAACCAATGGCATTAGGATTATTACCTCCAGAGCTGAAATGAATAATGCTAAACAACTGACAGGTAGACAAGAGTCCCACCCCCTGCGGTAGAGGCTGTAGGCAGCTGGTGCTGCGGACAATGGGCAAAGCACAGCAGGAGGCCTGGAGGTTTAACTGCTGCACTTCAAGTCCTTTTTCACAGAACAGACATCAGCAGCATGTTCACAATTTTAAGAAAAGGCATCACATTCGCCAGCTATAATGAAAATGAAGCCCTTATAAAAAGCAATAGCAAACAAAATAGACCACATCAGTGTCAATTCTGGAGGTGCAGAAAAATACAGAGTTTCAGAAAAAAAGACAAAGGGAAGGAAAAGAGAGAGGGAAGGAGGAAAAGGGAGAGGGAAGGAGGAAGAAGGAGAGGAAGGAGGAAAGGGAGAGAAGGAAAAAGGGGGAAGGATGTAGGAAACGATTTTATGATTAAGGTGGCTACACAGTGAAACCCTGTCTAAAAAGTAAAAATGTTGAAGAACTGGAGAGATGGCTCAGTGGTTAACAGCACTGGCTGCTCTTGCAGAGGACCTGGTTCGGTTCCCAGCACCAACCATCCATAAATCCAGATCCAGGAGATCTGACACGCTCTTCTGACCTCTGTAGGTATTGCATACGTGTGGTACATTACAGGCAAGCAAAACACTCATACACTTAAATAAAGATAAATTAATTAAATGTTAAGTTGAAAATGTGAAATTAATGTGTATATAACTTTGTGAACAATGTCTCAGATATAAAACACACTTCCCTACAACTTGAAAAGATATTCCATAACTAATTTAATGTATGCTTCCATGTTAATTTAGAGGGTAAGAGTCCTTCAAAGTATCAATGAGTGAATGAATACAATAATTATCTGTAATCATGAAAGGACAGAAGAGAATGAAGGACTATTTTTAATATTTCAGCATATTCAATGAATTTTTTAGAAACCACAAATCCATACTGCATTGTTATTTATGGTTTTGTAGATTCATGGATTTGAGTCTTAAAGCATCACAGTGGTGCAGCAGCATGTAAGGGAGAGGCAGGGAGTCCACACGCCAGTCTCCCTCCCCTTAGAAAACTGGTCATCACGGCTCAGAGTTTACTTTTACATGTCTGAATCTTACCCTATTGATTGCAATTATATATAAGAGTTGTTTGTGACTATTTTGTGCACTCTCCATTCATACAATAGATGATGAACAGGGCTTGAGAGATGGCTCAGTAGTTAAGAGCACTGAGCACTCTTGCTCAGGACTAGTGTTCAATATCCAGCACTCACATTGGGTGTGTCACTACAACTCCAGAGGCACCTACGCCCTTCTGTCCTCAGGCACTGCAAGCATGCGGTGTACATACAGACAAGCAGGCACACACACATTCACATACATAAAAATAAATCAATATCTTTTAAGCAAAAATTATGCAAATGATGTAGTGTACATTCTAAATTTTTGGCTTGATATGATTTATCTGATTGATCTGACTCTAAAACTGTTATAGTTTATAATGAGTGCTAAAAGCAAGAGATGTGATGGTTAGCTTTTAAAAATATCTTTTTATTATTTTTTATTTTATGTGTATGGGGTTATTGCCTGCTCATGTATAAGTGCACCAGTGCTGTGAAATGCCCACAGAGGTCAAAAGAGGGTATCAGATTCCCCTGGAACTGGAGTTATGGATGGTTAGTTGCCATGAGGGTGCTGGGAATTGAACTTGGGTTCTCTGCAAGAGCAGCCACTGAGCCACCTCTCCAGCCCCATAATGGTTAGTTTTAAGTGTCTACTTGATACAATCTAGAATTACCTGGGAGGAGGGTGTTTGGAAATATCTGTGAATCATTAACTATGATCATTGATGTGGAAGGACCCATCCACTGTGGGTGGCACCATTCCCTAGGCTTGGAATCTTAGACTGTGTAAGCCTGGATAAAGTGAGCAGAGCACTACCATGCTTGCATTAACCCATTGTTCTCTGCTCTTGGTTGTCATATGACCAGATGCTTCAAGTGCCTTCTGCCTTGATGTCCCTGCAGTGATGCACTAAAACCTTGTAAGCTGAAAAAACCCTTTCTTCCTTAAGTTGTTTTTGAGACTAAGACCAACAATTTTCCCTCTTCAGAGGACTGGTGAACTCAGAGACCCCTGACTAACACCCACCACCCCTGGTTCCACCCACTGGGCATCCAGACAGTGGTGCATCCCAAAAATTAGTAGTAAAAGGAAGGAATTAAGCATGCCCTAGTTCATAACTGGTTTTAAGCTATGAGTCCTCCTGTGGTTCCCACAGTTCTGTATTACTTTAACTCATTCTCCAGAAAATAATAAAATGGCCCTGTCAGCCTCTCATCTCCTGTGGTGTACACTTCACTGCTGTGCAGGTAGGGGGCAGGGAGTGGTGGTGTCTGCTACATCAGGCCCAGGCACAGAAACAACATTGCCTGCTGGTGATACAGGACTCTGGTATTTTCAGTCCTAAGAACACAAGCCAAGAGGTCTCCAAGTGGTCATGCAGTCTCTAAGAAAAGCATGTTATACTAAGATAACTCAGTTCCAGCTCTAAGTTCAGCAAAGCCTGGCTTATTATCCTTCCTCTATAAGAACATTTTATAAATCTTTGTTTTCATCTGTTTTGCACATCTTTATTTTTATCCTTTCAAACTTTGGCTGCAGATAATTTTATGTTTTTATCTTGCTAGTTTAGGAATCAGTTCACGATGACCCTTAATGTTAGGCAGAGATAGTCACAAAGTTTTGAAAAGCCTTTCTGACAGTTTTCAAAGTCATGTGCAAAAACAAGCTGGGATTTTAAATAACATTTCATAATGAAAAACTCAACAGTGAGGGTGTGTACAGAGATCTGTGTGCTTGTCAAAACAAGCAGATTGGATTTTCTATTACTTTAATGGGAAAGAAAAAATTTTAAGCTATCAACATGGACAAATTGCTCATTGGAATTTTTGCTTATTTCAAAATAAAAGAACTATATGTTCTCTCTATATATACTCTCAGATAGAGCAAAATCTGATGAAGACAAAGAGAAAAGGGACTGCTGAAAGAAACACAGGCAGGCAGTTAAACCGTGGCATTATCTTTTGAGGGTTGATGTGCATCTCCTGTTTTCATCTGAGCATGTCAGATGGGGGGTAAATAGCAAACCTCATCACATGCTGCATCTGTAGCCAAACAAGAAAATTGAGATGAGGTCCCTATGAGATATGTCATGATTGGAATATTTGTCTAAACATGAATTTTTCCTTTATAGTATCAAATTTAAGCTAAAGTTTTTCATAGCTCTGTACAGCAATAAACAAAGCAGAGGGAAATAATTTGCCTAGTCATTATTGACATGACAAGTGGAATAGAACCACATGGAGCTAAGAGGCCCTGAGAGGCCATTGCAAGAAGCTGTGAAGGTGAAGTCTGGTTGGCAGTGGAGACCCCAGGAAGATGTTCAAGACGCTAGAGCTTTGAGACCTCTGCCAAGGAGAGCTGCATACAGGGAGTGGTACCAGCCCAAGAGAGACATGTATGTTGCACACAGCAAAGCTGGAGGGGCTGAGTCATCTAAGCCTTTGGAAGTAAAGTCCCAAATTGCAGACATGGAGCTACTGGATTTGGTGTTTTCCTGCTGGTATTTGGTTTTGTTTTGGGCCATTATTTTCTTAGCAAGCCCCCATTCCTCCCTGTTAGAATGGGAATATATATTTAGTTCCATCGCATGTTGGAAGCATGTAACTTCTATTTTTATTTTACAGGGACTTATAGTTACGAGATTGCTTTGACTCTCCAGAAGAGACTTTGGACTCTGGACTTTTGAATAGTATTGATACTAGTAAAGACTCAATACTAAGGTTGGACTAAATTATTTTGCATTTTATATGATCTTGGCCCTTTGGGGCCCAAGGAGTGGAATGTGGTGATTTGAATGAGAATATCCCCCATAGCCTCCAAGTTTATCTCCAGTTGGTGGTGTTGTTTTCAGAGGTCTTAGAAGGTGTGGCCAAGCTGGATGGAAGAAGCACGTCACTGAGGGCAGGCTTAGAGAATTCTATAGCCTTGCCAGATCTCCAGTTACACTCTGCTTCCTGAGCCTGCTTGAAGATGTGAGAGCTTAGCTTCTGCTCCTACTCCAGCCACCTCTGCCGCCATGCCTCCCACCATGATGGAATCTGATTCCTCTGGAACTGTGAGCTCAAAAAAAGGCGGGGGGGAGAAAAAAAACTCTTCCTTATAAGTTCACTTGTTCACAGTGTTTCATCACAGCAACAGAAAAGTAACTAATACAGGCCATGTATATGCCTGACCTCTGAGAATGGCAATTCTATTCTGTGAACAGAATTTGTGGAAATAGGGCTGGCAAAGGATGGAACATTAAGAGCTTCATCACATCTTCCCAGTGATCAAGTTCACATCTCAGCTTCTTGATCCTCCCCCGCTCTTCCTGCTGGATTCTCAAGCTACAAAGCTGTTGAAGGAAAGACACAGGACTAACAGTTGGAACCAGATCAATCTGATTGGCCCAGATAATCTTCCCGCTCCTGTAAGACAGACTGCAGGTGTATGTAAAGCAATATGCTCTCACTCTTATCTGTCATTCACTGCTTCACCTTAGTCAGACCCTGCCTTGAACAGCTTCCTTAATGGGCCTTCTTGCTGGACTGCTGGATCCCAAGATGAGTGATCCCCAAGGTGGATAGGTGGGATTTTCCCTCCCTGGGTCAAGTTTTATGTGAAATTAAATGATCTTGTTTCTCTCTCTCTCTCTCTCTCTCTCTCTCTCTCTCTCTCTCTCTCTCATGTTTTAATGTAGTAATGGAGCTAGGGAGATAGCCCACAGGTAAAAGCACTTACTGCCCAACAATGCAAGCGTGATGATTTGAGTTAGATCTCAGGAATCTACGTAAAGGTGAAAGGCAAACGATGACTCCACAAATTTGTTCTCTGACCTTCACATACACCAAAAAAATTTAAAAAATAAGGTGACAAATGGATGAATCAAAAAATGAATCAGTGAGTTTGCCTTAACTGCAAAGCTTGATTCAAAAATGCTAAAGAAAAAAAAAGGGTTTGCCTTTAAAACTATAATAGAAATCAGTGTCTCCTGGGGTGAAAGAGGGAGCTACACACATATGATGCCCACTTCCATGTCCCATTGCAAATGAACTACGAAAAGATCCAGCATCCTTAAACTATTTCTAGAGGCACAGTCACTTTGCTTACTTAAAGACACAGACTTCTTGTGTGCTTTTTTTAAAAATTTTATTTTTACTTTTTAGAAGAAGCATTCATTACTCATTAACAATTTTAAGTATTACTGTTATGAAATGTGTTATTACAGAGTAAATCAGGTATGCTGCTTTGAGCAACACAATTCATTTTGGCTCTCCCATTTTGAAGGCTATTATCGTTATACTAGATGTTTGAAATTATTAAGAAGTTTTAATATTTCTAAGTAAGTATTCTTACACACCCTTTCCAAAGAACATACATACACACAATAAACACACATTTTTGGGAGCTCTCACCTCTAACTGTAACTAGAGGAAACCCATGAAGAAGAGAATGGTGGCTTCGCAGGTCAGCAAAGCTAAGCTGCTGAACCTAACAGTGCAGCCAGACGTGAATGTTGGTGTGCTGTGGGCAGCACAACAAGTACAGACAATCAACACCTTGAACCGTTTGAGTCAAAGGTGGATACTGCCCTCAATAATGAGACCAAGCCCTATCCAGTCTATCAAAGGCATCAGAGCAACACAGGGACCTCCCCGAAGAAGAATAAATGTGTCTGAAGACTGCATATCAGATGGGTTTGTCCAGTCAGCTCTGAAGACTGTATAATACCACCCTCCAGAGTGGCACAGGCACGCGTACAGATTCATATCTCTAGGTTGCACCCCCATCCATTCAACCAGCTTCAGATAAAAACATATGTGCATATATTTTTGCATATGTATGTGCCTGTGGCATGAATGTTCACATGTATGTAAATTCATGCATGAGTGCAGGAGCACGTGCACGTCTTTGCACATGCATGCGGAGGCCTGAGGTGGACAACGAGTCTCTTCCTCGGTTGCTCTCCACTTCTTGTTGAGCCAGGGTCTCTTGCTGAACCTAGATCTCCCCAGTTCTTACCAGTCCCACTGTCCAGCTTGATCCCGTCTCTTCTTTCTTTGTACTGGGATTGTGAGTGAGCCACATGCTGGCCTGGCTGTATGTGGTTCTTCTGGGGATCCAAGCTCTGTCCTCATGCTGTGTGGCAAGTGTTTTGTCCACTGAGCCATCTCCTTAGCACCCCAGATAAATATATCAATATAGTATAAACACATATTATAAACATGCATATATTAAAAGATATTAGAGTTTTTTAAATAATAGTTTTGATTCTTTGAGGACTTCACACAATGTGTCTTGATCATGTTCAGACCCCGTTCTCCATCTTCTCTCACTTCCCCCCCATCTTCCTGCCCTCCCTCACTTCATGCCCTGCATTACTATTTTTTAAGGCCTATCAAGTCTAATTTGTGTTCCCCAAATACTCTTGGGTCCATCTCCTGGAGGCTGGTCAACCTACCAGGCATCACACTCTTAAAGAAAACTGACTCTCTCCCAGGAACTAGCAAGTGTCGAGTGTTCCTCAGCTACTGCTGGGACTTCTTGAACAAATCCTCCTTCCATGCTGGGTTTTTGTCTGGGTTGAGCTTGCGCAGGCCTTGAGCATGCGCTTACAAGCACTGTGGGTTCACATGCGTAACTTCCCTGTTGTGTCTGGAAAGCACTGTTTCCTTGTATTCATCCACCACCTCTGTTCTCACAGTTTTAAAAAAATATTTTATTTATTATTTTTATTTTATGTGTATGAGTGTTATGCCTGCATGTAAGGAAGTGCACCGGTGTTGTACAACGCCCATGGAGGACAGAAGAGGCTGTCAGATCCCCTGGAACTGGAGTTACAGACAGTTGTTAGCTCCTTGGGGAGAGGAGCCGAGTCCCATGGATACTAAGGAACAGCTGTCTGTGTTTATGTGTCAGTTGTTCGGATACTAAAAACCAGTACACGTTTATTATTTTGGCTTCTGCAGGTTGGAGTGTATGTGTGGACTGGCTGGGTCTTCACAAGGCTGAAATCAGGTGCCTTCTGGTGCTGTCCCTCCTCTGAAAGCTCTTCTGGAGGGTGTTGTCCCTCGTGTACAAAGCTAGGCCAAACAGAGCCAAGAAGCAACCACGTGGATAAATCCTTGGAATCAAAAGCATACTCCAACTTGACTAAGACTGTGAACTAGCATGTAGTTCCGAGGTCAGGAAGAGAAATCATGGCCACAGTAAGGAGAGTCTGGACTATTGTGAGGTATTCTCACAAATATGCAGAATGTGATTTCATTAACTGTTCACTTAATTCATGCAAATTATAAGAGCTTCCACACAGAACTGACAGCCCTACCTGAGTCAGTGAATGCTGGGAGAGTGCTCTTTAACACTGGAAAGCTGGTTCTAGCACCATGCTTGTGGGTCCCTTGGTGCTAATTCCATCATGTCACGATGTAGTGTCCATAGCACATTGAGGTATTAGTAACAATGTGAAGATAAAGCTCCGAGCCTTAACCAATAAGAGTTTTGAGCAATTAGATTTTTTTTCACTCTGAAATGTTTTTTAACTGATAGGAAGAGACATTGCGTTGTCAGCTAGAACAGTGTAACTGGTCACACTTGCCTTTCCCTGGTCCTTTTTGTATAATGGAGAGAAATCACTTGACTCTGTCGTTAGCTAATCCATGCTTTTAAGAAAAGTAATGTCGGACCCCCACGTACATGCCAAACTGATTAGCGCATCTCTCAACCTCACCAAAGAAGCTTCTTTTTTTCAGTAGACAGCAATTACTAGACAGACCTACAACCGGTCAACACGCAGTGAATAAGAGACTTCAGCTGCTCAATCCGAAACGGGGCACCTATATCACACCCTCTCCTCCCAAGGCTCAGGGATCATTGTGGAGGAAGGGACAGAAAGACTGGTGGACATCTACAAGAAAGCTCTATTCTGAATACAACAGGGCAGTTGCATATATGAACCCACAGTGCCTGTGACACAAGAGTCGCACAAGGGTATGATGTCAGGTTGACCAGGCTCCAGGAGATGGACCGGCACCCAATAGCATTTGGGAGACACAGGTTAAACTAAATAGGCCTTAAAAAATAATCATAGAGGACGTGAAGTGGAGAGGTAAGTGAGGGAGGTGGTGAGGGGGTCTGATATGGTCCAAATACATTATATGAAATTCTCAAATAATCAGTAAAAATATTCTTTAATTGCGGAAAAGGGGGGGTGGAAAGATTGTTAAGGGCCAGGGTTGGTCCATGATCATAGGGAAGCAGAGGCTTTCCAGGACCCTGGAAACTTGCACATGTGAATTTGTGGCAATGGTGGCATCGAGCACAAGACTCACACCAACTCAATCAGACAAAGGCCCAGAGTGGGGCGAGGGAAATGGGCGGCAGGCCAGCCCAGCCTGGGAACTACTGGAGACTGATTAGTTCTGGGAGAGCAAAAGTAGCCATTCCTTAAGCACTCTAGATAGGCTGAATAGACTCCAGTGGATGAACTTGCACCCAAGGACATCCAAAACATGCACAGCAAAGTATGAGACCCAGTGGGTGTGGGGTGAAGGGCGTGGATGGAGGAGGGGGTCTTTGGTTAAGAACTGTTGTATCATATGTGCAAAAGCTCAATAAAACATGTATTTTTAAAGAAAGAAGGAAAGGCGTGTTGGCTGCCAGCCAAATGTTCTGTTCTCCTGGTGGCTGACCAGCTCCATTTTCTGACTTCCGAATCTGTGTTCTCTGTGTTCCTTTTGACTCCTACCAGCAAACCAGCCAGTTCCTCCATGAGTTCATCTCTTTTCTGTAGTGTTAACTACACAAACTCAAAATGAGACATATAAGGGAAGCCTTCCTCACCCCGGGCACTTGGCAGATTCTAAGCACTGTGAAAGCATGGTTAGAATAGTCATTAGTGTTAAACTCTTTTTAAGTTGAAACCATAAGCACTCCTTCAGACATACTTAAGCAAAGATGTTGGGGATGTCGACATTTGACTCCTTAGTTAGCAGGACTCTTCATTGCTGACTACCTTGAGCAAGATGACTGTTAGTCTAACCGCCAGCTAAACTGCCCTTATGCCAGCACCCGCCATCTTGAACTTCCACAGATGGCTTGAGACAGGTACTCAGATTGCAGCTGATCATTCCTGCTCCAGAAGGCCCAGCCTGCCAGCCGAGGCTTTGCTATCACAAGCCTGGATGAACTCTAGATAAGCCTGCCATCATTTCTGTTGACTAGAATGGGTGAACACCCATCAGTGACTGTGACTGACGCTGAAGCAAGGCTGTGATTGGCCTTGGTCCACATCCCCCTTCTTGGGCTATATGTAAGCCTGTTCAGGCTCACTAGAGTCAGCTGTAGGTAGTCTCCTCTGCTGCGGCTGACGGTGTTGTGATGTCAGGCCCAGTAAGAGGTTTCTCTCAGTGGGGTTTTCTTACCTCCTTTCAGTAGCTCAGGCTGAGCTGATGAAGAAAGAAATGACACAGCAGAGGCGGTGAGGCAGTAAGGCAGAGCCTGCAGAGTGGTTGCTGGTCCTCCAGTGGCCCCTGGGCAGTCCTGACAGTCCCACCAGTGAAACAGTGGTGGAAGAGGTGAGCCCATGGTGGCAGGCACCCACTGTGGTAGCACCGGGAGCCCAGTACCCATTCCTAAGTGGCCCAGTAGGTGCCCTATCTTCCTTTACAATCCTGGCAGAGATGAGCACTCACAATAGTCCTGGCCATGGCTGAGTTGTGGAAGGCATCCAGCAGTCAACTGCATGACAGGTGAAGAAACACAAGTGTTCAAGAGAGGTCAGGGCAGGAAGAATAGGGAAAAGTGGTGGTGGTGGGGGAACAAGAGGGAACAGAGAGCTGAGATTAAAGATGAATGGCTCTGAAGAGCTAAGGAAGAGAACAGTGACCAGAAGTGTTCAAGAAAGCGCCATGTCTTCAGGGCCAAGGGTCTCAGAAGACAAGCTGAGAGCTGCAACACTGGCAACTGCCAGGAGCTAAGGGTCCCATGCCCACGGCCTTTGCAGGACCGTGACATTGTAGGTCTAAGGGTCCCCTGTGATGGTGACATTGTAGGTCTAAGGGTCCCCTGTGACGGTGACATTGTAGGTCTAAGGGTCCCCTGTGATGGTGACATTGTAGGGCTAAGAGTCCCCTGTGACAGTGACATTGTAGGGTTAAGGGTCCCCTGTGATGGTGACATTGTAGGTCTAAGGGTCCCCTGTGACAGTGACATTGTAGGTCTAAGGGTCCCCTGTGATGGTGACATTGTAGGGCTAAGGGTCCCCTGTGACGATGACATTGTAGATCTAAGGGTCCCCTGTTACAGTGACATTGTAGGGCTAAGGGTCCCCTCTGAGAGTGACATTGTAAGGCTAAGGGTCCCATGCCCAAGGCCTTCGCAGGAAGGTGATATTGTAGGGCTAAGTGTCCCCCATGATGGTGACATTGTAGGGCTAAGGGTCCCATGCCTAAGACCTTCACAGGAAGGTGACATTGTAGGGCTAAGTGTCCCTGGTGATGGTGACATTGTAGGCTAAGGGTCTTCTGTGACAGTGACTTTATAAGGCTAAGGGTCCCATGCCCAAGGCCTTCACAGGAAGGCTTGTGGGGCTAAGTGTCTGCTATGATGGTGACATTGTAGGGCTAAGGGTCCCATGTCCAAGGTCTTTGCAGGAAGGTGACATTGTAGGGTTAACAGTCCCATGACCAAGGCCTTCACAGGAAGGTGACATTGTAGGGCTAAGGGTCTCCATCCCCAAGGCCTTAGCAGGATGGTAACATTGTAGGGCTAAGGGGTCCCCATGCTCACGACCTTCACAAGATATTTGTGGCCCTGCTGCATTACTGAGAAACTCCACTCCCGGAGTAGTTTGACCAAGAGTAGGCCTGGTCAGTTCTGATGCCTCTCACAACCATCCTCTCAGAAGTCTCCCTTCTGTTCACCCCACTCTATCCTGATGACCTATTCTGCTCTACTCTAACAAAGGGCTTCTCTTATTTATTGAGCAGCATATGAAGCATGGGATGAACAATATTTGATGGCAGTTTTACAAAGGAAGTTGTTTTTCTGACCCTACTAACTCTGAACAGCACACAAAGCCACAGATAGATGTCATCAACCTACATCCCACGTTGTTTCCAACGTTTGTGGGGGAAGCATTATTTGCAATGTCATTGTCAAAGTCATAGCTGTCACATCTCATGCACACATTCATTGTTGAGTCAGGGGTATAACTGAGTCACAAATAAGGAATGTGGTATAAGATTAAAGCTATGTGCTCTGCTTATAAGATATAGTTGCATCAGGATTCCAAATCATCGTAGGACTATGTTGTTTTTCAACTGCTTTTCAGTAGCAAACAATTAAAAATGTTCTCAAAATGTATGATTAGCTTGGTTTACAGGTTATGTAAAGTTTCGATTTGTAAAGGCTTGTTTCAATCTTTCCCATAAAAATCATTTTTAAGACATTGTAGAGCCTTAGGGTCCTGATACCCAAGGCCTCCTTGGGGAGGGTGACATTGTAGGGCTAAGGGTCCTGATACCCAAGGCCTGCCTGGGGAGGGTGACATTGTAGGGCTAAGGGTCCTGATACCCAAGGCCTGCCTGGGGAGGGTGACATTGTAGGGCTAAGGGTCCTGATACCCAAGGCCTGCCTGGGGAGGGTGACATTGTAGGGCTAAGGGTCCTGATACCCAAGGCCTGCCTGGGGAGGGGAACACTGCAGGGCTAAGCATACTGGTAGGCTGGAAAAGCACTGTGGTACTAGATGGTGCCACTTTCTCCTGCTTCCGCCTTCCTGTGGTCACTGCTTCCTGTTTCCAAACCCTGGGGAAAACAGCAGCTGGAGACCAGAATTTGAAGTTTCTTCTGGCTATCTACAACTTCTAAAAAAGCAAAAGAGCACCCAGCTAGAGGTTGGTGACGATAGCAGCCAAGTCACACAAGTGACCTTCCTGGTTGAAAGGACACTATTTATAGCTTAGGGCTGCCAGAGAAGATACAGTATGGCTAATTACATCTAAATTGCAGATAAACAGCCATTGTTTACTAGCATCAATGTGTCACAAGTATGTGTCACAAGTACATGTCTACATGGAAAACAGTTTTCTTATTTAAAATTCAAATTGTAGTTCAGGTCCTGTATTTTTATTTCTAGTTCCGGCACCTCTACCAGAAACTCAGATTTGTTAGGTGCATTTATGGCTTCTCAGGTAACACAAGTGACAACTTTACTAAGCTCTCCACAGAGCAGGATTGCAAGGTGTGTAGTGCTGTTGGTAAATGCTGACTTCCTGTTGTGGGGAGAATTTAGGCTAAACTCAGCAATTCGGGTGATGCTTTGCTACCATATGGCTAAGTTAAAACCATTCACAGCTACACCTAAAGTTACATAACATTCCTTACACTGTCTTATTTATCAGTGTCTTTCAAACTGGTTTATTGCATTATTATATAACTTCTTACATTGTGTATCAAATAAGATATTTTCCCACTCAGAAGTATGAAATACAATATATTCAATATTTATTCATATTTTCTACTAAAAAATGCAGTTTAATTTTCTCATACTCATTTGTATGTTATAATTTATTATGACATAACTCTGAAATTTTACAAAGTACATTATTCTTAAATTCTTCTGTAAGAATTTAGTGATATAAAATTTAATGATATATAATTGCTTCTTTAGCTAAAATTAACGTTAGAAGCTTTAGACTGCTACTTATTTATATTTGGTTTATGAAATAATATCCTCTCTTACATTTTATGATATCTATTAATATACTTACATGATAAATATACTTAATTTATGATATACATACACCGTATATCACATCTACTCTATAAGCATTCTTGAGATTATGGATGTCTGACCATGTAGAGTAATGGTGTTTCTCACTTAAGGAAATTTACCCAAGGAGGCATCTCCTGTGTGCAGGCCCAATTATGAGTAAGGCCGAGTCAATTTGCTGGAAATTGGCTCAGTTCCCGTGATTGCACTGAAAGGATCAAAGAAAATCAATCTTTTGAAGATAATAACACTTTCAAAAATAATGTGTGCCTAATTTCTCTCCATTTCTCTTCCTAAGAGTTTCCCATCAAGCTTAATATACAAAGAGCAGATTGTTTTCACATTTAGAATATTTACAAAATTAATTACATTCTATTTTAGATGAATTTTATGAAAGTACTCTGAATTTATTAAAAATATCAAGATCCAATGTGATTTTTCCTGCCTTGCTACATTACAGCTGTGGTAAGAAATAGCCAGAGAAGTAATATAAGCCCGGATACTTCTGAAATTGTGAGTGAGAGCTGGTGAATGGGATCCTGGCCTCTCTTGGCAAGGTTTGAAGCAAGACGGTTTCACTGCAAACTGCTTCATGAGTACTTAACATTTATGGTTTCAGCTATTTAATTTAAAATTTCCATTTCTGATTTACTCTTTAACATATAAAAGTACTGCTGCAGAGATCGGGATAATCTGATCATTGCAAAGACATAAAAGGGCTGATAGTGCAGCACAAGTTTATGTAATACGAGATTGACATCTCCGCTATGAAAAGGAGTGAATCCAATATCTGTCCAAACAAGATTAACAAGGCATTGTTTGGACCTCAGGAACACTGGCTTTCACTCTGCCATTTCCCCTTCTGAATGTCATCAGGGTGAGTGAACTTCAGGGCGCATGAAAAAATAAAGCCATTGTGAACTCCCAGCCTAATCTCAAGCATCATGAAAACTAGTGGTCAGGGTGATTTCATCCCTTCAAAGTGAATCACAGACACTAAGAAGGTGTGCCTGCTGATAGCACCTTAGAGCTTTAAGTCTTGTCACTATCCTATTGAATGTTGGTCTCCCAGGTGCTGCAAGGGGTGTCTCAGTGGGAACCTGCTGTGTCCTATGCACCTGCTGTGGTGAGTGATGGCAGTGGGGGTGGGAGCCACGCAGGATATTGATAGGGAGACAGTGAATTCCCCAATCCTACCCTCTTCGTGGCATGTCTACAGAGCTGTGGGCCCACAGAAGACAGAGCCCATAAGGGGACAGGTTATCTCACTAAGCCAATTGGTGCAAGTCCCAGCTCGTCCCCTGGAAAAATCAACTGGACCATGTAGAATAACAGGCTCAGGAGGGAGGCTGTCCGGGGAAGGCTGCCTTCCTCCTTCCCCTGCAGCTTGGACCCTAAGCTGGCGATCTTGCTGACTCTGATGATGATGGACAGCCAACTGCAGGCACAGGAACCAACAAGACAGTTCCTGGTAAAGAGTCAAAGGGGTAAAGAGTCAAAGAGCTAAAGCGCTGAGTAACAAAGTAATGTGTTGATGTTAATACCAAGATGATAAAATAGTCATTTGTCTCATTCATATGAACAATTCAATAAACTCATAAATGGAGAAGAGGTGGTTCTCCGTTTTGGCTTCTTTATACATACGATTAAAAACTGTAACTAGGCCACTCTCAAATATGGCACAGAACTACCATGACTGAGTGTGGGCTGTACATGGCTGCTTCCTTCATAAAAACACTGTGGAAGGAGAAAAAAAGAGGTATCTTCACGTCAGAGAAGTTGGATGAATGCCACAGCATCCAGATGCCCTGGGTCAGAATCAGGGTGGTCATGAGGATAGCACGCACCTTTGGTTGATGGGATGAGAAGGGTACTTTATTTCTGTGGTTCACACCCAGAGCAGCCTGAACCCATGAGCCAGTTGGAACAGAGCAGCTGAATCATTCCCAGTGAAGGGCTTTCTAGAAAACACCAAGCTGTTGCTCCCTCCAAACCATCATCATAAGTAAGAAAAGTACAAGAAAGTGTCACAGAGGAGACTGCAGACACAAGGACTATGACGTGGGATTCAGGAGCAGAAAAGCGACATCAAGGGAACAACCGAGATCCAGTAACAAATGGACTTAACACTGCATCAAGAGTGCTCCATTGGGGGCTGGAGAGATGGCTCAGAGGCTAAGAGCACTGGCTGCTACTGCAGAGGACCTACGTCAGCTTCTAGCACCCACATGGCAGCTAACAACCATCCATAGATCCAGTTCCAGGGGATCTGATGGGCATTGCACGATATGGGTGCAGATAATACACTCATACACATAAAATGAAATTAATAAATAAATTTTAAATATTGGAGATACAGACGGTTGTTAGCCATCATGCGGGGCTGGAAACCGAACCTGGGTCCTGTGAAAGATCAGATAGTGTTCTTAACCACTGAGCCATCTCTCCAGTCCCTAAGTAATTTTTTTAAAGAGTGTTCTGTTGGTTGCAGTGAATGTATTTTCCTCAGGCAAGATATGAGTAATAAGAGAAACCAAGAGAAGACTATACAGAAATTCTCTTTACTATAAACATTATTTTTCTGTAAAGACAAAGGACACTAAAAATAACATTTATTTTTCTAGAAAATCATCCCAGGAAATACAGGCCAGTATGAAGAAACATGCAGCCAAACAGTAGTTAAACGCTGCCTGCCTGGTAGCCTGAAGCCCCCTATTAGAAGCTTCTCATGGACCTGGGCAGGTTTGGGGTGAAAGATGCTCTACCCACATATTCTAGAGCCACAGTGAAAGGAGTTTTACCTGCAGGCACACACAGGAAATCCCAGACTTCCTTCACTGAGATGTTGGTCATCCCCATTCCTCCATATAGTAAGTCTTCTGTGGCCATTTAGTAGCCAAATTGATCCTTATTGGACTTTAATGACTAGCAAAGAAAAAGATTCAGACCAGTCCATAGCCCGAAGTTCCAGTAAAAAGCCCAGGCCCTCAAGACAGTCACGCTCTGCAAAGAGGGAGAGAACAGCAGGCATGTGCAGGTCCCAAGGCAATGGTTCATCTTCTGGTTTGCAAGCCATCTGCCCGGCTCTGGTGACCTCCACAGGGAACTGAGCCAGGCTACCTGAGCTTTGACTCTGCCTCAGAATACCTTTTCTGACTGCATCCATCCGAAGACTTTATGAATAGTAACAGTGGATCTTTTTTCTCATCGTAGATCACCACCTTCACACTCCTATTGTGTATTATCTTTAAAACCAAGTACGTAAGTGTAGAGTTCACTAAAACACAAGAGGGCTCGTGTATTACGTCACGTCTAGCAAACATTGTTTTGCAGCAATCCTCTGTCACCTCTGGCTCTTGCAATCTTTCTCTCCTCTCTTCCAAAATGGGAGGCAGGAGTGTGGGTGCCTGTGCTCCAGTGGATGCCCTACACCCGTGTGTATACTGGCAGAACGAAGTGAACTCAGTGGGCTTATGAAAGAGTTCATGAAGTTGGGAGGATAAAGTGGTGTTGAAGGGGAGTGAGGGAGGGATTTGATAAAACACAGTACATTTCTGTAGGAAATTCTCAATAATTTTATTTAAAAAGCAAGAGAAATTAACAGCTCTAGGTACCACCTTATTTATTTTATTTTTTAATATTAATTTTTACTTTTGAGAATTTCATACATGAGTATTGTATTTCCATTATTTCTACCCCTCCCAGTCTGCCTCCTACCCCTCTTATGTCTCCCCTCACGATTTCTTGTCTTCCGTTATTATTATTGTTACATATATATACATATACTTTATAAATACACATATATGCATATATATTTCTACATAGTGCACTAAGTCCATTTAAGGGTACACATGTGTTTAGGCCTGACCACTTGGGATTAGATAGCCTCTCAGGGAAATAGTCCTTGGAGAAAACTGATTTTTTCTTCCTCAGCATCCACTGGTTGCCTGCAGCTCTTCATCTTGAGGTGGGATCCCATGAAGTTTCCCCACCCACATCAGCATGTCAACTTTTTGTCATTGTGCAGATCTTGTTAGACTCCCATACTGTAGAGATTTCATGTCTGCAGCTTCCCTTTCGTGACTAGAATGCTTTAATTAGCCGCAGGTTTCTTGTTTCTCTGGCTCCTACGATCTTTCCACCCTCTCTTCCATGATACGCCCTGAGCCTTAGGTATAGAGGTTGCATTGAGATGTGTCACTTAAGGCTGAGCACCTCACAGTCACTTATTCTCTGTTTGTTTGACCAACTGTGCAGCTTTGTAATAGTCTCCATCTGTTGCAAGAAAAAGCTTCTTTGATGAGTGGCCAGAGCTATACTTGTCTGTGACTATGAGGAAATACATTGAGAATACAGTAAGAAATTACACTGATCTAAGAAAGTGGTAATAGTAGGGTTTTTTCTAGGGCCCATGACCTCTCCAACCACGTGTACTTATCTATGTTTATAGTGCCGTCCTGCTGAGTGGGCCTTATGTCCAGTTAGATGGCTGTTGATGACGCCCAAGAAAAAAGTGCCAATAACGCACAGAGATAATTTGTTAGACTGGTCACTGTGGTAGTTCTTGACGACTGATTGGTTTTCTCCTTTAGGAATTTGCATAGCCCCTTCTGATACTATGGGAGCTGGTCTTCAGGGAGGAGGCTCCTAGGTCAGTTCCAGCTCCATTGCTCCAAGTCTTACATTTAAAGTGTGCAAGCTCCACCTTTTTAGATGCACCCTCCGAGTAGAATCAAGTTCTGTGAGTTACCCTAACTGGGGTAATCCTGACCTTGGGAACTTTTATGTATAAGCAACTGTGAGCACAATTTCTACTCAAACCCAGAGTAAAGCTGAATGTGAAAATCTTAGCACTTTTGACTTTGCTGAAAGAAAGGTGCTTGGCGTGCCTATTAGTCTGGCATTCTAGCACAAGTTAGAATCATTTGGGGTGATTCAGTAAGCTGTGTTGGCAGAATAAAAGTCAGAAACGTGTCTCACTGGTGACTCTTCCAAGTTGGGAATAATCTTCACACTAAATCGAGCCAATGTGGACTATTTAGCCTGGATTTTCAGTTCATCTTGAGAATATTAATCCTCCTGAATATGCTGAGACAGAGAAAGGAGCCCAGATGTATGACCCTTGTAGCACACCCTAGCTCACAATGGCCGCCCAGTGCCTTCATCCACTACATCTTTCTCAACATCATCCTGGGCTGACTGTGACATGTGCCACTGACTCTCTGGTGATTACCGTATTTCACAGACTAGGATGGCAATAAAACGAGGAGCTAAATTGTGATGAGGTTTCCATCTTTACCGCACATCCTTTTACTGTTTGGCCTCAGTAGGGCTGATGGGAAATCTCATCAGTCGCTTCACCTTCCTCCAGCTGTGTCCTCCCAGCTCCTCATTGTTGGCATGAATGTGACTCTGCATACCTTGAAATGTTGGCTCAACCACAGGCCATTGATGTAGTGTCTGGCCCAGTTACCAGCTATGTGGATTTGGACAAGGTGCCAAGTTCTGCTTGGTTATTGCTAATTAAGCCCAAATTAGCTTAGTTAAAATAGTATTTTTTTGTATTTTCAAAGAGATGTGGTCCAGATATATAGTTTCTAGAAATCAAATCATTATAATTGTTTCAAAATTCCTGTATAATTTTCTTCCACTTCCCAGGAGATTTTCATCTGTTGTCAGGTTCTCAACCCCCTAAGAATGAACAAAGCTTGCATTGTTCCCGAGAAGAAAGCCTGCGGCCACCAGCTAGCCCAGCTGGCCCTCTGGGGCTTCTTTTGAGTGTTCCGTTATGGACTTTAATATGTCACTGGAGAGCACTAAGCCAGCTGCTGAGCCATCTTCCAATCTCTGAAATGTTTCACTAACATTCTGCTTATTCATACGTCTCAAAGTCAGTTTTCCTACATTCCAAAAGTAAGATTATAGCACAATTCTATACAACCAGATGGCATTTTGTAAAACAGGAATACATGATTTTAGGACATGTATTATATTACAGTACCATAATGACGATCATTAGAAATAAGGATGTAGGCTCCTTAAATGAAGCACTTGTTTTCTGCATTTCTTTTTAACCAAACATTTGTGACTCTACTTCATGGCCTTGTAACAAGGACAAATGAAAATCTCTTCTTCTTTCTTCAATAATTACTGACGCACAGACATTTTTCTTTTTTCTTTTATTGTTTGAGAATTTCATACATGTATAAAGTGTGTGTTGGCTCGAACGAGCCCTACTTCCTCCCCTCTGTTTCCTCCCCCATCCTCCCCACTTTTCCCTCTGAGCTTCGTGCACTCTTTCTCTAATCCACTGAGTCCACTTAGTGCTGCCTGTTTGTGCAAGGGTGTAGAGCCATCTACTGGAGCAAGGGTATCTGCTACAGGGTTGCACCCCTGAAGAAAATTGACTCTCGCTGCCCCAGTAGCCATCAGTTTTCAGTAGCTTCCCAGACAGGGGCAGGTCTTCATAAGCCCCTCCCTCACCTATGCTGGGATTTTGGCTGGCTGGATCTTGAGCAGGTCTTGTGTATGCAGTCGCAGCTACTGTGCAGTCATGTGGTCAGTGGTGCTGTCATGTTGGGCAGTGTTTGCTGCAGACATCTACTCTCCATCACTCTTACAATGTGTCTGCCCCTTTTTACACTGATCCCCAAGCCTTGGGTGTAAAATGATATCCCACTTAAAGCTGAGCACTCCATGGTCTCTTTTCTCTGCACATTTACCAGCTTGGGTTTCTGTATTAACCACTATCTACTGCAAAATAAGTTTCTCTGATGAGGGTTGAGAGATGCAGTAATCTGTGGATATAAAGATTGGAACTTAGGGTATGGTTTACCACTATGTCAATTCAGCAGAATAAGAGTGTGATGTTCTCCCTTAAGGCCTATGACCTAGCCAGCCACAGGTTTTCATTCCAGTTAACTGTTCTCAGGCATGAATTCCATCATGTGGAGCAGGTCTTAAATCCAATCAGAAAGTGGTTGGCTACTCCCATAACATCTGTGTTGCTATTGTGCCAGTGGGCCCATCTTGCCAGGCCAGTTATTATATAGCTCAGGGCTCATGACTGGTTAAGACTGTTGATGACTTTTCTACCCTAGTAGAACACACAGCACTTTCCAGCACTATGAAAGTTATCAGTAGGGATGAATCTTCCCAGTAAGTGCCAGCTTGAGTTTTCTTCTTGTCCTATGACTCAAATATGTGGTGTCTTCATTAATAGAATATCACCATCAAGTTCTGGAGGGTACCCAAGGGCAATGGCAATAGCCTGAAACATTTGAAGAGATCTTTGGGATCCTACTGGCCAACAGCTTGAAAAGATGTAGCCCGTACTGGCACTGGACTTCTTATTTGATAGTTCATGGTATCAGAGGAGGCGCTATCCTCTTATGACCAGGCAACTCTATTTAAAGCCCTTTCAGATACATCAGTGTTTATATTTTAGGAAGCTTGCAAAGTAGTAGCAGTTGACAAACACATCTGGAAAAGTATCAGGATATAAAATTAACAGACAAAAATCAGTAGCCTTCCCATATACCAACAGCAAAAACAGCAAGAAAGAAATAGGGACGCGCTCCCATTCATCACAGCCTGAAAAACCGTCTTGGGATAAATCTAAGAAGGAAGTGAAAGGCTTTCCAATGAAAACTTTCAGTCTCTTTCATTTTCACAGAATTCCCCAATAGTGTTCGCACTACCTAAGAGTTCATTGGATTTATCCATTTCCTATTCGTAGGACACAGATTGGAGTCACAGATATAGAAATGTTGTCTAGAATGTTTCCAGATATCCAGTCAGAACTGGCACATGTGACAACAGTTTTTACATCCCGGGACCACCTTCATTGCCACTGAAATCGCAGTTCAAAATATGTTGGCGTATGCCTTATCTCTAAAGCGTAGGTGATGTTTCTTGGCCTTCTGGGAACCAGTGGCCTTTGCTAACTCTCTAGACTTTCCCCGATAGTGCCTCCAGGATTTTGATTAAGGGAAAGGAAGTGAAGATGCTTTGAGGTGAAGGCCATTGCCATCCAGCAGCATCCCTGCCTTTCTTAGAAGCTGTGGCTTCCTTGCAGCTTGGGGCAGATGGAGAGCTCTGTTCCACGGTACTTCTCACACACTCATATCCTGGTTACTTAGGACATCGTCACCAAGTGCAGTGAGAGCACATTAGTTATCGCAGTCTAACAAGGATGCTATAATGCAGCTTCAACAGTAAAGAAGTGATATCCTGCTGGGAAATACTTTTAATCACCAGAACTGCTATTCTGAAATTACGCCATTATCCCTTGGAATCAAGCATCTACAGCTGTTGGTCTTCTCGCTGCACAGAAATCTTCATCTCTGTACTTCACTTGTGCATGGGAACTGTTTAGACTAGAAACAGCTTCAACTGAGCATGACTCTATGTGGAGATGTGAGATTGGCTTGAAGTGTTTTGCTTGGCCCTTTTATCATATAGCAAATGGTTTGGTTTCACGTGCAATTACATCTTAGAATTCATAGTTTAGTTGCATTCATGAAGGAAACAATCAAATTTTATCATTCTTGCCTGAACGACTTAAGGGCTTGAACTATTTTAGGATACTGTCAGGACTGGCAGCTTTTCTTTTGGAAGATCACGGCAGTAATTGAAGCCTCCATTTTACTTACAACATAATGATGAGCCCAAGGGAAAGAAGACAGAAAAAAGAACCAGTAACAACCTCAGAACCTCTGGGCGTCCTCCTGAGGCAATTTAGCCCTGATATAGTCAGTGAACACTGCTAGGGGTGACAGAGGGGACAGCACTGGCAGATCACATTCTTAGAAGTGTTTGCTACTCCAGATTACATTTTCACACAAGCATTCAAGCCCAGGATGTATTGCATGGTGATAATAGGGCTCCAGCTGTTGTCCCTCAGTTTATATACGTCTTCTCTGAGTCAAGCAGACTCCAGTCTCTTTTGTCTTTAAACCTGGAGATACAGCCTGGACACACACACACACACACACACACACACACACACACACACACACACCACTTGTTCCCATGAGGATGGAAGGTACAAATGAATACAGAACCCCTCTTTATCTGGGCTTCCTGTTATATGCCTCTAACTTCTTATTCTTAACATTTTGTGTCATTACAGTTTTGTTAACTGTGATGCTTTTCTTTATGTAGCTAAATCCACCTGTCTTCTCCTTGAAGAAGATAATGGCTAGAGAGGCCATCCTCATTTCAAGAGTATTTCTTAACTGTATCATTACCTTGATATTTAACTTTAAAAAATGACCAATTCCAGGATCAGTATGCAAAATGAATTCATAATTCTTTAGTATAATTATTAGCTTGATACTTGAAATTTTTCTTAATCTTTAAAATACTGTATTCTGTGCCTCACATTTTAAAATTTTAACAGCACCACCATCAAACCCTCCCTAATTTTATTGAAAGAATTGCATTTTCTGTCATTCAACTGCTTACTAGGCTATAAGTTACCTTATTTTTCTGGAACTTTGGAGAGTTTAACATCATAAAAAAATGATTTAAAAAAAGTCTTTGAAGTCCTCAACGAAATATACTTATTATATTAATATCAAATAAATACTTTTAAATTTCTTCACATCACACATAGTAATAATTTCTGAAATTTCTACAAGTATATGTAATTCGTGCTCTTGGTTTGAGTTATGTGGCCACAGCCAGCTGTGGCTGCCCCTCCATTCTTCCGGTGCTGGGTGCTGTCTCTCCGCCTGCGGCCGGCCGCTCTGTTCCCGTTGTGCTAATTGCAGGGGCGCTGCCTGAGATCGCACGGGAGCCGCCTCCTGGGCGCCGCCTCGGATCACACCTTGTGGGAATCTCCCGATCACATGGGCGCTGCCCTTCTTTCTGATCTGATCGGAAGTCAGAAGTACTTATTATACTAAAAGAATAGGACCCTCATCAATAGGTTGATACGTATAGGAAAAGTCAGACTACATCTACAAAGTGTCAGTATCAGGCTGCGGCTTCGAAGCTGAAACGGTGTTTTGAGGTGAAGTGATATTTTAGTTGTCGTATAAGGCAGGTTAGAAGGAATGTGGAGCCAATAATGACATGTAGGCCATGAAATTCTGTTGCTACGAGCTCTTCTCTGCAAGCTGTGGTCGCTCTTCCACTCGCACTGAGGCCGCTCTTTTCTGCTCCCTGTGCTGCCTCCGATCATCACTACTTCTGCGGGTAGGACCCCAGGGCTGGTGAGGAGACTGTGTCAGGGGAGCCGCATTCGACACAGGAGAACAGGGTCGGTGTGCAGATCTGGTTTATTACAGAAGGGCACAAGCTTATATAGGAGTGGGGGTCCAATCAAGAAGTTACAACTCAGATCTTTGGCAGGGCTGTGCCCTATCATGACACCGCAAATCAAGCACCTCATTAGCATAGTGGGTTTCAGGTTACTTAGGTTCCAGTTTCCTTATAGGGCCTGGTTTCCTAGGGACCACGTGACCCAGGCTAAGTGTGGCAATTTGGAATCTCAACGGTGGTGATTAGGGAGTGGCGAGCTCTAGGCATCAGTCTCATGATCTGCCAATGGGAGCAAATGTCACAAGGCATTTCTTGTGGCTCCAGAGGTCGGCTGTTGCCTCGGGCCTGCTGTATGGCTGTCAAAAAGACTTTCACCCTAGGCTCAAGCCTGGCTCCCACAGAGTTATTAATGCAAACAGATTTTGGGGTACACTATTAAAATCATTTTTGCTTATTTTATATTCTACTAGAGGTATTTAGTTTTCAAGGATAAAATAAACAGGTCGTTTTCTGAGCTTACTTATAGGTCAGTAGCTCAGAGATTGTGTAAAGTCTAACTGAATGGGTAAATAAATGCCTGCCCCCTGCCTTTGGCCTAGGATTGTCCAAAGATGGGTATTTTTATTTCTTGCACTGAATGCCACATTTATTTCAATGAATGAATAAAAATTCAGACAGGCCCTGGTCCTCTGCCTCTTACAGTCTTTCTCTGCTGGATACTTTAGTTGCCTACTTGACACACCTGGGTGAGGGAGCCTCAACTGGGGAATTGCCACCCATTGGGCTAACCTGTAGCCATGTTTGTGGGGTATTGTCCTTGACTGTTGAGTAATGTGGGAGGGACCAGTCCACTGTGGGCAATGCCACCCCTGGGCAGGTGGTTCTGGATTGTATCAGAAAGATTGATCTTGGGCTGGGGAACCAAACTAGTAAGCTGTGTTCCTCCAAGGCCTGTGTTCCAGTTCTCCAGGTTCTTACCCTGAGTTACCTTGGGCTCCCTTAGTGATAAACTGTGACCTTGGAGAGGTAAGCCAAATAAACCCTTTTCTCCCCAAGTTGGTACTGGTCAGAGTGTTTTGTCACAGCAACTGAAAACAAACTAGAGCACCTTTGACTCCTGAGGGCATCCCTCAGTCTTACATATACAGACTGCATTGTAAATGGATCAGATGAGGATGGGTACCTTGCAATCACTTATTCTCTGCATTTTGACTAGTTGTGAAACTTTGTAATAGTCTCTGTCTGTTGCAAAAAGCTTTTTGATGAGAAGTGAGAGCTGTATTTATCTGAGGGTGTCAGAATAAGTAGAATACAGTCAGAGATAATATTGGTTTAAGAACCTGGTCAGCCAAACACATATACATATAAGCATCACTAAATAGACTCAGAACACTGTGTGTGTGTGTGTGTGTGTGTGTGTGTGTGTGTGTGTGTAATCAAAGAAGAGGTCATGAAATTGAGAGGGAGTGGGGGAGTCTGGGGAAGAGTTAAGAGGGGAGAGAGTGTGAGTCAAAGTGATATAAATACAGTATTGATGTATGAACTTCTCAAAAAAAATTAGAACATTTTTTGAAAATCAGAAAGGATATTTATGGTGGGATCACTGGTCAAAGAAATCTTAGATGGTTACCATAGTAACTTATATACCTTCTTGGCCCTTCATACTCTCTACAATGAGACCCAGATTCAAACTCCTTTCATTGCACAGTTATCTACAATGTATTTTAGTTTAAGTTTGAAGATCACATAGAGCTTTACAGCAGAAAAGTAACTTTGAAAAGGATTCATGTCATATATTTTACCCCAAGGTGTCACTTCTGGCTAAAGGCTTATTGCTTTCATTATACATCTCTGTTTTTTTGACCTGCACAAACTCAACTCTTGTGGCTGCTCACACTGTTTGCTCTCTGACTGTCCTCAGTGTCTGAGATTTGAGTATTTCCAGCCAGAGTGCGGCACTGGTGCAAGTCAGCAGTTATACCTGGGCAGAGACCCTTCATAGCTCACATACCCCATGTAATTTTCCTTTCTAAAATAAGCTTGGCAAAAGGGGCTTACAATGTAGACAGCATCACCATAAAATTTTAAACAAAGTGCACTTAAAAGTTCATAAACTGGCTGATGACAAGAATGGCACATTTTTTACCTAGTTAGAGATTTACTGTGACATAATTTAATTTCCACAAAGCAACCTTTCATGCACAAGGCTCTCCAGCATGCAATTGTGAAACTCAATTCAAAATGCCACGTGGAGGTGGCACTTGTCTGAGCACATGGGAAATGAGGAGTGCTGATGTACTGGCCCTCATGCCCCTACAAGGAAGCCCAGAGTGACAAGGGAAGCAGCCAAACCTGATCTAGGGCAGGAACCTGGGCCACCCTCAGACCTTCAAGGGTATAGACCATGTGATGAGGGATGATGTTGCTCATGCCACTGAGACACCCGTAGTCTCTCACAGATCTACAGCCAGTTCTCCAGCTATTACCTACTGTGTTTGTCAGCCACAAAACCAATGTTTCAAAACATACTGCATGGATAATAACTGCTGCGCGCTGAACTGTGTTGAATTCATGTCAAAGTCCAAATACTCACGCTCAAAATGAGACCTTATCTCCTAACACATGCCACTTCCTTACCAAAAAGAATATTTTCAGGGAGGGAGGGAGGGAGGGAGAGAGAGAACATGAACATAAGATTCAGTTGGTGCTTCCAACATCCAGTCATCTTCGAAGACTGCCAACAGATCAGCAACTCAGAGAGTGTGGATGAGAGTCTCTGTCAGAAGGGAACAACCAGACCTGCTCACCTGGGTTTTATACTTACAGCCTCTTTAACTGTGAAACCATCAATCGTTTTTTAAGTCATTAAGCAAATGATACATCAGTGAGCTCAACTACTTAACAGATATAAAGAGAAGAAAATGTCTAACTGAAAATTTCTCTGTTCTTTGCTTTTAAAAACCACAATACACTGGATGGCTCAGCGGTTAGGAGCACTGACTGCTCTTGCAGACAACCCAGTTTCGATTCCCAGCACCCACATGGTGGCTATGAACCTTCCTTAACTCCAGTTCCAGGGGAATCCGAAACCCTCTTCTGACCATGGCATTGCACGACATGGGTGCATTCACATACATGCAGGCAATACACTCATACACATAAAATAAAAATAATAAAATATTTTAAAAACCCACAATATGCTAACACAGTTGCAATATTTTTCTTGTGATGCCCTTTTTTCTTCTGCTCTACTCAGTGAGTTACATAGAAATACATTTTTCCACTCACAGTCAAATCCAAGATAAAAACGTTATTTTATCTTTAATAAAGATAAAGCTTTATTTTTTAAAAAATATTACTCTAATCATGTGGTTATTAAATAATTTAACAAAAAAAAGAATCACAACATTAAAAAAGCAGTCTGTTTAGTAAAAAAAAAAATATTATTCTTGGGACTAGCAAAATGGTTAAGAGTGAATTCTGCTCCTGCAAAGGGCCAAGTCTGGTTTCTAGTACCCACATCAGGTGACTCACAACCACCTGTAACTCTGGCTCCGGGGAATCTTATTTTTCTGGCCTCCAAGGGCACCTGCACCTGTGTCACAACAGACACAGGATTAAAAATAACAGTAAACATTTATTCTTTAAAATTATTGCAAAATTCTATTTTAGTATTGAACATTTGTCCCATTCATTATAGTTCAAAAAAGAAAACCGAAGAATCACATTGAAGTTTTAAACTGCTTTTATGTAGAATATATGAAAATTGCCAGAGCTTATATTAATACAGAAAAGTAATATTTTAAAATTAACAAAAGATTTGAACAGACACCTCACAAAGGGAAGACAATGCTTAAGACCACCAGCCACCAGGAATGGTTTGTGTTTTTACTGCATTCACATTACATGACTGTGTGTTTAAGAAACCCCATAAAAACCATACATTAAAGGCATAACAATTTTTACTGTGTGTGAATTACCTTTCCAAAACTCGATAAAAACTACAAAACAACAAACCATGAATTGCCTTCAGAAGATGGCATACACCAGCTTACTATCTTAATTACCAAAGGACATAAGGAGAGTCCGCATCCAGCCTGCCTCTCCTGTGTGGTCGGCAGCACTGAGCCACTGTATTGACATCAGAGGGGCCTGACCTGGAGTCTAAAACAATGGCTCAAGAAAGTAGAATTTCAGCGTATTTTATTTTTTGACAGAGAGATAAGCTGAGGTAGTTAATGCAAGACCGTTTAGCGGAGGGACTGTGATGGGACCCTTGACCTGGCCGTCTTGGAGCACACCTGTTCACCAAGGTGTAGTTTGCCTCCTGACCCTCCTCCTTTGTAACCTCTGCTTAAGCCCACTCAGTGCTGTGTAAGCCACTGTGCTGTCAGGCCTGCTGTCTATGGATGGGTGTGGCAGTACTACTCTTGATGAGCTAATTTATTTTACACTTTAAAATTATTGCTGCGCATTTATGAGAGAGAGAGAGAGAGAGAGAGAGAGAGAGAGAGAGACCATGGTGTGAGGGTGGAAGTCGGAGGACAATTCGGTGGAGTCAGTTCTCTCTTTCCACCTTTACCTGGCTTCCAGGAATTGACCTCAGCTCACCAGGCTCGCATGGCAATTTTACCCACTGAGCCATCCTGGGGACCCCGATGAGCTACATTTTCAATCCACAATGCAGCTGCCCATTTGACATGAAGATAGGAACACCCATATGGGTCTGTGGATGGTCTCACCTGATACAGACACTGAGGACCATCCTGCTGGGATTCTCTCCAGAGAGATGCACTGTGAGGACATAGGAGCCCCCTAGGGCTGGGCAAGGACCAGCAGATGAGGAGGAAGATCAGTGAAGAGTTTGAGCTGCCGGTCCCCACGCTGTTCATATTGCCCCTGCACGTGGTTCCAGCAGAGGGTGTACAGTTTTCCTGGTTCACAGCAAAAACAGTTGGTAGTCGTTCATTGAGACGTTTTGGATTCTCCTCTGAGTCATCTAGGACATACTCTAACAATGATGGCATAGTGGTTACTTTTTTGTTGTTGTGATAAAACACTGTGACCAAGAGAACTTATAGGAAGAAATTTAATTGAGGTTCTGGTTCTAGGTTACAGAGCGATTAGAGTCCATCTTGGTGGGGAGGCAGGAGGAGGCCAGAGCAGGAGCAGAAAGCTCAGTGCTCACATCTTCAAGCAGGCACAGGCACCAGAGAGAGACGGGAAATCTGGCAAGGCTTAAGAACTCTCAACACCTGCCCCCAATGACACACTTCCTCTCCAATAAAGCCACACCTTCTAAGACCTCCCAAAACAGTGCCAACAGCTGGGGACAAAATGTCCAAATACTTGGAGTCTATGGAGATATTCTCATTCAAACCACCACAGATGGGAAATGAAAGTATTACATAGTAATTTAGTTTATATTATTATTAAACCACTTTTAGCTGGGTGTCATGGCTCATGCTTACAATCCCAGCACACTGGGAGACTGAGGCAGGAGGATTGCTGTGAATTCAAGGTCAGCCTGGGTTACGGACTGAGTACCAGGCCAGTCTGGTGTATGTAGCAAGACACTGTCTCAAAAAGAAGTCCAAAATAAAAAATATTTTAAAAATCAGTTTCATGCTTTGCTTTAGAGAGAAGAGATTCAGAAGTCTTCTGTGTTACTGTGAAATCTTTCATCCACAATCATACTGAATTTTCCTGAAATTAGTTTCTCTGAAGCTAGAACTGGAAGTATTAAGTACAAGTAAAAGCTTCCATAGTTCACATGTACCAGGATTTCTTTCTGGAGTAGTCCTCCCATTTGCTAAGCAACAGAAAGGAGGTGTGGTCAGAGAATTGTGAAGCCTCGGGTCTCCTCAGTTGGCTAGTGACTCTAAGACCTGTTCCCTCCTCCACACAGTGGTACTGCAAGTCTCACGGACCTTGCTCACACAGTCTGGAGAAATCGTGTTACAGCTCTGTGAGAGGGAGGCTTCCTTTTGTTTAATTTGGAAACACTGCACACTGCAATGATTCTGTACAGAGCATTAAAATCAGAGCACTGTGAAGCACGAGCTCCTCTTCGTAATTCATCATTGGCTTTCCCTTCCATCACTCTCTGACAGGGAGCATCTGTTTGGGAGCTCACGGGTCCCCACCGCCCCTAGAGCCTCCTGGCAGGAGGGTAGCAGGCCTCTCTCAATACCCAAATTAAACCCAGGAGCGGCTTCTTCAGTCCCTGCCGTCTGAGCGGCAATCAGTGTGAAAACTTAAACAGGGAAGGAAAACAAGAGAGGCAGAAATGCCACACGCCATGAGTGCTGGTGAATCTGCTCAGACTTCGCAGCTTTGAAGAGCTCATTAATGGGGCATTAATTAGTGGCAGTGATAATATTCAAGTCCTTGACTGTCTTGGGAGTGATGTGTTATCTTGTCCAATTTTCAGAAGCTTGATAACCAAAGGTCTCATATCAGCATGAACAGCAATTCACAGATGATGGAAAATCTTGAAACATCCAAATAATCAGTCCATGAACTGCCTCTTCTGATCACTGGAATCTTCAAGCCGTAACAACCGAAACAAGGAATTCCCTCACACGCTGCCTGAGTTACACGTACAACTTGAGGAACTCTCTCGGATGAATGCATGGTTTTAACCAGCGCCCACACATTCCTCTCTAGTCAATACCACCTCCGGGCCCTTTAAGGTTAACCTATTCTGACTTCTGACTTCATGCACACACACATCTGTATTGTTTTAATGAAGGTTTTAAGCTCACAGAATGGAATCAAATTCTAACTTCTCACATTAATTTTGGTTTTCAACAGCACATGTGGTCTGTGAGATGTGTACCTATTACTTTCGGTAAGCTGTTAACTCTGCTGGTACTGCTCAGCAGTATGAATAAGCCACAGTTTAAATATGTTTTATGTTATGGGAAGTCACTTCATATATTTCCTCCTGTTCGAAGCAATTGGACAAGAGGGCACTATGTCTCTCTAGTGAATCTTTTGGTGAATGCATTTACCCACTTTCCTTGAAATATCCAATCCTAGTGGAGAACTGCTGTATCTTATGTGTCTGAGTCTATGTACTACATTTGGTTGGTTTTAGCATATACTGTGATTTGGGCATGTGGCCCTCACATTAACAGCTCAGTTCCAGCCTCTCATGTTCTTAGGAGGTAGTGGAGCCTATCTCAAAATCAGGTCCCCTTGGAACGTACCTTCAAAGATGATACTGAGAACTTGGTCCCTCCTGATTCTCTCCTTCACCTCCCAACTGCCATCAGCTGATCATCTTTCTCCATCACACTCCCCTGCCATGATGTACCACCTTCTTAAAGACAGGCCCCCCAAACAACATCAGGACAACCTTCAAAACAGTGGTTCAGAACAAAACTTTTCTGGGGCCAGAGAGATGGCTCAGTGAGTGAAGACCTGCTGGACAAGCATAAGGACCAGAGTTTGGATCCCAGCACCTGCAGACAATCCAGGGGGCCTCTGTAGCCCTCCTTTAATCCTAACATGAGGGAGGTGGAGGCAGGAATTCTTGGAGGAAGCTGGCTGTCCAGACTAACCAAAAGAGTGAACGCCCGGTTCAGCAAGAGATTCTGCCTCATACAAGATGGAGAGTGATCCAGGAAGATACCCAGTGTCAACCTTGGGCCTCCACACACACATACGTGTGCCTGCACACCTGCACACACATATGAACATGCATACACACATGCACACATATTACAAACATATACATATTTAAAAAAGCAAAGTTTCCATTTTTACGTTGATTATCTAAGGGACTTTGTTAACATAACAGAAAAGTGACCAAGAGAGCAAATAATGGCAGTGTTCCAAAAGTCTCTAGACACCGTTCAGCTATTTGCCTCTAATAACAGCAAGAATTCGCTTGCCATGCACCCACTAGCCTGAGTACTGTCTCTTCTGCATTTTGGCCTACACGGTCAGTTCACTTCCATTTTGTTTTTCCTGATGGACATATTTTTCATATGCTGTTGGCCCCTTGAACTATGATTTAGTATTTCATCGAATCCTTTGACAATTTTCCTTTTATAGTATTACCATTCTTCCTGTGGCTTGTAGAGCTTCTGAGTCCTTTTCTCAAACACAGTATGACATACTGTGCTCTCCCCCAGGTTCTGACATACACAAGCTCCCTTAGTGATGTTCTTTGATTAAGGAAAATTTATAAGCCAGGCGTAGTGGTGTACACCTTTAATCCCAGCACTCAAGAGGCAGAAGCAGGTGGATCTCTGTGAGACAGAGGCTAGTACGTGGTCTATATAGTGAGTTCCAGGCTAGCCGGGGCTACAAGGGACTCTGTCAAAAAGAAAAGTTTATTTTTTTGGCAAAGTTCAATTTGGCATTTTTCCCTATATAGTTAGTACTCTTGTTTGTGTGTTCTGGTTTTTTAAAAATACTTATTTTACTTTTAGTTCTGTGTCTATGGGGTGGGGAGAGTTTTTCCATGTGAGTAGAGAGTCCAGAAAAGAGTGTCAGATCTCCTGGGGCTGAGGTTACAGGTGGTTGTGGACCTTCCAACATGGGCGCTGGGAACCAAACTGAAATCCTCCACAAGAGTAGTAAGTATTCTTAACCACCGAGCCACCTCCAGCTCCTGGCTGTTTTGTTGAAGAAACCCATATCTACTGTACTGATCCTTTTCTCTGAGAACTTTGTTTCACCTTTACTTTTATTGTCTGATATATCCAAAGTTTATTTCTGCATACAGTTTCAACCATATAGTATACAAGCCTTATATCTGTTTGGATAATCAATCGTCTCAAACTATTTCTTTTTTCAAAACACCTTCTTTCCTGATTGCAAAGCTACGTGACCAGTCACAGGCTCCCCGAGGATGGGGTCTTTCTGGGCTCTGCTCTGTCCATCGATCCATTCGCTGTCATCACTACAGCTTCACAGTTGTTCGTCATATCTGACTATTTAGCATCTAAGTTTCTGTAGTTCTGCAACATGACATTTTCTAGGTCTAGCCTTGTCTTTATCCATGATAACCTGTTGTGCTGGTAACAGAATCTGCGTAACAGGAACCAAGGGAAGAATCAAGAATATCAATGAAGAGGTGAAGCAAGATGGGGTTGAGCCAGATCCTCCAACAGCCATCTCATCACACACACACACACACACACACACACACACACACACACGCACGCACACACACACCAACATGGAGAGCCATTCAATACCAATGATCTTCGCAACGTTAATGTTAGCTGAGACCCCGTAGTGCTTTGTCCTAATAAACAAAGACATATTGAAAAAAGCAGAGAAGAGTTGTTTCTATCACTGCTGCGCCAAGTGCAAGTTGCACAGAGAGAAATAACTTCCCCCTAGGGGAGAAAGAAGAAATCAAGTCCTGACTTGCAGTGGTTGATTGAGAAGTTTCTCGCATAGGCTCGAGTATTTGGACCCTTGATCTCCAGTTCGTGATGCTGTTTGGGGCAGGTCATGGAATCTCTCAGGCGTGTGGCCATGCTGAAGTAGGCATGTCACTGGGGACAGACTTTGAAAGTTCACAACCACACCCCATTTCCAGTTTCTCTCTCTTTTTCTTGGGCTGGCTAGAAGACTGAGCATTCAGCATTCTGCTCCCACTGCCTCCTGCCGTGCTTCCCCGCCGTGATGGACTCTTGTCCCTCTGGAATAATAAACCAATTGATGGAATGGAACCAATAAATTCTTCCTTCTATAAGTTGCCTTGGTCATGGTGTTTTATCACAGCAGGTACGCAGGAGGGTAATGTGAGGTGAAAGTGACCAAAGTTCACTATATACACATATGAAACTGTCAAAGAATAATAAAAACCAAATGATAACCGTCGAAAGAAAAAGACATGTTTCACTGAATTTGAACATTATATATTCTGTGCATGTATCAAACATTACAAGTAACCTCATAAATGTGCTGTACATTGTGTGTGTGTGTGTGTGTGTGTGTAACAGGAGATTATTAGACCCACAACTAGTCAAAATGCAAAGAATAAAGAACCACGGGGTGCCGAGCCCCAATGGTACCTCTGCAATGCAACCCCTACACCCACGGCTCAGGGGACATCAGGAGAGAGGGTCAGCAGATTGGTTGTGAGGACCAGGACGACTGATCTGAGATGGCTTCTTCTGGGCATGACAGAGATGCTGCACTCGTGAGCTCCCAACATGATTACCTGCACATGTCCCACGAAGACCACACATGTAGACATGCCAACATGATGGAGGGAAATTTCTCAAGGCCCCAGCCCTAGAGAACGAGCTACAGGCACTGCTGAGGGAGGGAGAACCAATTTTTGTTGTTTTGTCAAGGACAAGCCCTGAATCCCAAGTGATTCGCCCTAAACACATGCAAATAACTAGTTAGAATCAGTAGGATTATATATATATGGCCATGAACTCAAGAGGAGGTGCTTGGGGATGTTTTGGGGGGGACAGGAGGTGTTGGAAGGGACTAGCGAGGAGGAAAGGATGCAAATGTATGAGATCCTCAAATTTAAAAAGTAAAAGTTGAGATAATAATAAAGAGCATCGTTGAGGGGAGACGGCTCGGCAGGAGAGCAGCGATAGAAACGCTGAAAATAATAGACGGTGGAAGGTTTGGGAACAACAGCAGTGGGATCAGCTGACGGTTGGATGTGAACAGATAAAGGCTGTTCTACAGATTTGGGACCAAGGAAAGAGTTAAAGTCTAATTTAATGACAGGGGTTTCAGGAGGGAAATCACACTTCTTACACTTAGATTCAAACGCAGATCAGTAGAAAATGAAAACAAAGTCTGGGATTGAAGAAAGAGACCCAGAGAGGAGATGCTCAGTTAGGGGTGATGGAGCTGGGAGGTACTGGGAGGTGGGAGAGCCCCCCAAGAAGCTGAGCCAGGCCTCATCAGGCAGGAAAGTAAGAAAACTCTGAGCTGCTCTGACTGGCCCTCTTGTTCATCTCTGAACTGTGAAGTATTTCTAGTGTTTATGTTGCTACTTTGTGGACAGAAGTCAAAAAGGACTTGTAAAGGCTCAGACAGCAAATGTTTTATATTCTCCAGGTCACAAGTGATCCCGTTGTATAAGTTTTTAATTTTTACAAAGCAAATGCCATTTTATGTCTCCAGCCATACTAAACTATGATGGGGTTAGGTGTGGTCTGTTTGCCAACGTCTGGTTTAAGCCATCATCAGCACTCACTGATTTTAATCACCTTCTGTCTCCCTGTTCACATTCTTCTTGTTCCAAGTCTTCTCCAAAGACTTTTGGGGACTTTTAAAGTGGAATCAATGATCTCACCCGCATGGCTGTACACTGCACTGCTAATAAAATACCTTTCTGTAAGGCCGCCCAGAGCATGCGTGACTGGACTGCTCAGGAACAGACAGCAGTTGTAGACTGTCTGGGTAAACAGTTTCAGTGAGACTTTCATTCACAGGGGATTATATGCTGTCCACAGCTGCCTTCGCCATGTAGTGGCAGAGCTGAGTATTTGTGACAGCAGACATGTTGGCTGCAAAACTTGAAATATTTGTCAGCTGGAAGTTTACAGAAACCCTTTGTTAACAGTTGCCCTGAAGCACTCACATAAGGAGAAGGGTTGTGAGCACAGCAGGACCTCCACACTAACCTCCTTTTCACCTTTTAGTAATGGAACGTGCGAGAGAAAAGTGCCTCCTGAGTCAGACTATGCCTGTAGTTAATTATACTTACTCCTTCCTCAGCTGCACCCTAGGGATGAAACACGTTTCTGATGGGAGGAAATAAGGGACGGGAAGGAAGGTATGAAGCCCTCACTACTCTGCAAGCACAGAACTGCACTAAAAGGCAAAATAGTAGATGTTCTCTATTGCATAGTCAAAGACTATAAGTATCAGATATGAAAAGTATGTTATGTAAATCCTACTGTTAAAGGAATTATCTGAAAAAAATTTATTCACAACTTATTTTTGGTGCAACAACTCCCCCACTGGACCATTTAAAGAACTGAGGTCTGTATTTCCACCTAGAGGGACACCTATCTTGGGCTTGCTATTTCCAGTAGCACTGGAGGCCCCAGGTAATCCATGGTCTACTTTCGTATAATCCTTTAGCTAAGAATGTTTTTAAATTTTTAATGGCTTTTAAAAGTCTAAGAAGAAAAATATTTTGTGACATATGAAAATTTTGTAGATTTCACAGTTCAGTGTGGATAATTATAGTCTTATAATGTAAGTGCCTCTATAAAATGCCTAATTTTGCTTCCTCAATTCTAAAATACTTAGTATTAGGCCCTTAGAGAAAAAAGTTTGTTAGTCCTAACTTGGAGGCATGACTGTTAAATAAAAATCTGCAACAACATAGAGACATCAGTTGCCATGACCAAGCCCTGGCACAAACCCCAGGGGACACTTCTCTAGTTCCTTGTGTACAGACCTGTGAAGGCACCTTCTTAGGCCATGCTGCTGTCAGGAAAAGGACAGAGCTTTGTAAGACAGTGTGGATCTAAATAACAACACTTATTAAAAGAAGAGTTAAATTAATAACCTCAATAAAACCTCCTTTCCCTGTAGCAGTAACACAAGGATGCTCACACACAAAATACCATTTCAGCCAGTGTAGATCACATCCCCGCATTTCTTGATTCAAATATGTGATCTAGAAATATTCATAAATCACCAAGGCATTGAAATTTATATATGGTGCCCAAAGACAGTTTGCAATGATAAAGATTTCAAGTGCTCACAGTTATAAAATCTAAAATATTCTTAATTTTTGTAGCTTACAACGCTCCTATTATAGATATTAGTTATTTTCTCCTTACTACAATAAAGTGCCTGACAAGAAGCAACCTGACAGGCCCACCCTTCCTTGGTCTGCCCAGCTCCTGCAGCCAAGAGGAAAGGACTCTCCATTTCTTGATCATTGGGCCCAAATTCCGGGGACCCACTCAGCTCCCAGCACAATGCGTAAGAGCCCCCGCCCCCATCCCTAACCACTCATCCCACACTTTCCAGGTCTGAACTCCTCCCACCACAGACAAGTATGGGCTCCCCAGGCCCAATTACTTGGCCCAAATTTCCCCTGTTCACTCAGCACCTGCTCTCAAGTGGTAAGGGGACCTGACCCTGAACCCCTGGCTCAAAATTCCATCATTCACGTTGCTCCTGGCACTGACATTTAAGCAGTTCCAGACCATCAGCCCCAGGCTCACACTCCCACTCAACCAATTCCAAATGTGAAAATCCCAGTGCAAAACTAGAAACAACACGAAAATCCAAGATGACACATCTCCAAAAACCCCAGTGAGAGACCTTGCAGAACTCCCAAATCAAAGGAATGGTCAGAACCATGTTCAAATGTTCAAAGAAGACAGAAACAAGAGACTCTTAAGGAAGTCAATACAAGATAAAGCAGAATGAAATAAACAGAAATCTTGAAGAAAAACCAAACTGAAATGATTCTGGAAGTGAAAAACTCAATAAGCTAAATAAAAACCTCAGTGGGAAGCCCCACCGATAGAATGGATCCTGTGGAGAACAGAGTACTGGCACGACAAGGTTGAGAAACTGGTAAGGCCTTATTGCTAAAGTCACCACACACTGCGGCTGCAGGCAGAGAAACACGGAGTGAGACTTACTCATCCAAGATAAAACCATACCTGCTTTGACAGATGTGTGCAGAGATGTACATGAAATGCTTCCATGGCAACACATGATCTCTCACAAAGTACTGACTTTGAAGTTTTATACAATGCAAGTTAATACCAAGTAGCTGTTATACCCATCTGGGATGACCCCAGTGCAAACACACATTCCAAGGAAGCACGAAAACACTAGGATACAGTGCTGTACCCCAGAATGCTGCTTACTACCAACACTACATTTTCCTGTTATTTAGAATACTTTTGCCAGAAACACTTACTTTTAAAATAATTTTTCAGTTCCAAAGGAAAAAAAGAGATTCACGTGAGCTTAGGTTTAGCAGCCAATAAATCTGAAGTACCCGGATAGAATTAGAAAACTGTCTTGTACAAAGAGGCCGTTTTCCCCTCCAGCTATTCTCTTTTCTCCGGAGTAATTGTGTGCCTACATTTTACTTCTGAACTGCATGAAGATTTGTGGAAAACCATCAGCTACGGCTGAGGAATTGCCTTCCTGCTCAACTTTCATCCTTTGCCACTTTGAATTTCCTGAAAATATTAGCCTGAAAGTCACCTCGCTGTTTTCAAGACAAAGCTAATCCTTATTGGAAAAGCTTAGGGAGGAAACTTCAGTTAGCTG
>NW_008339846.1:3680581-3691367 GCF_000622305.1 Nannospalax galili | reverse complement strand
TATATATATATATATATATACATATACATATATATATAATGTATTATGAAAATATATGAATATATGTCCTTTCACATGCAAATGCTATTCTCTGCTGCATTTATCCCCACCCTCTCCCTCTCTCCCTCTACCTCTACCTCTTCTGAGCAAGATAAGATGCTGGTATGCTGTTCCAGGTGTGTTTGCTACATGGGCAAGTGTGTGTGTGTGCATAAAGAGGCTTTTTTTTACTTGAGTATATTTATCTGTAGTCTGCACCACATCCCAAATAAACCAGTTGAAAGAGAAGCACCATCATATCTAGCATGTGTGTGCTATACGCTGCCTTCCTTACTATCTCATCCATCAGCTTCAACCAGACACTTATATACTGTTACTATGAGATTCCTCAGCACAGGGTCTCTCCACTGGCTTTCACTGTGCTTACCTGTTCACCCTGGAAGGAGCCATGCCTATGGGGACTGAGGCACGCGTAGGCCACGCCCTCGTAGTTTTATACCTTCTGAAATCCAGACAAACTGATGTGTGTGCATGTGTGTGTGTGTGTGTGTCTGTGTGTGTGTCTGTGTGTGTGCGTGGTTCCATCACCCGAGATTCTCATTCCAGAGTCTACTTTACACTTCCAAAATAACGTACCTTGTACTCATAAGAACTCCAGGACACACAGGATCTGAATGGCCATCGATGTCATCCTCAGAGGCAGCAGAGATCAACTAGGCAGAGGCAAAACTGCATCATGTCAATAAAATCAGGATACACTTGACTTTTCCCATCCTTCACGCCCCAAAACAATCAGTTTGGAGTTGGGATCAGCAAAGGAGACCAGGGGTGATGTCCTTCCTACCCCATCCCCTTCTTCCATGCCCTAGTGCTGGAGTGGGAGGGAGGATTGATAGAACAGGCCTGACCACTTCCCGGTTCAGAACTCTGGGGCCACCAGCCTAGCCAGAGGACACACAGAGAAAGGCTACTTGGAATTAAGATAGGGTTAAAACGGCATGGACTTTGAAAAGCTACTGGCCATGGTAATCAGAAAACAACTGCTACCAAATGGCCATAACAGTAGGAGCAACCAGTAAGGAAAACAGGGCCGCACCACAGTCACCATCTGCCAAGCTCAGAGGAATACCCACTGTTTCTGAAACCCATGACTTGAAAGTTAATGACAGATAGATCAGCAAATAATTGATGTTTCTCTTAGCAATTGATTTACATAATTTCTCAGTTTATTCACTGAATACTTCAAATAGGTCACTCTCATTTTCTCAGAAGACTCTATTTGTATTCTCTGGTCAGCGAGACACTTATTCTTATGCAACCCTAGCTTACTGCTCTCCAGGAGGAAGGCCACCTGGTTTTAAGGAAGCATTTCTTCATGACTTTCACAGTGTTAATTGCCTAATAAAAATTGCAGACATGTTCAACAAAAAAAGAATCACAAAATGCTTTACTGGGGAATACTGATCCAATTGTATTTTGAGACATTATTTTAGTCTAGAAAATGTATTGCTCAGAAACACAGGCCTCCACACTGTGCACACGTGCACACATATATAAGAAGCACAGGAGGATATGTCAGTATCAAACCCCCACTTTAGAAATCTGGATGTGACCAGTACACATGTGGAGGGATTTCAGACAGGTTCTTGTCCACTGGAGCTCAAACAGAAGTTGATATGGATGCAGACCGAGGAGAAGCATGGGAAGAAACAGAGGAGAGGCAAAGGTGTGGTGGTGGAGAAGAGGGAACCAACTAGAAAATTTCCCAACAGGCAGAAGAGCCTGTCTGAGACTAAGAAGATACAGGTGAGAACGAGATGCTGTCTGGGAGACTGCTGGCTTCTAACTTAGATGTGCAGAAAGATGGAGAGGTGGAAACTCGGGCAGGAAAAGCAGAGGTAGAATCTGGGGTGCTGTCGTGTGTCTGATACTCACCAGCTATCTGGGGGACCCCGGGCTTGGCTGGGACAGGCTGAGCTGACAGCATGGGGCTGCGGCCCTAGGTGAGGCCTTCCTAGCTACAGCAGGAGTAGAAGAGGGAGGGAACAGCCAGAATTCAGCATGGAAAGTGTGACACCTGCTGGGGCTGGGACTTACTTCCATCTTCACGGTGCAGAGCCGAGCTGTTTCATAACCAGAAGTTACAATCAGAGTGCCTTGGGGACAGTAAGGGTTTTAGGTGGCGGGATGGCCTCAGAAGGGTCGTCGGCTCAATCCAGTGTTGTTTACAGGTGCACTCAGCACGAGGAGGTGTTGGTACATCTGCTTTCAGAAGGAGAACTGTAGAGGTTTTATAAAGAATGAGGGAAATGTTGCTATTTTTCCCTCAATTCATCACAAAAATACTATTTGGATAGACAATTCTTCAAATTATTTTGTTTAATCTTTGTGAAGATTATCACAACCCTTGAAAGACAAATTAAAAAAACAAGTTGACACACATATAACCAGCAGCATGAAAACCCGTAAGTGTCCCCAGGCTGAGGAAAAGAAAGACCATATCCAGGGGCTTCTAGACAGGCCTCTCCCCTTATACTGCCCATCAGAAGGAAACCATGCTTGCAAACACATATTTTGACCAGGTTCTGAGGCTCCTGCTTTTTGGTATTGTAACACAGGAGAAACCACAGAGAGCGCGGCTCCCTGTGGCACCAGGGAGGCCACTAGACACCAGCTGCATGCTTTCTACAGCTCTGCAGCCCAGGTATCTCTTGTACTAGCCCTGGTCCTACCTCTTCATATGAAAGACGGTGTGTCAGTGTGCATGGAGCTCCAGGTTCCCAGCTGCCCCTCTGCTCCTCTCCTTCCCTCACCCTCTTTCCTGTGCCTTTCCCCCCTTCAAGTGGCTTAAGATAATCCATCTTAGCCTATGTTATTATTTTAGTGTTATATTCTGTTTCTCTACTGCTTTTTGCATTGGAAGTTAGAGACTCCACATAAACATGCTCTTTAGTGGAGCATACAGTAAGTACCCTGGTCATCTGCCCCTGGTCCATACCTCTGGCCCATCTGCCAGCTCTCCAAGACACAGGCCCCCATTTTCAAACCCCATGCTTTGCCTCTATTCTGTTTCTCCATTCTACTCCTTCAACTCACCCAGCCCAGGGGATGCTCTTCCTGTGCAAATCACACCGATGCATAACAACAAGCTATGAGGGGCTGGAGAGATATTCAGAGGTTAAGACCACTGGCTGCTCTTGCAGAAGACCAGGGTTTGAATCCCAGCACCCACATGGCAGCTAACAATCATCCCTACTCCAGTTCCAGAAGATCTGACACCCTCTTCTGACCTCCACAGACATTACCCGACACAAGTGCACTTACATACAGGCAAGCACTACACTCATACACATAAGATAAAAATAATAAATAAAGGTTTTTAAAAAGGACACGCCATCAAACAAGTTATTAAATCAGAATAGAAAGAGATGCCTCCCAGGTACTGATTATGCAACACACAGTTGTGAAAAGGTAGAAAACAAACAGGAAAAGTGGGCACCTTCAGTGAAGTGAACCAGATCCCCACACCACAACCCATGGTCTGAGAGGAGAAAAGTTCTCCAGGACAGAGACCCAGGCATTGGGATGGAACCCAGGGGGCTTGGAGACTGGATTTACTCTGGGCACTATAAGGACTCACTGGCTCTATATAATTGTAGGCCTGGGGAGAAAGAACTACAGGAGACTGTGATGGCCTCTGAGGTGGTGGGTGGGGCCGGTGCAACCAGAGTCCCTGGAACATCAGGACTGAAGTGGTCTCTGAACTCAGCGTGGATGCAGGAGTCTGAGATGGTGTGTCTTAGTCACTTTTCTGTTGCTATGATAGAAACACTGACCCAAGCAATTTATAGAAGGAAGAGTTTATTTGAGCTTACCGTTCCAGGGGAATTACATTCCATCATGAGGGAGGTATGGTGGCTGGAGGTGGCTGGACCAGGAGCAGCAGGAGCTAAGCTTTCACATCATCATGCAGGCACAGGAAGCAAGAGAGTGACTGGAGATCCGGCAAGGCTTAAGAACTCTCTAAGCCCACCCCAGTGACGTGCTTCCTCCAGGACAGCCACACTTTCTAAAACCTCCCCAAACAGCGCCATCATCTGGGGACAAAATGTTCAAACACTTGGAGCCTATGGGGGACATTTTCATTCAAACCACCACATGCCGTTCCCCTTCATAGAAACTCTAACATGTAAATGCTCCCAGAGTGATGAGACCGTGCTTGACGGAAGAGTTAAACACAAGTTTCTGACTCCCAAGGAGCTGAGCTTCCAGGAGATGCCTGGGCTATTTGTTCCCAGTACTCAGAGACAGGCCTGGAACACAGTGGGTAATCACTAAAAGTGTGTTGGATGAGCAATAAATTAGCAAAAGTGAGAATAATAGGTAAGATTCATCTTCCCACCAGGAGCCTGAGGCTGCGGTGCTGTGCCCAGGTCTGGATGAGGATGCTGACAGGGCCTGGGTGTGAAACTGGTGATGACACTGTCTCCAGTTACACAGGACAATAGCCTCATTCACGCGTGAAGGAGGCTTTGAAAGAGTCAGTGAAGGGATGGCCAGCTCCACTGTGAAGGTATCCTACAATCAGAGAAGGACTCTATCACTCAACCCTTCACCTGCTGGTGACAGGAAGGACCAGGTAGAGTCCTGCTGGTGACAGGAAGGACCAGGTAGGATGGACCCAGGACTGAATCACTCACCCTCTGCACCTGCTGGGGACAGGACACACCCAGGATCCTGCTGAAGAGCTTCTCCCTCTCTAGGGTGATGATGGTCTGCACTCAGTACACATGGAGACAACAGGAACAGAGCTAACTCCACTGGAGCTGGCATCTTGTCACCATGATGACCCAATCCTCAAATGTGCGCCCAGGCAGCTGATACAAATGGGAAATGATGTTATTTAGTAAAATTGAAAACAAATCTTCGTAAGTGCAATGGAGATAAATCCATTGTCCAGAAGAGCTAAAAAAATTTGAATTGGACAGCTTCGTTCAACAATGAAGTGCATCTAATTCCTATAACGTTTACAAATGTATGTAGGAAATATAATTTCTTTACAAAGCAAAGTCAATCCTAGTATGGCAGTTCATGATTATAATCCTGGCATTTGGGAGGCTGGGGCCGGAGGATTGTCAGGAGTCCGAAGCTTCCATAGGCCAAGTGAGGGCCATAGTGAGGGCCATAGTGAGGGCCATAGTGAGGGCCAGAATGGTTACAGTGTGAGAGCCTGTCTCAAAAAGTAAAAATAAAAAGCAAAGGTTAATACTAAGCAATTTTAATCTATTCAACTAAGATCTAGCTTTGTAGTATATCTGTGTTTTATTTTGTATATGGGAACCACATGGAACAGCTAGGATGTCTTCCATAATGCCATTAAGGGTGTCCACAAAGACACCTTTATGTGCACAGATATAAACTTGCCTTTGACAACACAACTTTGCCATTGTGATAGGCACAGTGGAACATTCAGTTATATCTCATGCACTCTAACACCTAAGAGCACATGAGAGTACAGATGAATGTCCTCAAATTTAAATACCCACTTGTCAATCTAAATCAAGTGATATCTAGTTCATCATTAATACAAGCAAGATCAAAAAGACTTGTGATATGTCTGCCTCAGGTACATGGTTTCTTAGTGCTTTCTGTGTGATGGACACTACAGGTACTGGTCATCGGATGCACAGATATAGTACTTGATAGACAATACTAAACCCTTCAGTGGTCTCTAATGGGCCTGCCAACAGTCTGGCAGGATGGAGGCAGGGTGGAGGATGTCCAACCCTCACTGCTGAACTGTTTGCTGCTGATAGATTCAGGGAGAGGGGGCGTTATTACCTTCAGTTTTGTACCCACTTCAGCCATGATCTCACCATGCTCCAATGGAGTGTTTCAATACAATACCCACACAGGAGACCCTGGTTAAATTAAGCAGCTCACAAAACAAACACAGAAGTTACGGAGTTGGGAAAGGGACTGGTGGGGGTGGGGGTGGGTGTAATGGGGGGCAGAGAAAGTAATCAGAATACCTTAGATTTGTGTGAAATGGTCAAAGAAAAGAATTTATCAGTAAGAAAATATTTATTAAAAAGAAAACGGACCATCATGCAGTGCTTTGTCCTCATAGAATCAGTCTGGTTTGGGCAATGTGCTAGGTGCATGCAGTCACTCTCCAGTGTTCCTGTGGGCTCCAGGACCCACCAAAGATATTAAAATCCACAGATGCCCACAGCCCTTACATAAGACATGTGTATAAGTGGCATTTGCATGAAATTTACACGTATCCTTCCACATTTAAATTATCTCTAGATTACTTAGACTAGCCAATATAAATTAAATACTATGCAGATTCTTCTTGTAATGTATCCTTCACAATAATAATGTGATAATGACAAGTAAAACAGTCTGTACTCAGTGCAGGTGCAGTATATTTTTCAAAAACTGTTTAACTGAAATTTGTTGAATCTATGGATGCAGACCCCATAGACATGAAAGGCTATGTGTGTGTGTGTTGTAATATGTATAGAAGACACATATATTAGTAAATTTATAGTTTTCCCTAATTATTACAATATACATTCTTTCAGAAATATATTTGTATTCTATTAATGTAATTATTTTTATCTTACAAACTTTTCTATGTGGTCATATTTTTATTGAATATTAAGTTAATCTTACATTATTGATACAAAAATTGTTGCTGTGATACTATGTGCCTATTACTTCAAACTCGTCCTTATGTTTATGGTGATTATTCAAATTTCTCCTTTGAATTTCAAACATAGAATGTTATAATATTTAAATTAGCACATTTCTTTGTGCGTGTCACATAATTATTTTTGTCCCGTGTTCTTAAAATTGCATAGTAGTGGTAGAATGAGTTATATGTGCTTTTTGTGGGTTATAATTTCTGTCCTATTTGTTCCATTTAGTGCTTTTCAAGTGGAATTCTGGTTTTACTCCTGCCACGCTTGCTGTCCTTTTATCCCTCTATTCCCGATAGATCTTTACTACGCATCTCCTCTTCACGTTTACACAGCATAGCTATTAAAAGCATCAAGTGTGGAGCCAAGCCTACGGTCAGGAATTGTGCGTCCCTCAGAATGTCATTTTGGGGATTAAATGAGGTGATCCAGAAAAAGTACTCACAGTCAGCAGACAGTGTGTCTGCTGTACCATCGGCCCTTGGCTTCTGGAAGGATTGCCGCTTTGTCCAAAACCGAAATAAGTACACCTAATTCAAACCGATTAGGAAAATGAACACTCTTTTTTAAAATATATATTTACTATTATCATTTGGAAGGTGTCATTGGGGGGCATGCCTGTCAAAGTACGCATATAGAAGTCAGAGGATAACTTAGGGGAGTCAGTTATCACCTTCCATATTTAAGTGAGTTTGAGGGACCAAATAGGTCATCAGGTTTGTGAGGCAAGTGCTAGCCAAACTGCTTTGGAGATTCCCTGTCTCACCTCCAAAGTTCTGGGAGTACAGGTAGGCCAACAACATGCCTAGAATTTACGTGGGTATGGAATATCCAACTCTCTGGTCTTTACAGCAAGCACTTTACCATTGAGTCATCACCTCAGGCTTGCACTCTCTAAGTCCTTTTATAATGAATCCAATCACAGCTGGACTTCTAGGGAATTCTTACTTAGCATCAGCCTAATCTAAGACCAACGTCCTATGAAAGTTAAACATGGAACCCAGTCCTCCACTGAAGCCTAGTCCCTGTGACTCAGAAACACTGTGATAACACGCAACCCCAGAGGAACATGTACTGGATGATATGAAGAGGCATGAGGAGATGGCGAAGTCGGTGAATCGCTTGCCATGCGAACATGAGTCTCAGCGTTTGGGTCTCAGGCTTTCATGTGGAAGCCAGGCAGGGCAGTAGGCACCTGTAACCCAGTGCTGAGGGCTGAAGACAGGCCAATCCCTGGAGATTGCTGGCCAGCCAGTCTAGTCAAATTGGTGGGTTTCTGGTTCGGTGAGAGAACCCATCTCAAAAAAGTAAGATGCAGAGTGAGAGAAAGATACTGACATCAACTTCTGGCCTCCACTCGCGTGTGTACACGTGCACGAACACACAGAAGAGCCACTAAGAAGAACACCACATCTCTTCCAAGACCGATGAGGTAAACTACAGCGTGGTCTTTGATCATTCAAGAAATGCTGCTGCCCTGGTGAAGGGACTGTCCTTAACTGAAAATGAGACTCCAGTGGACATCCCAGATGCAACAAGACTGCAATTGTTAGCCTTAGATTTCTAAGATAGGCATTTATCGTTTTTTTCTTTCCTTGCAAGGAGACGTTTAATTTTTGCAAAGCGTTCTCCGTTTGAGGGAGCATCCACAGCCACAGCTTCAACTTTAGGGAAGAAAATGTTCAAACAAGAGTAGGATAGTTTTCATGGAATGACACTATACAAGCTTAAGAGACAAAGACCATCTCACATGCATGGTTTCCACTCTATAATTCGGGTGGGCCCTTGGGACCCTGGTATGTAGGTACAAGTCAGCTTAGCTGAGAGCAAGCTCTGGGGCTCAGAGTCTTCAGGAAGAAGGCATATAACTAACTACACTGGTACCCTAAGATGTTATCCAGGACACTCTGCCCCAGGGTCCTATCCATGTTGCCAAACCCAGAATGCAGTCCCTGCAAAGGCTCCTGGAGATGACACTGGTATTGAAATCTCTGCCCATCAGTTTGGACTCACACAATTTACTGACCCTCAATTTACTAGTACTTCACCTTTGCCATCTCCAACATGAGCCTAATAGAGTCTTCATGTTCTCCTGTCATGATTATTAACAAGTTAAATGCCAAGTGTTACAGTTATTTTCCATTGCTACCAATACCTTCTAATGTTTTACTCAAAGAAGGTAAATTAGAAAGTAAAATAAAAGCAGTTCTTTCAAATGCACTGACCTGGTGCCTATAATGTCACACTAGAAAAGACCCCAGAAGCCACTGTGTCTAAACACACAGCTCAATGGCCAAGAGCTCCATGTGGTCACTTAGGAACTGAAATGTGGCTGGTCTGAATGGAGTCATTCTATAAGTGTAAACATCCACTAATTCTTGAAGAATTAGTGTTTGCAAATGAATAGGAATACCTTTAGTAGTAATCCGTATGTTGATTGCATGCTGAAGTGAAAATATCTTGGATATATTGAGCTACATAAAATATACTATTAGAACTAAGTTCACCTTTTTGTACCTTCTTTAGTGTGGTAATTGAAAATTTGAAATTATATATGTATATAATTTAAAATACGATGTGCCATATCACATTTCCATGGGACCACGCTAATCTAATTGACACTCTCATTTCACAGAATAGAAAACAAGAAGAGAAATGATAGATTTTGTGACCACACTCACGTAGCACGGTACGGCTAGAACCAATAATGTATGAGTGACAGGTCTCTGTGCTTTCTGTTACCACCATGACCTCCCTTGATAGAAACCTTTGTCCAGAGTACAGGTGAAGAAATTATTTGAAAACTAGCCAGGAAAAGCCAGAAGAATAGACCAGGTCTATCATCTATATTCTCACTTGGTTTTCCTGGTTGAGTTTCCCTTCAGTGACTTATTTTTAATTCCCCATTCTCCATCTGCACTGAGAGGCAGGAAGCAGTGGTCACTATCATCTGTGCCACATTCTTGAAAGACAGAATTCTCTGTAAATGCCTTCTGAATCTCAGCTTAAAGGCTCTCTAAGCTTCGTATTGTGGCAGGTCCCACTCTGCAGCACACCAGATTGTGACAAGTCTGCAAGTGAATAGCATAAAAATTAAATTCCTGTTATCGTCTGTGAAGCTCAACAGACCCTGAACTTTTCAGATAAGAAAAGAAATTTAAAAATCGCTCTCAGACACCTGGACATATAGAAACACAATCACTCTGAGAAGATATTTGTGATTGCATGCCTCAACAAAATGTGCAATGTCTGCACTATGGGATGATGTGTGAAACACCCTAATAAATCTCAAACACTGAGAAATGCTTATGGTCTTTAAAGTCAGAGGGTTTCTCTGCTTCTAAGGAAGTGGCTTTATGTCCATGGGTCCTTAAAGGGAGAGGGTAAGAGGAAAGAGAGAACTTGTCTGTGGCTGGTTATCTGGGGCCAGGGATCCTGGTCTAAGCCTCTCTTGATGGATCATTGACCAGATCATCAGAGGGAGCAGGTTCAGGACAATGTCCAAGGGTCTTGTCAAAGACAAGAGCCTTTTCAGAAACAAGTGGAAGAGTCGTGAATAAGGAAATGGTGTAAGGAACCTCCATGAAGATGAGGTCCTCCCTATAGGTGGGAATCGGGAGGGGCCGAGCCTGTCTTCTGTTAGAGACACTGTGGGATGTGGGGAGAGCCCTAGTCAACTTGGATGAACCCTGGACCCACAGAATTCTCTGTTAAACCAGGACAGGAATGGGGACATGGCCCATGGGCTCCAGGCACCATAACAGAGTCAAACCTCAGTCAGCAACAGAAAAACAGTCAGAACTTTTTCACCTTGACACACTTCCCACAGATGACTCTGGGACCCTTTGAATCTTTGGAAATTCCTGTGATGAAACAGAGATCAGGGACTGTTGGGGGACCCTGCTGCTAAGGTTGTAGTCCTCCATGTCCGGATAGCTCTAAGGGGCTCGGCGCTATATGGAAGGACTCCCTTTCTCAGTGGGGGCCTCCTGCTCTCTTGCGTGACTTACCTGGAAAGTGCCACCAAGCATGGATGCCTGACCTTATTTGGAACATGACCTTTGGCATAGCAATAAAAC
>NW_008339846.1:3636905-3680507 GCF_000622305.1 Nannospalax galili | reverse complement strand
CTACCACATGTAAATAAAGCATACTATGAGCACCTATCAGCTGAAGCTTTGCCTGCTGCCTCCACACTATATTTTCCCCTGATCCCCACTGAATAAACAGAGCTGTATCACTGAATCTGCCTCCCCGGAAAGTCTTTTCTGTTGTGCTCACTGGCCGTCCTGACCCCGTTCGTCACTTCTGCTCCCTTTGTCCTTGTGGATCAGTGGCCAACAGCCCTCAAGGGGAAGAAGAGACCCACAAGGGACCAGTAAAATATTGATCTTGGTCAATTCTTTGAAAGACAGTTAATGATTCAACCATTGCTCGTGTACGTTCCCTTCCATGTCCTCAGTGGGTTAGAAATTCCATGTCAGTTGAATAAAACTCCCTATTGCATTAGAGAAAACATTCAGTGTTTATCCGTGCTCTAAGAATTTCTGGCTCCACTTCAAGAGCAAAAGCCCATGAACTTGCCCCCTCTCTAAATCATATTTGGCTTCCATTCCGCCATGAGGCGCTGAGGCAGCAGGCTCACTTGGTTTCAGATTTTTCTGATATTCTTGTCAACCAGCAAGTATTTACCTCCCATCTGTGGGGATTTCAGACATAGCAATACAAGACTCCTGTATGCATGGTGACAAAATACAAGTTCCATGTACAGGTGAAGATGATTTAACTAGGAAACACAAGTCTTACTGTTTATTCATATATGCATGTGTGTAGACATACAGATATTTGAAAAAAATGACATTAGTTTGTATGTTACATATTTCAAAAATAATTCAGTGAATTCCCAAACCCTGCTCTTAAACATTTGCTTTGATTTCAGAGGAGGGGCAGGCCTAGATTAGATCTACACATCCATCTCTATTCCATGCAAGCACATCAAACCACCGAGCCTGGGCGGAAAGCAGTGGCTCCGTGTTCTCTATTCTTTACTAGTTAAAGATAATGCACACTCCCTGCTCCTCCCCAGGCTCACTTAACTCTGTGTATTTCAGAACATGCTATCTCCTAACAACACCAGAACAGGCCCTTCATTCCTTAAGGGTTTCAAGTCAGTCACTCACTATTGCTCATCCATCACTGAGTCTTCTGTAGTTCCCCATATCCATCAAGACAGGCTTTATGTAAACTGACCTCCGCTCCTCAATCACTTGTTCTCCAATTGGGAGGCAGAGGCAGGTGGATCTCTGTGAGTTCAAGGCCAGCCTGGTCTACACGGTGAGTTCCAGGACAGCTGGGGCTACAGGGAGACCCTGTCTCAAAAAGACCAAAAAAAAAAAAAAAATCTCCAAACAACCTCAGATGCCTTGCAGTATCTGTGTGCTTTCATGATCACAACTTCAAGAATGTTGCTTTCTAATGACCACTCTCCTAAATTCCTAGGAGTCCAACTTCCGAAATCCTTCAACTTCCCAGAACCTGAAATCAACCAATCCCCATCAACATGTTCCCTGTCCCGCAGCAGCAGTCTCACACCCTCATCACATCTGTATTTGCTTTAAAGTCTGTGGCCTGTCACATGGATCAATGTCCTACATATTCCAACTCTCTCTCTGCCAAACAACCACCTAAATATAGACAGAAAAATAGAAGCTACTGCTGGATTCAGCACCTCTGAAGCGGATGAGGCAAAACCACAAAATGAGCTGTCCTCACCTTGTACCGATGACATCTAATGTCAAATGACCCATAATGCCACCTGGTGATTCTAATACATTTCTGTCCCTTATTTATTTACTTACTGTCTTCTCTCTTTTCCCAAAGCTCTATGATTCTGCCTCATCCCCTCACAGCTGAAGATCTGTTTCCCATTTCACTGAGAAAGTAGCAGTGCAGCCCCTGGATCCAGTTCTCACAGCCTATGGTCTTTGCCCCTCTCTTATCTTGCTGGATGTTAGAAGTATTAGGGACAGTTGAAACACGGTATTCCTTTGTGAAGTTCTCTGCATCACTATCCTCTATTGTTAGGTATGTGACAGGTGAGTGGAGGAAACTCTTCCGTCTAGGTCACAGATCTGCCAGGGAACCTATTGCACTCAGGACTGTACTCAGAAGTCCAATCTTAAGTTCCTCATCCACGTCTGAGTGGAACCTCAACGGTGAGATCCTGGTTTTCATTCTGCCTGATACTGTAATGGGCTGAGATTTGGGGGAGTACAAAAGGGAATATTTTGGATGTAGAAAGTTATGGATAATTTGGGGCCAAATGATGGCACAATGCTAACCAGTTCCAAAGTGGCCTCCAGTGATTCTTACACCCTTAGATTCATGACTCAAATAGTCCTTTAGAATTCTGTGAACATGCCTGTATATACATTTTAAAAATATTTATTTTTTTATTTTATGTGTAGGAGTGTATTGACTGCATGTACATAAGTGCATCCGTGTCATGCAATGCCGATGGAGGTCAGAAGAAGGTGTCAGATTCCCTGGAATTGGAGTTACAGACAGTTGTTAGCTCCCATGTGGGTGCTGGAAACTGAACCCAGGTCCTCTGCAAGAGCAGCCAGTGCTCTTAACCATTGGGCCATCTCTCTGGCCCCCTATATATACTTTTTTGAGGCAGTCTTAAAAGGCAATATAACCTCTACCTTGAGGATTTTGAAGGTCACACAAGCAGCCATTGTGGCAAGTCCTCAATGGAGAAAAATAAGGCTTCCTGACCCTCTGTGTTCCAGCCAATAGAATGGGTTTCCAAGCAAATTCTTCAGGTTGGTCAAGCCCTTATAGGACTACAATCTGGCTGGATATCACTGAACAGTAATACCAGGGCATTAGCCTATGGCAAATGTGTTCGGAGTAAAATCTAATGATGATTAAGAGTTATTGATATAACTTAAATACTGGGCTGGAGAGATGGCTCAGTGGTTAAGAGCACCAGCTGTTCTTACAAAAGACCTAGTTCAATTATCAGCACCTACATGATGGCTAACAACTGTCCATAACTCTAGTTCTAGGGCATCTGACGCCCTCTTCTGACCTCCGCTGGCATTGCACAACACTGTTACACCTACCTACATGCAGGCAATAAATAAGCCCACACACATAAAAATAATAAATAAAATATAAAGAAGTTAAATGCTGTGGGTGGCACTGCTCCATACTAAGGGTTCTGGACTGAGTAAAGAGAGGCGAGTTGAGCACTGGCATGCAGTGCTCTCTGTTCCTGGCTGTGGATGTGATATGGCCAGCTCCCTCCAGCTCCTGTCCCTGTGACTTTCCCCAGTAAGATAGGCTGAGAGAAGCCCTTTCTCCCTGAAGTTGCTTTGCCAGAATTTTGTCACAGAAACAAGATGAGACATTAATAGAAGAGCTATAGAAAAGATGGGAGCACATATTCAGACAGGTCAGTAGAAGAGAGAGCTCGGAGGCTGGGGAGGTTGGGATGGGCACGAACTCGGAGGATGAGAGAGCTCTCCTGAGAATGGATGGCTTGTGGGGTGAAAAGGTGGGAAGAGGACGGAGAGAGCCTGGCGGATGGAAACCTGCGCTCTGCAGTTACAGCTCTGGGACACAGATTGCACAGTGCACACATTATACTATGGTTTTGAGGAACCATCTGAGTATTTTTAAGTAGACCTTTTATAGTCATATATTAGTAAAAGAAAGATAAGTATGACCCTTGAGTGAAAATGTACTGGAGGAAAATGAGATTAAATTTTACCCCAATGCCCTATAATAACAGCCATTTAAATGAGGTATGATGGGCGTTAGTTAGCAGAGCAATTGAATTTGAAAAAAAGCAGAAGCTAGAGCATCTAAGGTAGCAGGTAGCATAAACTTAGCACTGCACTGTGCCATTAGTTTAGTATTTAATTTGTAGAATTGCATAATAGCTTAATCACCTCCATTTAAAATAGGGTAGGCCAATTACCTATAAATCATAGAAATTTCAGTTTTTAATATGCTGGGGTTTAAAAAGAATCTTTACAAAGGACTAAATGGTTTAACCCAGCCAAAGAAATAAGTACCTTGAAAAGTTGTAATATGTAAATCAATTTTCTTTCACGATTTTTCCTCGACATGCAATGTTCCTTTTATTTTAAAAATAGTCTAGGCTCTAGTAGAGTTAATCTTTCAGTGTCTGGCATCCCACTCACTTTTCAATGTAATTTTGCTCCATCACTTCCACTGTGGGAGGAGAGGCAGACTTGAGTGGACAGCCGCATCCACTGGGTCCACCGCACTGGAATCAGCTTCGAGCTCCACCCACATCAGCTCCCCTCCTGCGCCTACCCTGCCTCCACCCAGGCCATCTCTCACAGCACAGACCCACAGAAGAGAAACATTCACACGTGCTTGGATAGCCCAGAAGGGCTGTGGTGACAGGTCAGCAGCACAAAGATTTACTTCACCCAGAAAAGGTGCCAGATTCTAGATGCACAAACCCCGGCACTGACTCTTCAGTATCACTAACAAACACTTGTCTGGTTCAAACAGAGACATGATGCAGAACATCAGAGAGTCCAGCCTTTCCTCACACCCTAGGGGCACCAGTGAACAATTCCCAAGAACAAAGGTCAAGGCATACTTCCCTTGAGCTCCAGCAGTTTCCTTTAGAAATTAATTCAATATACATTTTAGAAATATGTTAGTAGTAGATTCAAGGATCTGTGACCTCTCCAGGTCCCCATGGCCTTCTAAATATCTCTCTACTCCCGTAGATAAGTGTGTCTCTCACATCTCATCAAAGAAGCTTCTTTTTTTCAGCAGATGGAGATTGTTAGAACCAGAACTAGCCAAATGCAAAGAAAAAGTGACCACGGAGTGCCTAGTTCCTAATGGGACATCTAGAATGCAATCCCCGAGGAACACAGGAAATGGGGAGGAATGGCTGTAAGGGCCTAAGGATTGGGCTGATTGCTGTGATAGTGTCTTCCAGACAGGACAGGGTGTTGCACCCACAAACTCTCAACAATACAGTAGTCTGCACAGGCTCTGCAAAACCATGGCAAAACCAGTCGATTATATACATGTGTGTGTGTGTGTGTGTGTGTGTGTGTGTGTGTGTGTATTTATATTTATATATATGAAGAGGTATTGGATTTGAGAGTGGTGGGGAGCACGGGAGGTGTTGGAAGTGGGAAAGGGCAGTGGAAATGATACAAATACAATGTGCTCATACATGAAATCTTCAAATAATTTTTAAAATTTAATTAAATTTAAAGAAAAGAAAACACACATTTGACTGTAGCCAAAAATCCTGATCTAAAGCTTTAACTACATGAAAGAATTTCCGAAGCACTGAAAATAATCTTCAAGCTGAAATTCCATCATTTTGTCAAATCGATGGTAATTATTTTTGTAGCTGCCACAAACGCAGGTGAAAGAAAACGTGATGTGACTATTACAAAGTTTCTCAAGCCCAGCTCCCCCTCCCATTAAGCACTAACCAGTCCCGACCTTGATGAGACCAGACTGGGTATCTTCAGGGTGGTATGCTGGTAGACCCAGCTTCCTTCCCACGGGAGAAAATTTAATACATCGTGTTTCAGACGAAACAAGGCGTTCCTTTAAAATGCCTTCTCCAGCCGAGCCCTGCTCCTGTCCCTCTGCAGAGCATGTCCACCCCCGGGCTCACCACCAACCTGAGCACAGGGTTGGAGATAAGAGGACCCAGAACTTGGGCTTCGCTTCCCCAGCACTCTGCACACATCACTGCATCGTAGTTGTGCGATATGTTCACAGGACCGTCTGGAAATTAGGAGACTCACAGTCAGATAGGAACAGGAAGTGGTGGTACCAGGGGGATGGCTTAGCAGTTAAATGTACTTGCTGCCAAGCCTGATGACCTTTCAATCCCTGGGACCCACAAGATGGGAGGGAAGAACCAACTCCTGAGAGTTGTTCTTTGGCCCCTACATTCATGCCTAGCTCCTGTGTGCACAAACATAAATGAATGAATAGATAAATATATGGAAAAGATTATTTAAGCAGGAAGTGGCTTCACAATGAAAGTGCAAGGCAGTACAGGGACTGGAGGCCTAGTTGTCTGGGACAAGACCAAGATCAGGGGTTATCACTTGACAGGTTAAGAAAATGACATGCACAGAGGCTGGCTGACACCTACGGAGTAGATGCTGTATAGGTAGTTGGTTTAGTGTAAGAAGCAAACTGATTTTAGTATTCGTTAGTATAGAATTAGGTAAGAAAAGATGGTCAATACTGATCACCACAAACTATTTTTACATCATACAGAAGAACTGACTGTTCTCCAATAAAGTACTAAATTAGTTAATACTCTCCTGGTTCTGGAGGTGGAAGGGAATAGTTATATTCTCACAGGAAATAAGGACTCTAACGTGTTCAAAGGCAATGAAGGCTTTGGAAAGCCTCAAGCATCTAGGAAGCCAGCAGCTGCTTAATGCTGATGTGGGAAAGGAAATGTGACTTTGCTTTTTACAGACATGGAAAGTGTCTACTCCTCAAGACACTGTTTGGTACTGTCTGGTGTAAATTGTCAACAATAACTGGTCTGTGCACGCCTTGGACCTGAATCCTTAGTCATGACTGAGCTCAAGACCACATTGGCATCTTCAGAAGCACTGGTATCTAAAGTTTCACAGGTGTCTGAGGTCTAGTAGGGCAGGAACCTGATGCTCATGTTGGGTCTCACCAGAAAAGGCCCATCTGCCCCTGGGCCTCAGGCAAATGGCCTGTGGCTCTGGAGCAGACACAGGCTGCCAGTTGCTGGGCCTGCAAAGGCAGTGAGATGCAGGACATGAGGGCTGTTAGAAGTGCACAGAGAGGTAAGACCCCGGGTACAAGCTTGTTGACAGCAGTGTTCTCAGGGGAGACACAATGTGCACATACAGGATGAGTTAATGAAATCATATGACACGTTTGCTCTTTGAGTTTTGTTTTTGATAGCCTGGGGGATCTGAAGTGATGCATGTTTATAAATTGGATGTTTGTAACCAAATGTAACTACCTTAGAGCAATTTAAAAAATAAAAATTTGAAGCAGGTCAGTGCATCTCTGGATGAAAGACAAAGGAAACCATCACAAACTCATTCATCTCTCTGAAAAATTTCTCTGTTGGCAGAGGGAAGAACTTTGTGTCATCTTTGGGGGGGGAAGAACGTGCTAGGGTTCTGAACTTCCCTCGTTCCCCATTCAGGGACATCAAGCAAAAGTGCTAAATGGCGCTCTCTGGCAAAGTCTTACCCCCTTGGGCCATCAGGAGCCTCAGAGAACAAACCAAGGCTGAGTCAGCACTCACCTGTAGCCATAGAAATTATTCTCGGCATCCATGGATGCTGGCATAAACAGAGTCATCATGGATTCCAGGTCAGAACAAGACTCTTTCTGTCCTCATTTATCTTCAAGTAAATTTTCCAATTCATAGCAGAGCAGAAGAGGCTAGGAGTAAGAAAAACGAACTAGTGACATCAAGGTTCATCTCCAGATGCTTGATCAGGTCACAGACTCGGCTGGTAGCATCAGTCACTTGCATACCATCCTCCTCATAGCAAAACATGGCAGTTTAGACAGCTGATCACTGACCTGGAACTTCAGACAATAGCTCGGGTGATTAGGAAGCATGATCACATGGTCATAGTTTTGATTATTCACCATCTCTTAATCCATGCATGTCTTTAAAACCTGATGTGTTCCAGAAAGGCAAACAAACAGGAATCATATGACAGAGTGATATTTTTTTCCAAAAACTCCCACCATTATAAAGAGACAGACTCACAACTCCTAATGTGAGTCATTAATTAATGATGCTAATTAATATATAAAAATTAGATTTGAAGCTTGTTAGGAAAAAGTACAACTGCCTGCTACTTCTCACTTTGAATCACTTCAATCCTTTATGTTAGTTTTCAGTCTCTGTAACAAAATACCCGAGTTAATCAACTTAAAAAGATGAAAGATTTTTGTGGGGGATGACTTCAGTCTGTGGTTTGTTGGCCCTGTTACTTTCTGGCCCGTGGTGGGTCAACACATCATAGAGGGAAGTGTGTGGTAGAACCAAGCTGCTCACTCATGGCCTGGAACTAGACAGAGCAAGAGGAAACCAGTAGGGTCATTCCTCCCCCAGAGCCTATCCACAATGACTGAGAAGCTTCTAAACCCCACATCTTGAAGTAAACCCTTCTCACTAGTGCCCGGCGGGGACTGAGTCTTTGACATATGGACCTCTGGGGGATATTCAGCATTTAAACTATAGCAACCATAAAACACTTCATATCCAGAATCCGCTTGCTGTAACTGGGCAGCTATGCCAAATAACATCCTTTATGTATTTTTTATTTTTGGAAAATTTCATACATGAGTATTGTCTTTGCATTCTTTCTACCTCTCCCAGTCCCCATCAACTCCTCCCATGCCCCCCGACTCCCTCTCAATTTCTTGTCTCCTTTAATTGTTCATTCTTCATATTCATTTATAAATTTACAGATACCTCTATAAGTATATATGTGTATACACACACCACACATATATACATATATATAATACTCTGAGTCCAGTCCGTGGTGCTCGTGTGTACCTGTGTTTAGGGCTGCCCATTAGATAACCTCTTGGGGACTCGTTGCCGGAGAAAATGGATTCTCCCTCCCTCAGCAGTCACTGATTGCCTGAAGTAGGACCCTGAGACATCTCTCTCATCCATCTCAGTAGTCAACCGGCTTTGTCATTATACAGGTCTCATTAGACCACCGTACTACGGAGAGTTTATTGGAGCAGCTTCCCTATCATGAGCAGATTGCATTAACCAACAGCGGGTGTCTTGATCCCTCTGACTCTTACATTTTCTGCCCCCTTTTCAAAGATGTTTCCTGAGCTTTGGTGTAGAGGCTGCATCATAGATATGTCACTTAGGGCCGAACACCTCACAGATACTTATTCTCTGCATTTTACCAACTGTGGAACTTTGGAATAGTCGCCATCTGTTGCAAAAAGAAGCTTCTTTGATGAGTGGTGAGAGGTACATTGTCTGTGAATACAAGGATATGTATTTAGAATACAGTAAGCAATTATTTGATCTGGGAAAGTGGGAGGAGGTCCTTCTCCAGGGTCTGTGACTTCTCCAGCCATGAGTACTTGGCTGTGTCTACAGTTCCTGGCATGAACTTTCTCCCACTGAGTGGGCATTAAGTCCAGTTAGACAGCTGTTGATTTTCCCAAGATAAAAGTGCCATGACTGCACCAATAGAGATAGTTTATTGAACTGGTTGTTGTTAGGGTTGATAGGCTTTAAAGTTGGGGAGGATCATTGATTGGTTTTTCTCTGTGCCAAAGAATGTCTTATCACAGTTCATTTTGCTCAGGATTCCCAGGGGAATCAATAAACTAGCTCATCATAGGAGCTGGCAAAATTAAAATCTTATTACTTCTCTACCAGGCTTTTGACAAGTTATTAAGTCCTCAGCCAATTACAGAATCTGATTCGGAATTGATATGTTTAACCTGGGGCTTGAATAAAGACATGGCAAACAGTCCAGGACACACGTGATGTGACGCATGACATTTTCCCAACCACGGTCACAGGCAGTGCATCCCCCTTCATCTTCTCATAAAGTGTGGGAACAACTGACGTTCTAGAAGTTTGGTAAATCTCGAGATTTCCCAGAGGGCACATGGTTTCAGTGGCTGTCACACTCTGGTCGTTCAGGCTGAAATCCTTGTCTGTTTTTTAAACAAAGGACAGAAACTCCAATGCGGTTTATTCACAGAAGCACCTGACATCGCACTGTGCAGCACCCCATGGAGGATAAGTCCCAGCAGCACCCTCTCCCGGGATACACTCCTTCTAGCTTTTTCTCAGCAGCCATGTTTACACTTACGTCCACATTTTCCTGATCGCAGCGTTTGCCTTGAATTAGCTTCGCTCCACCTGGAGAATTCAAGCACTTATTTTACCATCCGATCTGCTCTAGGAGAGCCAACTCTGTACAGAGGAAGTCACCACAGTTCCTAACACAGCATTCCCTGGACAGACATAAAAGGAAGGATTTCACTGCACAGAGAACGACTCGCTGACCTGTGATCACATGATCAAGCAGAGCACTCCAAACACACGGGCAGTCATAAATGTCATAAAGGCAGGTTTGAGAAAACTGTTATACACAGGGAGGCCCTCCTGCAGGCTGACGTCTCCCTGTGTGAGTTCTTCATCCACAGATGGAGTGACAGTGTGATGGAGGCTGAGCCTTCGGTAAGGCTCTCAGACCCTGGAATCATCTAAATGAAAAGGTGAGGTGCAGAGAGGGTGAGGAAAGCTGGCTAAGTCTATGAACAGCCAGCTGGGGGCCAGCAGGGCTCCTGCAGGCATGACTGTGTCCCCCCACCTCCCCCTCCACCCCTCCCAGCCCCACCCCTTCCTTCCTACTTGTTTGGATTTTCCTTCCATCAGTTTAGGATGTGAATATTTACCCAGGATTGACACTCATGTTTTCAGAGGTTCTTGAAAATCTGTTCTCCATGCTATATTTAGTATTTCCTGTTAAAAACTGACATAGGATGCAGTTTCACAAGGCATTTAATTCCCAAGTGTCCCAACAGACATATCCCTAGTGCTCTGTGGGAGAAGCTGAACCTATGTAGTTGATGTGAGTTCTCTCTAACCCTACTGCACTTGTCCTGATGGAGGTGATGCGGCAGCATGCAGTAGAGTCATGTTTCCTTTCAAATCAAGAATGTAAATGTGCTGGGCGTGGTAGCGCATGCCTTTAATCCCAGCACTCAGGAGGTAGAGACAGGTGGATCTCTGTGAGTTCAAAGCCAGCCTGGCCTACATAGTGAGTTCCAGGACAGCTGGGTCTACAGGGAGACCCTGTCTCAAAAAGACCAAAAAAAAAGAAAGAAAGAAAGAAAGAAAGAAAGGGGGAGAGAGAGAGAAAGAAAGAAAGAAAGAAAGAAGCAAATAAGTAAATAAATACACACATAAATAAATAAATAAAATGTAAATGTGTAACTGTTTCCTCTGGATTGAAACATTCTTTCACAGAGGGAAAAGGAAGGCTCATAAGAGCCATGGAACTCACAGAAGTTGGGTGGGAGTTCATGAAACCTACCTGACTCAGAAGGTCCCCCTCCAAGGTTATAAGTAAGCATAACATAAACAATTAGGAGGGAGTTGGAGGCTCTTCCATGGATCATCTGTCCAGACAGTGTACAGAAGACTCCAGCTCAGCAGGTTTTATGAGCCATCACCCTCGTTCAAGTGGGACGTCTGTGAGTCCAGCTGCCTTTAAGTCCCCTTGTTCCTGTAAATAATCCTTCACCCATGTTTCTGTAAGTAACCTCAGATGACTCACTTCTTCACCACGCTGGACTTACACAGCGAATTCTTTGGTCTCTCCTTGCCCTCCTGGAGTGAACAGTGTTTCTTCCTGCCTCTCCAGAAAAAAAAAAAAACAAAAGCCTCAGTAACAAGGTAGTCTCTCTCTGATTGCTCAGTGTAGTGATTGAAACTCACTAGAGCAACAAAACAAGAGAAAGAAGAGAAAGAGATACAATTTGAATAAAAGAAGTTAAACTGTCTCTAATTGCAGACATGATCCTGTCAGAAGGCAGTAAGGACTCCACCAGAAAATGCTTAAATCTGATAAACACTTTCACCTCAGGAGCAGAATACGTACATAGTTTTTCTATGTACCAAAAGTGAATTTGCCAAGAAAAATCTTGGAAAAGGCCCCGTTCATAATAACCTCAAAATAATTTTTTTTGGTCTTTTTGAAGTGGAGTCTCCCTGTAGCCCCAGCTGGCCTGGAACTCACTATGTAGACTAGGCTGGCCTCCATCTGCCTGCTTCTGCCTCCAGAGTGCTAGGATTAAAGGTGTGTGCTACCATGCCTGGCTTTCAAAATAACTTTTTAAATCAAGGAATAAACAACCAAAGAGGTGAAAGACTCCTACAGTGAAAATTTTAAATTATTGAAGAAATTGAAAAAGTTCCTACCAGACAGAAAATGCCCCGTGCTTGTGCTGTGACAGAATCAATGTAGTAAAAATGGCTATATTGCCAAAAATGATCTACAGAATCAATCTGTCTCCCCCAAATTCCCAGTCACATTCTTCACATATCTAGAAATCAATTCTAAATTCATATGGACACTGCAAAGGCTCTGCACAGCTTAGGCAGTCCTAAGCAAGAGGAACGACGTTGGATGTATCACAAGCCTTTTCTGTCACAGTAACAGAAGCAGCAAGTGCATACAAATAGACACGTGCTTCAGTGAAACGTGCCCCACATAGCCACAGCCACAGCTTTAACAAAGGTGTCGATAACGTACGTTGGAGAAAAGACAACAGATATCCACATGTAGAATAATGCAACTTGACTCTTATCTCTTACCTTAACAAAACAAAACAACACACACACACACACACACAAATAAATAAACAAGCAACCTTATTGAACATGAATTAAAGACCCTAATGTCAGAAAAGAAAGTTTAAAGCTACTAAGGGAAACAAACTTCAAGACATAGACATTGGCAAGGACTTCCTAAAAAGGACTCAAATAACTCAGGAAATAATTGCAAAAAGTGACAAATAAGATTTCATGAAATTAAAAAGCTTCTGCACAACCACAGAATAATCACTGGAGAAGAGACAGCCTATGAATGGCAGAAACAATTTTGCCCACTATATATCTCACTGAGGGTTAATATCTAGTATCTATTGAGAATTCAAAAATTAAATACCAAAAAGCTGGAGAGATGGCTCAGCGGTTAAGTGCACCGCTGCTCTTACAGAGGACCTGGGTTTGATTTCCAGCACCCATGTGACTCCTAACAACTGTCCATAACTCCAGTTCCAGGGGACCTCTTCTGACCTCTGCAGGTATTGCAGGACATGGGTGCACCTTCACACATGCAGGCAATACACTCATATACATAAAAAAAATTAAAAATTAAAAGCCAAAAAGGAAATCATTCAATTCATAAATGAGCAAATGAATTGAAAAGTTCTCAACAGCACCCTTATTCGTCATAGATATGCTAATTAAAACTACTTAGATTCCATCTCATCTCATGATGACCATCCTCTAGAAAACAAAAAACACTGGCGGAAAGTAGGGAAAGTTAAACACCTGCACACTGTTGTTGCAAATGCACACTACTGCATCCTCTGTGGAAATCAGTGTGGAGATTCCTCAGACAATTAGAAACAAAACTGAGGTAGGATTCAGCGCTACCACTCCTGGGTATCCAACTAGCGGAACCGAGTCTGCATTCCACAGAGATACTTACACATCTGTGTTTACTACACAGAATCCTCAACACCCCGGATTTCCATCGGTCGGTGAATGGAGAAAGATAATGTGTTCTATGGGCACAGCAGAGTTTTATTCAGATGAAAAGAATGAAATTAGATCATTTTCAGGGGACTGAATGGAACTGGAGGTCATGGTAATGTCAAGGTAAATCAACCAAACCCAGAAAATAATCACATGAGTTCTCTTACATGTAGTATCTGGATTTAAATATATCCATACCTGTATCTGTATTTCTCTTTCCTCATATCCATGTCAATAGCTATACCTGTGTATGTCATATAAAAGTGGAAAGGGGCCATGTGGTAGAGAAAGGGGTTAAATGGAGGATGAGGGGTAAGGAGAGGATTTGGGGGCAGAAATATAAAGACTAACATTGCTTATTCTCATATGTAGAACCTGGAATAAACATACACATGTATATGTATGCGTTTAGATACATAGACGTAGATGTGTGAAGATGTGTATGTTTACTATAGTTTGAATATGAGCATAAGCCACAGGATCACGTGTGAACGCTTGGCCTCAGCTGGAGGCGCTGTTACAGGAGTGTGTGGAACCTTCGGGGCTCCGAGCTAGCAGAAGCGGATCCGCAGGAGCGCCAAGAAGGTCACCCTGTCTGTGTTTCCAGCTTAGCCTCCGGATCAAACCAGATGTGAAGCCACACTGCAAGCTGCCCAGCTTTAGGAGCCCACCCAGCCGCCGCACCCTCCCTGCTGCCACCAACTCCCCTCTGAGCTGTGAGCCCAAACCGACCTCCCCTTCCTTCGCTGAGTCTGTCGGACATTTTGCCAGTGATGAAAAAAAATGAGGAAGAAAAAGGGAAGTGCAGGGAGGAGGGGAGCTGAAGAGACGGAAGTGGAGTATCACGGTGGGGATGACGGAGGGGATGATGGGGAAGACGGAGGGTTATGTGGAGGCGAGGGAGGGTGATGATGTGGGCCAAGGAGGACGATGGATTACAATAACGTACATACATTGGAAAAGCATTATTGAGCCCAGAGAGATGACTTAGTGGGAAAAGGTACTCACCACCAAGACTGATGACCGGAGTGTGAGCCTTGAGACCCACACAGTGGAAAGACAGAACTAACTCTTACCCCTGTGTGTGTGTGTGTGTGTGTGTGTGTGTGTGTGAGAGAGAGAGAGAGAGAGAGAGAGAGAGAGAGAGCGGAGTGTGAGAGAGAGAGAGAGAGAGAGAGAGAGAGAGAGAGAGCAGTGTGTGCGTGTGAGAGAGAGCAGTGTGTGCATGTGAGAGAGAGAGAACAGTGTGTGCATGTGTGTGAGAGAGAGAGAGCAGTGTGTGCGAGAGAGCAGTGTGTGTGTGTGTGTGAGAGAGAGAGAGAGAGAGCAGTGTGTGCGAGAGAGAGCAGTGTGTGCATGTGTGAGAGAGAGAAAGAGAGAGAGCAGTGTGTGCGTGTGTGTGCGTTGTGTGTAATTAGAACAAATGTGATAAAACGTCCATTATTTCATAGCCTCACTTTAAAACTTAATTTTTAGAAAAGCTAAGGAGCCTTTGTGATTTAGTCACTTGCTAGCACTGGTACTAGAGGAAATTCTTAACACTTCTCATTTCTACACAAAATCCTAGAATTCGGGACAAAATATGACAAATACTAGTTATTGTTTTCTTTTTTCACGATTGTTTACAAATTTTGCTCAAAATCAAATGTTGAATTTTATTCATTTGCTGCAGAAAATTTTGGATACAAAATAAATTCAGAGTAAAATAAACTCATGTCAGTGCATTGCTTAGTGAGGCAAGTTTCCACAAAAAGAGAATTACATTGGTAGAGATTACATTCCATAAAATCCCAGGGGAGGGGGCTGGAAAGATGGCTCAGCTGTCAAAAGCACTGGCTGCTCTTACAGAGGACCTGGGTTTGGTTCCCAGCACCCACATGGCTGCTAACAACCTTCCATAACTCCAGTTCCAAGGGAATATGGCGCCCACTTCATGGCTGCAACAACCTCCTGGGTTATTGCAGTCATGAGTGCACTTACATACATTCAAGCAAAACACTCACATATGAACTAAAAATAAATAATTTTTTGAAAATCTGGAAATGAGGAAATGCTAAATGCCAGAAAACCCGTCTGAACAAATGCTGTGTGCTGACGTCCGGATTTTACAACTTTTCCAACATCAACTGCAAAACTACAGAGAGCCTTTGGTGTTTTGGGTTTTTTGTTTGTTTGGTTTGTTAAATTTTATTGAATCTTTTGTGTATTTCATACAGAACAACTCAAACAATCTTGATCATCTTTATACCTCTGCCCTCACTGGCACCCTCCCATAGGTCCCCCCAACCCCCCGCCAGCCCATATATTCTGTCATCCCTGTTAAGGCCCACTGTGTTGTCAGTGTCCCCAGCCGTTCCCCAGTGCAAGTCTGTCCACTGAGTCTAGTCAGCCTGTCTAGAGTCCCTTGTTTTAGGAAGATCAGCTCTTCCTCATCTAGTTGGCAATCAGTTGCCAACATTTCTTCATATAAGATTTGGGTCTGCTGTTCATTTTCCCAGTTCTATGCTGGGTTACTGTCTGTCTGAGTTTGCATGGGACTTGTGTATGCTGATACCACTGCCATAGAATCATATGATCAGGTTCCCAGGAGCTTGTAGGACTCTGTTTCCATATGGTCATGCACATCTTCCCTGGCTCTTACAGTCTTTCTGGCCCCTCTTCCAAGATAGTACCTGAGCCTTGGATGGGTGAAGTTAAATAATGGGATCCTGTCCAAGGACCATTATTCAGCAGACTCTTGATCTCTATACTTTGTCCATTTGTGACCTTTTATGTTCCTGGCCCTCCACTGCATGAGGAGCTTCATTATTGAGAACTGAAAGATTCATTAGTGTCCTCTTCTTTACCCCTGTTCTGTGTTCTGTGAGCCTTAGGTTGCATTGTAGGTGTGTCCCTTAGGCCTGGGCAATTCACAATGTCCGTGTGTAACCAGTTGTAGTACTTGGTAATAAATAGTCTCTGACTGGTACAAAATGAGCTTCTTTGATGAGTGGTGACTGGGATATTTGTCTGCAAATATAAGGATACATATTTTGCACATAGTAGAAATCACATTAGTCTAGCAATGTGAGTCTTGGGGTTTTCTCTAAGATCTATGACCTCTCCAGCCATGTATTAGGTTATGTTTACAGTACCTCACTTGACTTTCCTCCCACTGAGTGGGCTTTTAGTACAATTAGGTAGCTGCTGATTGCCCCCAAGATAAAAGTGCCACTACTTCACCAATGTCATATGCTGTGCTGGCCATTGATGTGGTTGTTTGGTCCTGACACTGGTGTTGGATCATCCATTGATGTTTTCCCTTGGCACCTTCATAAAGCTCGCCAAAGCCACGAGAGCCAGCCTTCAAGGGAAGTGGTTTTCATGTCAGTTGAAGCTCTATTGCTCCAAATCTTCTATCTGAAGAACGTTCTGTTTTAGGCAGTAGGGTCTTACCTTCGTGTTCTGGGAGGCCATCAAGGGCTGAAGCAATAGCCTGAGTAATTTGAGGAGTCTCTTGGGCACCCTAGCCAACAACTCAAAAGAAGGTATCTCCTTTCTAGCACTGTTTCTTGGTATGCAGCCTTTATCTGTATACATGGACTCATGCAGAGATAATGTATGTGTAACTTGTCAGTAGGTTGTTGGACTAACATGGGTCCCTCTGGTTTTTTAAGACTAGATAGGCATTATTTATCTCTCCTCTCTCTCTCACTGTCTAACCTTCTGCCATGGTTTGCCCCATTTAAAGTGCCCCCATTTTCCCCATTTCTCCCTTGATAATACCAGTCTTCTATGGCCCCACCTTTCTTGCATTTCTTCTTTCCCTTTATCCCCAAGGTTCATTGTATAACCCTCCTTCCTCCCTCCCATTTCATATAGTGCTTGAAACTCTTGCAAGAGCAATAAGACAAGAGAAGGAAATTAAAGGAGTAAAGGTTGGAAAAGAAGAGATCAAATTATCCCTTTTTCCCAACAATATGATATTATACCTAAGAGATGCCAAAAATTCCACAGAAAACTCCTAGAAATGTTTAACACGTTCAGTAAAGTGGCAGGTTACAAAATTAGTCTACAAAACTCAGTAGCCTTTCTACATACCAATAACAAGCAATCAGAGAAAGCACATGGAAACACTCCCTTTCGCAATAACCTCAATAAAATAAAATATCCCAGAATAAACCTAACCAAAGACATTAAAAACCTCTACAATGAAAATTTTATATCTTTAAATAGATTGAGGAAGACATCAGAAGATGGAAGGACCTCCCATGCTCATGTATTAAAGAATTAATACTGTGAAAATGACCATCCTACCAAAAGCCATTTATTGATTCAATGCAATGTCAATTAAAATCCCCATGATATTCTACACGCAGAATTAGAAAAACATCCCAAGTGTTAGAGTCCAGGTCTGCAGATGACCCTCCCCCCAGAGCAGCAAAGCCCCCTTGCAAAACAGGAACTGTCCAGGAAGCTGCATTTTAGCTGTCTTAGCACAAAGCTGTTTCCCAGATAATTTTAGAAGACGAACAGGCCCTGCAGCCCCAGACCCACTTGTAAGAGCTGCCTCATCATAAGCTGCTTCCTTTAGGATAAGTTTGGAAGGGAAGCAGAACCCCTTAATCTCACAACCCAAGACCCGGTTGACATAAGGGACTGTCTCAGCAGAGAATGCTTCTTTCTGGCAGGATCCAGACTGCTCTGCTTGGAATAATTTTTCCCATATTCCACACTCACTAGGGCCCCTATAAGAGCCCCCAGCCAACAGCCTGTAAACTGACAACTCCTTGATCCTGAATTGGGACTGTCCTGTATGCTTTCTCTGCCAGGGTTCTTGTCTATGTCCTGGTGCTTTCTCCTGATTGACTGGATTTACCTATCACTAAGATTTATATGGAAGCACAAAAGACCATGGATAGCCAAAGCAACCTTGAGCACTAAGAGCAATGCTGGGGGTAGCGGGGGAGGAGTTACTATACCAGATTTTTAAACTATATTACAGAGCTACAGTCATAAAAACAACATGATACTGGCACAAAAATAGACCTGTAGATCAATAAAACAAAATTGAAGACCCAAATATGAGTACATGCAATTTCAGCCACCTGATATTTGACAAAGGGGCCAAGAACATTACTGGCAGAAAGACAGCATCTTCAGCAAATGGTGCTGGCATCTCCACCTGTAGAAGAATGAAACTAAAACCCTATCTTTCACCTTGAACAAAAGTCAACTCCAAATGGATAAAAGACCTCAATGTAAAACCTGAAAACTGAAACTGTTAGAAGAAAAGATTGGCAAAAACCTACAAGGTATAGGTGTAGGAAAGGATTTTCTAAACCAGACATCAATTGCTCAGGAAACAAGGTCAAGAATCAACAAATGGGGCCTCATTAAACTAAAACGCTTCTGTACATCAAAAGAAGCATCCAAGGAAGAGAAGAGAAAATCCACAGAATGGGAGAAAATCTTCACCAGTGACACATCTGACAGAAGTTTAACATCCAAAATATATAACAAACTCAAAAAAAATCAAGAAAGGAAGTAACCCCATTAAAAGATGGGGTAAGGAGCTGAACAGAGAGTTCTAAAAAGAAGAAATAAAGATGGCTAAGAAGGATCTCAAAAGGTGTTCAACATCATTAGTAATTAGGTAAATGCAAATTAAAACCACTAAGATTTCACCTTACCCCAGTCAGACTGGCTAAAATCAAGAGAACAAATGATACCAAATGTTGGAGAGGATGTGGGGAAAAGGGAACACTCATCCACTGCTGGTGGGTTTGCAAACTCATACAGCCCCTATGGAAAGCAGTGTGGAGAACTCTTAAAAAACTACAAATGAACCTACCATTTGACCCAGTTATACCACTCCTTGGCATATACCCAAAGAACTCATCCTATTGCAGGGACACTTGTACATCCATGTTTGTTGCTGCTCTTTTCACAATAGCTAAGAGATGGAAGCAACCTAAGTATCCCTCAATTGATGAGTGGATAATGAAAATGTGGTTCATATATACGATGGAGTTTTACTCAGCAGTAAAGAAAGATCAAATCATGAAATTTTTAGGTAAATGAATAGAACTACAAACTGTTACACTAAGTGAAGTAACACAGACTTAGAGAAACAAATGACACATGTTCTCCCTCATATGTGGATCCTAGCACCATATCCTTATATGTGAGGATGTATCCAGATGTAACTGCAGGAACCAGGATAATGAAAAGGAAAAGAAAGAACCTGAGAGAGAAGAACAGTAGGAAACAGGTGTCACTAAGGCAGAAATGGATACAAATGGGGCCTTTGGCATTTTGAAAGGAATTAAGGAGCTCCCGCAAAGCAGAAGGAACCCACCAGTGGGGGCTGCTGCCCTTGGCTTTGGTACCAGCATAGATGCAGAGGATCCAGCTCTAGCATCTCAGTGAAGCTCGGATGCTCCTCTATGTCACCCAAGTACATGATGTCAGGAGGCTACAGCCATGAGTGACATCACCCAAGCAGGGTACCAGCCCCATAGGAATGAAGACACATAGGCCAACCTGCAGCCATTGCACAGAATTGTTCGATCACACATGGCTGGCAGAGGAGAGACTTTAAGCTTCAGTGGGACCCCCAGAACAGTTAACTCACACACACACCCCTAGAGCTCTGCATCAACATCAGAAAAATGCCTCATTGGGGTGTCACCCTTGTGTTTTATAAACACTGTTTGAGAATACAGGTCAGAATGAGAGAAAAAATACTCAGTATATCTAGGACCCAGAACCTCCCTTCCTCCCACCCAGGTCAAGGGCAGGACCTTGAGGACATGGTGAAGCTGAGCATGCCCAGCTCATTCTTCCCAGGGTTTATGATCAGATTCCAGGGAGGAGGTGCTTGAGAGAACACAGCAATCACACTATTGGAGCCCCCTTCCTGGGGTGGAAGAATCATTGTATCCCAACACACCACACTGGCATCAGAATTAGAAATCCCCCACCTGGTCTTAACTCTGACCCATGCCTAAACCCACTCACCGATCAAATTTACTTGGTACCACATTAATACATGTAATTTTTGTGTTTTATGTGGTTGTTAACTTAAAATAAATTTATTTAATTCTGTTTTCTGATTCACACACTGAAAGCAGAATTACATATGTAGGTTAGGGAACAGGAGATCAAATATGCAAAACAGCAATCAGATATTTACTGAGTGGCAGCTAAAGGAGTTGAGGCTCTGGATGAGGGCAGGCCCAACTGATACTGATTCACATGTCAACACCTTCTCCCTACAGTTCCCATCACACTGCCCCTCCACTGTTCTCACTCTGATAGAAGTCACTATACCCTGGACAAGGATGATTGTGTCTTCAGTCAACTGTGTGCCAGTGGGCCGAGGCTCTGGCCGGAAAGTCCTGAGACCCTGCCAGTGTTTCCTTCTTTTTTATTGTTTTTTGTATTTTATGTGTTTGAGTGTATTGTCTGCATGTATGTAGGTGCCCTCATGTCTGTCGTGCAGTGCCCAAGGAGGTCAAAAGAGGGCGTCAGATCCCCTGGAACTGGAGTTACAGACAGTTGTTAGCTGCCATGTGGGTGCTGGGAATCAAACTCCAGTACTCTGCTAGAGTAGCCAGTGCTCTTAACCACTGAACCCTATTTCCAGTCCCCCAGTGTTTCCTTCTTAATGTGCCCAAATTTGTGGAGCTTTCTCTACCTCCTTGGATGTAGCTGTTTCTCCTGTGGATCTGCTTCCATGATTTCCACTCCAGACAGTCACAAAAGATTCTTCTGAAAATGCCAGCGGGATCTGGGAACTGAGCCTGCCAACTCGGCCCATCCACGCAATGCTTCATTCCGTATCTTCGTAATCTCTCATTTTCCAGTACTTACCTTCTACTGTCACACATACGTCTCACAAAGATTTTGCTTTTCTTTGTACATTGCTCAGTTAGATTTTAGGACTTAGGTGGCTCCATAGCTTAGCTGGTTAAACCACTTGTCTCGTAGATTTTAGGTTTTTTTTATATTTCTCCTAGTTTGCTGTGAGTTCTTTACTGACCTCTTCATCACAGCACATGCACATTCCTACATCTTTCCTTCTTTCTCACATCCTTGAGCAATGAGACTATCAATGCAGCAAAACCTAACTTATTCTCACTGATGCTGTAAGTCCAACTTCTGAAACTAAATGGTTTTGTGTGTGGCCAGGAATGATTTAGGTTGAGGTGGTGGTGATGGCAGTGACTCTGGTAGCTTAAGTGTGTTTTATTTATAAAGAACAATTTTAACATATGAGAAATGTAAGCACGTTTATGACTTCACTTGATCACTGTGACTGAGAGGTTTCCATGGATCTCCAGTTTTCCATTTTGAGCCTGTGAACTGACGACGTTAGGTTTTTATGGAAATATGGACCTTGGACTGATGGCCTACGAAAAGGTGGAGTGAGAACTTGTTGTGCAATTCAGTAGTTGCTGGCTTGGACTTTAAGGGGAGAATTCAAGGAGAAGGTTCATAAAATAGAAACCAGTTATCTCGTTTGGGGTTATATACCACTAGCTTTAGGGGCTTGTACTTGAAGCTTCTTATTCGTCAATATATATGGTAATGGGTAAGGCAGATAATGCTTGATGGAGATAGTATGTAAAACTATATTAACAGTTAAGACACCAAAGTTGTTTAACAAAACTGTTTGCTAACAAAAATTCTTTAGTACTAAAGAGATTGATATGTTCCAGAAGCATCCAACAAAGTCCAGAGATAAGCTGGTCACCCAGAAGCTAGAGGAAAAATAAGACATAAAAAGAGAAAGGATGCTCAACAGTTGCTGAAATCAGAGCATCCTACGCTGCTGAGTGTTGGGAGCAGGGCAGCCTCCTTTATCCTTTCAGGAGAGCCAAAGGCCTTCTCCAGAGCATCTTCTGGCTGCCGTCAATCCAGACAAATTCAACTTGAACTCACAAGTGTCCTCTCCAGCAAAGCCCCTTCTATTTCTCCTGTCACTTCTAGGACAACTCTGTCTTCTTGCCTCTGGTTCATGCATTACCAAGCAGAACAAAGGCACATCAAAAAGCCTCAGCGGGACTTTGGAATAAAGACACTGACAGCATCTGCCTCGTTTTCCTTCTTGTGCAGAAGAAGTATCCAGAACCAATCAGGCCTGTGACTTGCCTCATAATGAGAACTGGGTGTTCCTTTTTTACCATTAAAACTATGAAAACTGACATTGAGAAATGACATGGTAAAACAAATGGGGGGAAAAAAAACTCTTTTATAACCTTCAAAGCATTCAGGAACAACAAGGAGGAAAAAGGAAACCATGTGCCGAGGATGTCAAGATAACAGAGTGAGGAAAGCCAGACAGACACAGCAATTAGAGGACACCGACAGACCCTGGAGGGCTCAAATGCAGACTTTTACAGTAGTTGCCTTACCTGTGTGAAGGGTAGCTGGTTATGGAACCTTGATTCTGGGTTAGGATTTCAGATTTAACAAAAATACCTTTGAGCTGAGATAATGACGGTTAAGTTGTAGCTGTCTTAAAACTCGAAAGGAATTGCTGTGCCTGCTTGAAAGGCCTTTGCCCTTAAAGAGAGATGTTGCAGTTTGCAGTGAGACAATAGGAAAGTACCATGAGGCCAAGATTTGGCTCATCAAGGGCTGTGGGTGTAAAACTGAAAACTCAATTCAAACCTCTTCTGCAAAGAGACATCCACATGGGTCCCCTGCCTGAACACAGCTCCATAGGGGAGATTTTTTTCTAGAGTGAGATGTGCTGTCACTGAGAGACCACTGTAGCCATGGTCTCTGGAGGCCAGCTGCTTTTCAAGCAGGGACCATAACTGCCTTCTATGAGGCATTGATTTTGTAAGCATGCAGAATACAAGAGTGACAGGTCGTGCAGGCTTGCCTGCAGATGTTTGATGAGAACCTGAGAGGCCACACAATTGTAGCATGGCTGGGCTCACTGCTGGTAGGCCCCGAGGGGGTGATTCTAGCAACCGACACAACCCTACAATCAATCAATGCTTCCTACTTTTGTAGCTGAGCTGAGAAACAGTTCAGCATGTAAGTTTTCTCAGTAGAAGGTTTGGCTAACAAGTGCTGCTCACCCTTCCTGACAAAGCCATTTCTCAAACCAGAGTCTCTCTGCTAGTACTTGTCTGCCCTGCAAGGACACCTAGAGCACGTCTGTGGGAACACATTCATATCAGGTACCGATCCTGACTGATGCACACTTGCCCTTGAACTTCCCAGCCTCGCACACTGGGAGAAGCAGTTTTCTATTAATTATGAATCACCCCACTGTGGTTTATTATAGAAGCACAAATGAACTAAGGTAATGAGACTCCCTCTAGGGCTGAGAATACAGTTCCTAGTTGCAAAGGGTATGTGGAGTGAAGTCTGCATTAATTTATGCAATAGATTTTCTAATAATACCCACTTCGACAGGACCAGTGTCTGCCAAAAACAAGAAAACACCTAGAACAGGGTTGAGACCTGTTAGAACATTCTCGTCAGTGTGGATTTCCACCTCTGTGTCAAGGTGTCACATACTCTGAAGAAGACAGCGTGAAGCTCTTACATATCGTAAATGTTCTGCTAAAGAAATATTTATTTTAATGGGCACATTTCACTACACATTTGCCATAATTTTATTTGATTTGTATCTGATGGTCTTGGCTATATCCTCCTTCCCATCTAAGACAGGATCTGTGTTTTGATTTCTGTTAAGTCCTGGTGTTGCATTTGTTGTTAGAATAAATCTAAAGTCCCAGCATCAAAGAAGAAAAGATTAGTCCCTTTAAGTTTTCTAAGAAAACATCTGTGCTCAAACACCAAGCAATATATCATTATATTATGACATCCCATAAGGAACAGCAATGTTCTAAAAAAGTTTACTGATGCTGCTGTTAGCAGCATAAGTACCAGGACAAACTGTGAAAGGTCACCCAGGCACTCCCCTGTATCTTCGTTTCTCAAAAAATCTATAATCTCATTAACCTGTTAGAATTTTTAATTTAACAAAAATTTCTAATAGGTGCACACATCTGTAAATATTCAAGAAAAATATTTTAAGGATTTGAGGGCAAAAATATAAATGTTATAGGAGACCTCAAGTTAAAATATTACGGTTTTGGCAGATAGAACATGAATTGCTAAAAAAATTGAAAAAAAAAAAGCAGGGTTATTACATCAAACTGAAGGTTAGCACGCATCTTTGATCCCATCACTGGAGGCAGAGGTAGATCTCTGTGAGACTAAGAAGTGAGGCCAGCCTGGTCTACATAGTGAGTTCCAAGCCAGTTGGGACTACAGGGAGACCCTGTCTCAAAAAAAAAAAAAAAAAAAAAAAAAAAAACTGAGGAGAACTGGAATGTTATTTATCATCACACATTCCAACTAGCTATTTTCTTTTTGTTTTATTTTATTTTTATTTTATGTGTAGAAAGTATTACTTGCATGTATGTAAGTGCACCCATGTCATGCAATGCCCGAGGAAGTCAAAAGAGGGCGTTGGATCCCCTGGAGTTGTGGACAGTTCTTAGCTGACATGTGGGTGCTGGGAATCGAACCCAGGTCTTCTGCAAGAGCAGCCAGTGCTCCTAACCGCTGAGCCATCTCTCCAGTCTCCCAATTCCCTACTTTCTTAACACACAGCCAGCACTGGCATTTTCCAGTTTCCAGTCTCAGAGGTGACTAGCGTTTCAGAATGGGCAGTAGTGGAAACAGAAGGAGGCATTCCAGTGTACACCATAAATTCCAATCACTTTTCAAATTAGTGTCCTATATAGAGGTTTCAAAGATTTATTTTTTTAATTGTGCATGTGTGCACCACGTGTGTGCACCATGTGTGTGCAGTGCCTACAGAGGCCAGAATAAGATGTCTGATCCCTGGAGCTGGAGCTATAAGCAGTGTTGAACAACCCAACGTGGGTTCTGGGAACTAAACTCAGGTCCATAGCAACAGCACTATGCACTCTTAACCACCGAGCCGTGTTTCCAGCTCCTCTATGGCTAATTTATTTATTTATTTGGTCTTTTTGAGACAGGGTCTCCCTGTAGCCCCAGCTGCCCTGGAACTCACTATGTAGATCAGGCTGGCCTTGAACTCACAGGGATCTACCTGCCTCTGCCCCCCAAGTACTAGGATTAAAGGCGTGAGCTACCATGCCTGGCATATGGCTTTTTTTAATGATGTGGAAATAAAGATATTTTAGACAAATGAAAACAAGAATAACATATTGCTGGAATACTATAAAAATATTAAGGAAAATTTCTTCTATTTAGAGGAAAACAATACTTCATCAAAGTATGCATTGGAATGAAAGAGCCTGAGCCAAGAAGCAGATCTATAAGTAAATATATCAATTTTAAAGCTCCCTGTTGAGGATATCAAAGAGCTTCTGTTTATATATTATAGCAAATGCTGTATTTAACATTAGAAACTAAAACTAAAGGACCAAACAAGTACAATTATTCATGTCACACAGACACAAACACATACACACAAAATTTAAATCTCATCATATGAACAAAACCAAAATCACAATCTTTACAAAACTTTGGAAGCAAAACGGCACTTTTAAAAATTTTTACAAATTTCCTTATTATTTTATTTAAGACAGACTCTCATATCTGTTTTTACCTTCAATATATTAAAATAGGTTTCTTCTGTAGCTTGTGAAAAGATGCCTAAATACTTAAGATACATTGAGATAAAAAGCTAAATAAAATCTTAGAATTATTCTGAAAATAGATTCAAGCTCATGAACAACTTAAAAGCATTTAAGGATTTCAAACTGAGAAGCATTGGTTTAGAATAAAAATAATGACAATGTGAGGCTGGCGAGATGAAGAGCTCTAGATGCTCTTACAGAGGACCTGGGTTTGGTTCCCAGCACCCACACAGCAGCTCACAACTGTCTGTAACTACAGTTCCAGGAGATTAAATGCCCTCTTCTGGCCTCCATGGGCACCAGGTACACATACATACATGCAGACCAAACACTCACATAAAATAAAATAAAAATAAATTAATCTTTAAAAGCATAGTGCAATGTACTTTGAGGTGTAAAGCACACTTTAGCAAGGTTACTGCCCTCTATCACAGCCTCATTATGCAACTTAAAGCTTAATCATTGTGAATAAAATTAAATATTAAATCACTAAAACAGGCATAGGAAAAATGAAGATATTTATAATTAATAAGCCAAGAGTAAATATAAAATGGAATATGGCTCTTGGTCCTCAGAAAGGGGGGCAATACTAACAAACAGATGAGGTAAACAGCACAGAAATGGCAAGAAGATTAAACTACCAAATAACAAAAGTAAATTTTCTAAAAGGTCTTTAACTCAAAACACAGTCAATCATATCTTCATTTAAAAGTAAGTCACTGGGGCTGGAGATATGGCCGAGCAGTTAAGAACACTGACTGTTCTTACGGAAGACCCAGGTTGGAATCCCAGCACCCACATGGTAGCTAACAACTAACTGTCTGTAACTCAAGTTCCAGGGGATCTGACAGCCTCTCCTGTCCTCCGTGGACATTGCATGACGCGGGTGCACTTACCTACATGCAGGCAATACACGAATACACATAAAACAAAAATAATTAAAACAATTTTAATTAAAAAAAGTAAGGCACTAAATCTGTATGTGGAGTATAAGTGACACACACTGAACATAAGGCACATTCAAAGTGTGAAGGAAAGACAGACCACTTCAAACATAGTTACGACAGTCAAAGGACACGTTAAGATAGGTGATCAGTTTGAGAACAACTTGAAATGGAAAAGTCTCAAGTAATGATCAAACAAATAAATCAAAACAGCTTAAAACTCTCACACATGTAAGGTTACACAGAGCCCCCCATGCATGAAGAAGAAGACAAGATAAGACACCTTTCTACAGTCACTCCAGGATACTTTAACAGTTGTACTTAACTGTCATGGTATGTTAGGTAACAGGGATACAAAATACTTAAAAAGCTGAATAACACCATCAACCAATTTGATCCAATTGACAGTACAAAACACTTCATCTCCAATGAACAGAGTGCACAGATAACTATACTCATCTTATTAATTTATCTTTAATTGCTCCATAAAACTATCAAAATTTAAAATATTAATGAGTTATCCTGTGATTTTTTTGCATATGCGAATGTGGTATGTGTGCGTTCACGTGTGGAGGCCAGTGGTGGACATCAGGTGTCTTCCTCAATCACTCTCCATTTTATTTACAGAGGTGGTTTTCTCACTGAATCTGGGGTGTGCTAATTCTACTGGTCTCATTGGCAGGCTAACCCAGGGATCCCCATCTCTGCCTTCCAAGTGCCAGGATCACATGTGGGATGACACACCCACTCAGCTTTTGATATGAGTGCTTGTGATCCAAACTCTGGTCCTTATATTTGTGAGGCAAACACTTTATCCATTGAGCCATCTCATCATGTGATATCTTGATATTATGTGTTATTGTGTGATTTCCAAAGCAGCATATATAATTTATATATGTGTGTGTGTGTGTGTGTGTGTGTGTGTAAATTTCCTCAAACTCTTAGCATTTCTTCCTGGTGAAAAGTCTGAAGTCTCTTCTTCTAATTATTTGAGATATATAGGACATTATTGCTACCTGTGTTATCTTACAGTGTAATAGCACACCAGAACTCCTTTTGTATCTAACTATAACTTTGGACCCTTTGAGGAGCCTTTCCCCATCATTCCAGACCAGTCCTGCTATCATCCAGTACATGCCACTTCACCCTCATCTTCTTTTCAGACTTTCCACAGTGACATTATAGGGTTCTAGACTTTTCGTGTCCAGCTCATGTCACTTAACATAGTCACCCCCACCTATGCTGTCACAAAAAACAGGAGTCACCCTTTTCTGCAGCTGGGTATATTTCATTATGTATATGTACCACATTTTCTCTATCCATTTGTCACTTGATGGAAACTTAGGTTGTTTCCACTTCTAGACTAAATAACGCTGCAATAGCTGGTGGGGGTACAGACTTCTCTCTGATATGCTGATCTCATTTGCTTTAGGTATTTATGCAGAAGCCATATTGTGAGCTCATAAAACATCTGGTAAAGGATTAAAATTATATAGTGTGCAATCAGTAACCACGACAGCATTAAATTAGAAATGACCTCCCTCGCTCCCTGCCCCCAGCTCCAGATATTTGGCCATGAAACACAATTTTAAGTTACACATGGGTCAAAGAAGAAGTCCACCACATTAAAATAGTTTACTAAATCATAAATAAAATGAAATACTGGCTTTTCTGGACATCTTTAAAGCAGAACTTAAAAGAAAAGCATATCTTCATCTTATAGGAAGAAAAAATGAAATATTTAAAGCAATAGGCTAAGATAATACCTTATAAATCCAGGTGTAAAGAGAAAATTGAAAACCAACTACATAGATGAAATAAAATTTAAAAATATAAAAGTATAAAACACAAAAATAGAAACAAAAGAAAAGGAAGTGAAGCCTGATCTCAAGGGTTAAAATCTGCTTAGAAGCTATCACTCCACACGAAATCCGAGCAGCTGACCAAAATGAAGAACAGCTCTTCTTCGATCAGTCAGAGAAGTCGGGTCACAGGGACATTTCTGCCTCCAAAGCTGGAGAAAGCTGTTTAGATGCAGAGAAACAAAATGTACAGAAACAAGTTCCTTAGCAGATACCTGCACAGGGGCCAGAGCCAGACTAGAAATGGCCACACAACAGACAAGGTGATGGCGGCTCAAAGTAATGAGCCTGCAAGACAAACACTCCGGAAGGCACAGTCACCGACCCCACGGTTTCATGAGTTTTACTTCGCAGGCCTCTTCCACAGCCTCCTAGTGAAGACTGCAGGAGACGATCCACTCAGCAATTCTCGTAGAGGAAGGAGGCAAGAGATCATTTTTAAAAACACTCTTGTTGGGCCTAGTGGATGGACCCACACTGAAGGACGTTTGTGGCTACAGATCAGATTCTACAGGTCATTTTATACGTGTGTGTGTGTGTGTGTGTGTGTGACTGAGTACATTTTTAGATTATATATTAGAGTTCCTTAAATTGGGCGGGGGAGGGAGAGTGATGGCAGGTGGGGAGAGGGAAGTGGATCTAAATATAATCAAACCATATTGTATGAAAATTGTAAAACTTCAATTTAAAAAAGAGGGACACCTAACCATCAAGACAGAAATATAATTATGCTTTTCAAGTTCTATGTAGCTAACACTTCTTCATTCTTCCTCATTAGCAGACCCCCATTTTACTGGGCAGATTCTCCCTAGGCGGTCTGATGATTTGTCAGGAGTAGATTCCATTCTTCCCTCTTCCTTCCTGTCCATTTGGTGGACATTGGTGTGCTTCAGAACTAATGCTAACTCAGTGACATCCCCTAATTTCAATTGTTGGCATTTAATCCAGTCAGCTCAGCTCGTCTCTGGCGCTTGTGATGAACAGGAGACAGCAGAGTGCAGACAGCAAAGACCGAGCCAATAGGACATAAGACGTTTATTGTTGAAGCAGATAAAAAGCTTTATCATTCTGACAGAGACAGTCCTCATGTGATGGGGTGTGAGTGATGAACACTAGAACCCCAGATCCTAACAGCCCCTAATCTCCAAGGACCCAGCCCCAGGAAAACCTGGACTCTGGACTCGAAAGCCTGGAAGGGAGTTAAGAGTCTGCCTCCTTCACAACTCTGTGGAGCAAGTTCTCTCAGAACACTAAGACCAGAAGCATCATGGACCACCAAGGTATGGGCAGTGGACTTCTTCACAGCTCAAGGTATTTAGGACTTGCTACCAGCAACTGAAAATACCACAGAGGTTTCACCAGAGAGAGAAGCTGGGCATTTACAATTAAGGAGAAGGGGCCCATGTACTCGGTCTAGGAAGTTTACCGAGATAGCAGACCTAATCCAGAGACCAGCTCACCTTTTAGCAGAAGACAAATTAGCTATGACTCCTTCCTGAGCTTTGGTTTATCCTCAGTTTTGGCACTGAAATTGTTAAAAAATAAAATTCTTTCACAAGCCTCAGTGATTATGTAAATGACTGGTGATACCCACACAAAGTCAATTCTAATTAAATTTACCATGCTCCCAGCTAGGTCTGGTTCATTACAAGCAAGCACACTTTCTGATGACTTTGAGTCAGTGCTAGAATACTGAATCAGTCTCCAGTTGGTTCCCTTGAAGTGCTGTTACCAGTCAGCCAGTGCGATGATTTAAACTGTGCTCCATTTGGAAGTCAGCTGCGTGAACACCTTCCAGAAGTAAAGCGAAATAACTCCATATGTGTATAGTCTTCTTTTAAACTGCATACAGTGGAGCTCTTAGATGCATGTTTTCAATCAGACATAGTAATATATGGTGAGGATCCCAAGGATCTTATACGCATCTTCCCAAAGACATCAGTGAGATGGCTACAATGGAAGGAGCAGCGTGTCTATAAAGTCGGCTCATAGGCCTCTTTGAGAAAATTCGCTGCAGTTTAGCAAGGCAAATGTTATCTCTCAGGAGCTTATGTCCAGAACAAGTGATGCCAGCTGATGGGGAAGGTTGAGTTCTGAATTATTCCTGTAGGTGGGGACGGCACTGCACCAACTGGACCCTTCCATGTCACTGCTGCCTAGCCTGCCTTCATGCCTGTGCAGTCTTCAAGCTTGGACCCGTCCTCTGTCTCAAAGAACCATGATTATACTAGTGGAGCCCTTATACTTTCTTCCCCTCTGTAGGAGGGAGGGAGAGAGGGAAGGAAAGGGAGAGAGAGAGAGAGAGAGAGAGAGAGAGAGAGAGAGAGAGAGACCACATTACCATGTCCAAGGATAGTCATAGCAACGGCACTTCCAACTGGGTAAGACAGGTGTCTTGGTTCCCAGCACCACCATTGTGCACCTACCTTTGTGACATCTCTTTTGACTATTTTCATAGGGCCCTAGGGTATAACAGAGAGATTCACATCTATTGCTTTTGAGATAGCCAGATCTGAGTTTGAATTTCTACCTCTGCCATGGATAGTTCTGCATTCTGAACATTTATGATTCTTGTTTCTTTAAAGAGTATGAGAGCTGGGGTTACGGCTCAGTGATAGAACACTGCTGAGCCTGCGTTTTATCTTCAGCACTGGAAAAAAGTATATATTACTTTCATATGATCGAAAGGATGACAGATGCTAGAGGTACCAGCTAGCACATTAGTGTGCACTGTAAACGTTAGCTATCATCATCATCATCATCACCACCACCACCATCATTATCACCATCACCATCACCACCATCATCACTAATCATCATCACCATCACCACCACCATCATCACCATCACTGTTACCACCATCATCATTAATCATCATCACCATCACCTTCACCACTCCCACCATCATCCCCATCACCTTCATCACCGTCATCATTAATCATCATCACCATCACCTTCACCACTCCCACCATCATCCCCATCACCTTCATCACCGTCATCATTAATCATCATCACCATCACCTTCACCACTCCCACCATCATCCCCATCACCTTCATCACCGTCATCATTAATCATCATCACCATCACCTTCACCACTCCCACCATCATCCCCATCACCTTCATCACCGTCATCATTAATCATCATCACCATCACCTTCACCACTACCACCATCATCCCCATCACCTTCATCACCGTCATCATTAATCATCATCACCATCACCTTCACCACTCCCACCATCATCCCCATCACCTTCATCACCGTCATCATTAATCATCATCACCATCACCTTCACCACTCCCACCATCATCCCCATCACCTTCATCACCGTCATCATTAATCATCATCACCATCACCTTCACCACTCCCACCATCATCCCCATCACCTTCATCACCGTCATCATTAATCATCATCACCATCACCTTCACCACTCCCACCATCATCCCCATCACCTTCATCACCGTCATCATTAATCATCATCACCATCACCTTCACCACTCCCACCATCATCCCCATCACCTTCATCACCGTCATCATTAATCATCATCACCATCACCTTCACCACTCCCACCATCATCCCCATCACCTTCATCACCGTCATCATTAATCATCATCACCATCACCTTCACCACTCCCACCATCATCCCCATCACCTTCATCACCGTCATCATTAATCATCATCACCATCACCTTCACCACTCCCACCATCATCCCCATCACCTTCATCACCGTCATCATTAATCATCATCACCATCACCTTCACCACTCCCACCATCATCCCCATCACCTTCATCACCGTCATCATTAATCATCATCACCATCACCTTCACCACTCCCACCATCATCCCCATCACCTTCATCACCGTCATCATTAATCATCATCACCATCACCTTCACCACTCCCACCATCATCCCCATCACCTTCATCACCGTCATCATTAATCATCATCACCATCACCTTCACCACTCCCACCATCATCCCCATCACCTTCATCACCGTCATCATTAATCATCATCACCATCACCTTCACCACTCCCACCATCATCCCCATCACCTTCATCACCGTCATCATTAATCATCATCACCATCACCTTCACCACTACCACCATCATCACCATCACCTTCATCACCGTCATCATTAATCATCATCACCATCACCTTCACCACTCCCACCATCATCCCCATCACCTTCATCACCGTCATCATTAATCATCATCACCATCACCTTCACCACTACCACCATCATCACCATCACCTTCATCACCGTCATCATTAATCATCATCATCATCACCATCACCACCATCGTCCTTAATCATCATCATAATTATCACCATCACCTTTACCACCATCATCATTAATCATCATAACCATCATCACCATTATACCATCATTACTGATCACCATCATCATCATTAATCATGATCATGATCATCATCACCATCATCAGTCATCATCATCATCACAAAGTTCCTTCCTCCGGTCTTCTACTCTAATTCTGCTAGACACAGACAGCAGGGAGGCTAAGAGCACATCTGTGTGGACCAGCAGAACAGTGCAGCAGCAGCGGCGGCTTCTCTCCTGGAGCTGAATGCACCTTAGAAACTGAGCCTTGTCAACTTCCAGCAGCGTGAAAATCAAGCATCGGTGGTGGTTTTAAAGTAGCTGTTAATAATAAGTATGCTTTTGAATTTCAGTCTCCTTTTGTATATAAAATGGTGAACTTAACTTTCTGAAGATTTGAGGGAGTTAAATTAGAAAAAAAAAAATACTGCACATGACTGGCTCACACCTGTTCATTATCTTGCCTTCTGTCTCCATTTTTTTCTTCCTAATCCTTAAAATAAAATTCCATTCAGCCAGTACTCCAGTCCTATCCACTTTGCACAGTAGTTCATTTGGGACACTAAACACGGTAGACTGTGTAAACAAGGTGGACACTAAACAACTGTAGACTGTGTGGCTCACAAACAACAGGAATGTACTTCTCATTGTTTTGAGGCCAAGCTGGGCTACAGCACGTCAGGTTCTGGTGGCGGCTCTGTTTCTGGTTAGAGTCTGCAGAGTTCAGGATGATCACGTGGTAGAAAGAGAGTGCTATGCTAGGACTCTCTAAGGTCTCTTGAATTAATTTGTCCAGGCTACATTAAGGAACAGATGAGAGATAGAAACTTACGGACAGGAAGCCCTAAGCTGCTGTGGCCACGTGTGAGAGAGCCAATAGGAAACCTAGTGTGTGGTTGGTGAGAAATCAGACACACAAGATGAAACAATCCAGTGGGGCAGCAGGTGTGGCCAGCAGCCTCTAGGAGCAGTGACACCAAGTGCTCCACAATGAAGCCCTTCCCGACCCTTGCCTCTGTTCTTTCTGCAATGTTTACAGTGTTCCTCTCCCCAGACCCCCTCTTCAGCGGCTGCTGGCACGGGTGCAATCCCACAGGGTCACTCTGATTCTTGGGTCTGATTTCTCAACACCTACACACTTCCTGAAGACAGAGAGGCTTCCACACAGCTACAGAAGGGCCTTTGGGAGATGATGAGATTATGAGGGTGGAATTCTGTGGAGTGCAGTTAGTATTTTCATGAAAGAGAGCCCAATCCTACTAGATGTTGCAGAAGTCTGGAGGAGGCTGCACATGCAAACAGGCAAGCAGGAGGAAGGTCTGAGACTGGGGAAGCTTCTGCTCTGTGATGAGTGTCCAGCAAGGTCATCCTTTACCCAGAGGGAGGCCAGTTCCTGTGAGGGCTGCATGATACGGTCTCCTGAATGTTCTCACTTTCAGAACTGGAAGATATATAAATAGTCCAGACAAGTGACCAAAGGGAAAGAAGGGTTCTGGTACCAAACTAACTCAGGTCCCTGGTGGTTCCTCCCAGCACCACCCACCTGGTAAAGCACTTCCTCCCTCAACTTCTTCTTAGCCAACACAGTACATGCCTTCAGACATTCTTGTTCATTGTGTGGAAGGAAAAAAAGAAATGGCTATTAAATAAATATAAAACTGTACAAAAAGAGAGCAAAGGGGCCCAATTTGAACATACTAACTTCAACATTTATCACAGAACAACAAAACTTATTCTTAATAGTTCAAAAGCATATAATTATAGGAAGTTCATTATTTAGTTACAATTACCTTTCATAGAGCTGCACATGTTCAGATACAGATTTAAAAAACCAAGAACAAAATTATTTGTAAGAGTCATCTGGTTTGGAGGAATGCAGTCAGAGACTGGACTGTTATCAGATGCATGCTACAGATGGTTTACAAATAAAAGTTGACAAGCAACTGTTACAATCATGTATTGCTATTATCAGACGTTTGTAATTAATTCCTTTGTTTAAGTATGTCCCAGCTGCAATATATTGAAAGATCTGCCTCACAATGAAAGAACAATAAAAGCAGCACAATTAGATACTGTGGTATGCACTTTATAATAGATTATTTTACATACTGTGGTTTCATAGAAATATTCGTAGTGTAAATTCTGAATGTGATAGAATCAAGTTTGAAGTTGAGAGTTTGTACTTAAGTGTTGATCTAAGATACTTGACCCTGGTTAGAGGAAGAACACATAAAGGTATGTCTTTGACTGCACAGCAAGTATGGAATCCCTTCCCTGCATGGCTAGCAGGAATCCTGCCTTCTCTACTGAAGAACACAGAACAGCAAACTTTGCATTTTAATAAATAAGATCCTGCAATATTACATGGCCAAACACTTTATCATATGCCAGAAATGTTGAAAGGCTGTTATTTGCATGGTGAGTAGAAATCTACACCTGTCCTGTGCTCTGTGACTTTACACATGTGACTAAAGGTAGCATAGTGATGAGCAGATCACTGACATGATCACAGGAGTTCTTGTTAGAAGGAGGTAAGGTTGGACATCAGAAAGATGGACGAACAGGATTTTCTGGGGCTGGTTCCCCTATAGAAACATCAGCTTGAACAATAGCAGCTTTCTGTGTATCTTTGTTACTTTTCCAAAGTCCCCAGAAAGAAGGGAAAGGAGGAATGGCTTATTTTGCTCATGGTTTCAGAGGGCTCAGACTCTAGTGCTGGGGCAGAGCACCATAGTGGAGAGCACGTGGTAAGGGAGGCTCCTTCATCAAGTAATAGGAATAAGAGAGACGGAGAGGACCCCAAAATAAGACAAAGCCCTTGGGACCAATGCCCAGTGACCTACTTCCTCCATCAAGGCCCCACCTTCTAAAGTTTCCAGAACTTTCCAAAATAGTGGCACCATCTGGAGACTTAGACTTTAACACACAAGCCTGTGGAGGGCCCTTCAAATTCAACCATAACATCATGTAGAAAATATCTCACAAGAGCTGAGTCAGAGGCAGAGAGCAGAATGGTGGTTTCCACAGCACCAAAGGCACAGGAGGGTGAAGAGGCTGGAAGGACACAGAACTCAGGTTATGCAAGAAGGCTAGGCTGAGGAGGTTGTCCAGCATGGTCACTGTCACTCTATTTAATTACAATCTACCACATTCTTCCTCTTTATACCCCCTTCCCCATCGACACCCCATAGTCCCGCACACACTGGGTTTCATGTCTTCTGTCATTTATACTAAGGCTTATCAAGTCAAGTTAGTGTCCTCTGTGCAAGTTCATCCACTGGGGTCTAGTCAGCCTATCTAGAGTCACTTCCTTAAAGAAGATCGGCTCTTCCTCACCCAGTAATAATCAGCTGCCCAATATTTTCAGTTAAGATTGGAGCCTGCTGACCATTTCCCCAGTTCTACGCTGGGTTTTTGTCTGCTTAGGCTTGCATGGGTCTTGTGCATGCCGTCACCACTCCTGTAGGTTCATAAGAACAAGGCCCTGGAGCCTGTAAGACTCCATTTCCATATGGTCTTGCACCCCCTCCCCTGGCTCTTCTAGTCTTTCTTCCCCCTCTTCTGCAAAGGTCCGTGAGCCCTAGGTTCATTGCCCTCTGTTGTATGAGGGAACTTCATTGAGGAGAGGTGAGAGATGGAACAAGGGATGGAGAGAATCTACTATTTCTTAAAAATTGCTAAGAAACTGTTTTCTACAGAAAAATTGGTGCTCGTATTAGTGCTCGGCTTGGTTTTACCAGTGTGCAGTATACCTGTATGTTAGAGCTTCATGGTACACAGTGAACATGTGGTTTGTATTTGATGAGCTAATTGTTTAAAAAGAGAGGGCCAGGAGGACTGCAGTCAGGACAGCTCTAGTAATAGAAGCTGAGGACAGAGGAATGAGTTATTTTAGCAGCTTAGAAGGATGCGGGAAGCCTCCAGAAGCTCTAGAAGGAGACAGCCATGCTGAATTCTCTGCAACACTATGGTGGAACTGACCTCTATAACACAACAGGATAGATTTTCTTTGCTTGTGGCCACTAAGTCTGTGGTGATTTGGACAGCCCTAACTTGTGCCCACTGGTGCAACAGTGGCATGATGACTGTTACGGACATAACCAAATGCTTTCTGATTGGGTTTGAGGCCTGACCCACAGGAGGGAATGCATTCTGGGACTGTAAATCTGGCCCAAAGCCCATAGCTAAGGAGGGAATAGACCCTAGGAGGGACCTACTACTGCTAGTTGACTGAGTGGACATATCAAACTGCCTTCCAGGTATTTATGTTTATACCCATAGATCTGTGTTGCTCTGAATCTTGGTCACAAAAGCTTCACTTTGTAGTGGGGAGTAGTTACTGCAGAGAGTCTAATTGGTTAAAGTGCTGAGAAGAAATGACTGCTGACTGCCAGCCCTACAAAGAACATCTAACACACACACATACACACACACACACACATCAAGGTATTTGGGGAACATGGCAGGAGAGGGAGTGGAAAAACCTAAGAGCCAGAGGATGTGAAGGCCTGCTCTAAAACACTGCCATCTGGGCATGACAAGGCAGTGGCATGAACTCACAGGAGCCATAGCTATCTGCACCAGACCTGCATAAGATGGAGCCTGTAGGTATTCCAGCATAGACAGTGGAGGGGCTCATGAGATCCCACCAGTAGCTACTGGCAGTTGATGGGAGGGGGTCATTTTATTCAGGTGTGTGACCTCTAGTACATTGTCTATCATCTAGTAAATAACTCTACACCCTTGCTTATGCAAGCAACGCAGTGGGTCATTTTTAAAAACACAAAAGTAGGAGGGGGACATGGGAATGAGAAGAGCAGGTCCAGAGAGACTTGGAGGGGGACAAGGGAGGGCAGTGGGAGTGAATGTTTTATACATTATAAACATATGAAAGTATCAGGGACTGGAGAGATGGTTCAGTGTTTAAGAGCACTGGCTCTCTTGCAGAGGACCCTCTTCTGACCTCCATGGGCATTGCATGACATGGGTGCACTTACATACATGCAGGAAATACACTTATTCACAAAAAAAATTTTAAAAAGTCAAAGGATAAATGAAAATATTTTTAAAAGAACTATTACTGTCATTTCCCCTTCAGAACACTGCCATTAGGTCTGTACCAACATCCTCCTATGTTCATCCTCATCTGAGCATCCCTCGTTAATCCTCTTCCTCTTACACATCCCAATCCAGTTCATCAGCCATACTTTGCTGTAGAACCACCAGATTTTGGACATCACGCACCATGGACTGCTCCCTCAGGAATATTGTGTCCATTGACCACTTCCTGATGAGTCTGGCCTCTCACAGACCCCCTGTTGTGCATTATCCACCTTCAACGCCTAAGTCAGGCCCTGTCCCTCCTTCAGCACACTCCACACTCAGAGTGAGCCAGTGTCTTCTTTTTGGCGCGTGGCAGGTTGGCCTGTCTGCCTCTGTCTGAGCCCCTGCCTCCACCAAGTCCCCCAACTATTTCTCTACCAAGTGCACTGATGTCAGCTGGTTCTGGAACCCACCGGACAGTTTACATCCTTAGCACCTGTGAGGAACTGAATTGCGTATGCCCCAGAGTTGATACGGTGAGACCCTAAGCCTCGTGACTTTGTAGAAAGTTCTTTAAAGAAGCCGGACGTGGTGGTGCACACCTTTAATCTCAGCACTTGGGAGGCAGAGGCAGGCAGACTCTGTGAGTTCAAGGCCAGCCTGGTCTATGCAGTGAGTTCTAGATACGCCTGCTCACTTCCCCGCACCTATCTCTTGTTTTTCCTCCTCCAAAGCTCTTACGTGCAAAGCCTTTAGCATCTGACATACTCTTCTACTTCCATGATAGGGGCAGGGGAAACCACAGGGCCTCTGGTGGCAGAGACCTGACTTCAAGCCTCTGCATCTCTTGAAAAACAGGAGATTAATTGCTCAATAGCACACCAAATAACAAAGAGTTCACAACCTATAAAGTAAATTTGAATACTTTCTGCTCTTGAGAAATCTCATTTTATTCAGTGTTTAAAACAATGAATTATTAATATGACTGAAAAGTTTCCCATTAAAAGACAAAGCTTACTAAAGGCTTTTAATCACAGAAATAAATTCTGGCTTTGGCATTTTAAATTCCAACTTTGAGCATTCATTTTGCTGAGAGGAGAATGTTTTGAGTTAAAGGATTAAAAGTCATGCTCTGTCTTCTAATTAGGGAAAGTCAGCTGCTGGAATCACAAGTGATATAAGAATGTAAACTAATTAAAGCCCGCCACTTTGTTATTCTAATATTGAAAAGGAAGTTCATTCACTGTGACTGACTGGAAGTCACTTGCTTTTTAACAGCCCTGGAATTGTCTCCATCTTCACTGTCAGGCTACCCATCTTCCCTTCCCCCTTGCTGGCTCCCAGCACACCATGCACATCTCTGTAAACACACTCACTTATTGGCTCTATCTCTTCACTTGTCTGTCTCCCATATGAGATATAAGCCTGTCAAGAGTGGTCCATTAATAAAAGAGTGGGCCCATCTTAGACAACCAGCCTGGACCTGGGTAAGGAAGGGTTCTGTGTGGCTATCAGTTCCACATGGTTTTCCTACTCCTTAGCCCACTCAGACCCTCCACAGTCTGTTCTCCACTTCCCTCCCCTCAGCTCCGGGCTCCATGGCTTCTTGGCTGCAGAACTTCGACCACCTCGCCCTTCCCATTCCTGGGCCTATGCCCTCCCTTCTCCAGATCCAACCCTTCAGAACAGAGCAGCCGTGTTCCTCCATCATGAAGACCCCTTCACAGCCAAAACCAGCCACCATGGATCCTGACTACATTACCCACCCAAAATGTCCATGGTTACATACAATCACATCTTTCCTTTTAAATTCTGCTGTAGCACCCTGTAGGGAAGGATCATGTGTCTCTAGCAACCCTAGATCACCATCTGACACATTAGCTGATGCCATATTGAAACAGGGAGAAAGAGGGTCCCCTAGAGGGTTCTTAGCCTCATTCATAAAATAATTTAAAAATGGACCCAAACGGAAGCTTTTACAATTTTATTAGAATCTTAAAGAAAAATCCTCAGAGCAGGCAAGCTGGTAATCTTGGCAGCTGCCCTGAGGAGGCGAATAGTGGGAAGAAGGAAAGAAAGCCATGGAGCCAGGCAGGCTTAGAGCCTGCATAGAGGTCAGACACGGGGCTGACTTGCAGCCACATGGCTGGGAGGAGGAAGCTTTAGAGAAAAACTGAAGAACTACAAGATGCTAGGGGCAGCCCAAAGCCTTAAAGAAACCATGTTTAGTAAGAAAGGCATGAAGAAGAAAAGGAGAAATCACGCTTTCCTGAGTTCAGGAAAGCAGACAGACTTACGGAGACCTACATGGCTGTGGCTGGTCTGGAAGTTCTGGGGGCTGGGAGGGGATGCTGAGCTAGCCCAAAACAGGAAATATTCATTACCTCATTAACACACCAGGTATTCCGCCCGTCTGTTTAGCGTAACTTAAGGTGAAGCTGCCTTCCTGGAAGCAGTTCTATCACCAGGTAATTGACCAGTGAGACTGGAAAAGTAGGTCCTCCGACAGACTAGACAATTTTATAGTCTGGACCAGTTCACTTTATGGGGCTTATTGACACTCTAACAATATAAATATTTCTTAAACTGAAACAATTTCTTCAAAGAGGTGGTATATTTTCTGATAATACAGAAACAAAATTGAACTTCCTAATATTAAAGCTGTCATATTTAAGTATATCATTTCAAATGAATTTAATATCACCCTAAACTATGTACCCACTTAAATTGCTATAGGAAAAATAGTTGAATAATCATTTTATTCCTGAAGTGTATGTTCAAAATTGCCACAGGCCATCAACAATATTTCCAATTAGTTTGAAATATTAAATTCATGTTAAAAAGGAAAATGATCCAGATTCCAAGAGTGTAATTCAAATACTTTAAATGAATCTAAAGTATTGAATATTATAGTTGAAGACAGAAAAAAAAATTCTTTTAAAAAATACTACAAGGGGCTGGAGAGATGGCTCAGTGCTTAAGAGTATCAACTGCTCTTGCCGAGGACCCAGGATTGGTTCCCAGCACCTACATGGTGACTAACAACTGTCCATAACTCCAGTTCCAGGGGATCCAATGCCCTCTTCTGATTTCTGCGGGCATTGCATGGACATGGGTGCACTTACATGCATACAAGAAATACACTTACACATAAAAATAATACATAAAATATTTTTTAATTTAAAAAAATAAGATGATATTTTATCTAATTTACAAATGAGAAACAGGGACGCAAACACCAAATAGCCCCACAGTCAGGAACACTTAATGTTAGCACCTCCCCAAAGAACTTCACAGAGTTTTTAGAGGTAAGGTCTGTGAGATGATTGTGAACCTGTTTAAATCCAAGTCCTAAGGATGCCAGGCACGCTTCCAAAGACAACTGTAATGTTTATAGAAGGTCAAAAGTCAAAACAAAAAACAAAGCATTTACTACAGGTAACTAGAAAAGCCTATGTCCTGGGCTGAACTGTGCATCCCCTCACCCAACTACCAAGCTCAGACTCCAACTGCTTGTGCCAATGTACTTGGAGAAAGAGGCTTTTAACTGGTAAGAACAGCTACTACGCTTGATCTTAGCCAAAAGGCCAAGAAGTGATAGAAAGTGCCTTTAAAAGGAAGCAGTTTACCTTAAATGAGATAACACCAGTAGGATCCTAACCCAGCAGGACTGGTATCTACAAGAATTACCAGGAATGAGGCTGGAGAGATGGCTCAGTGATTAAGAGCACTGACTGTTCCTGCAGAGGACCTGGGTTTGATCCCAGCACCCACATGGCAGCTAACAACTGTAACTCCAGTTCCAAAGGAATCCAATGCCCTCTTCTGACTTCCAAAGGCATTGCATGATGGAGGTGCACTTACATACATGTAGGCAATACACATAACACATGGAAGTAAAAATAATAAATAAAATATTGTTTAAATAAAATAATTACCAGGGATTTGGATTTTGCTTTCTCTCTCTCCCGCTCACGAAGACATGAACACTGAAACAGCCGTGTAAGGACACACTGAGAAGGTGGCCTGTGAACAATAGAAAAAGAAGCCTCATGAGGAACCGTCCTACTTTGCTTTCTGCTGTGATAAGCACCATGACCAAAAGCGGCTAGGGGAGGAAAGAGTTTATTCCATCTGACAGTTGTCATCCATCCTTGAAGCCAAAGCTAGAGCTCAAGGTAGGAACTCGGAGCAGAAACCACGGAGGAGTGCTGCTTCCTGACTCGCACCCAGGCTCATGTTCAGCCACCTTTCTTATGCAGCTCAACCCCACCTGCCTAGGGACAGCATTGCTCACGGTGGGATGGTCCCTCCTTCATCAACTGGCAATCAAGAAAATGCCTCACAGACATGGCCACGGACCAAAGTGATGGAGGCACTCTCCCAACTGAGACTCCCTCCGATAATGCTGAGCTTGTCAAGTTGGCAGCTGAAGCTGCCTTGACGAGAAAGCAGCCTTGTTGGTACATGGAGCATAAACTTTCTGGCTTTAGAACTATGAGAAAATGTGTTTCTGGTGATAAGTCACCTGTCTGTGGGACTTTGTTAAGGCATTCCTAACAAATGAGTCCAGCCCTCATTGCCTTCATTCAGGATTATTCACAACCCTTCAAAGTTGATGTCTGTGGGCTGGAGAGATGGCTCAGCTGGGAAAAGCTCTTGCAGCACAAGCCTGATAACCTGAGTTTGATTCCTGGATTCCACATAAAAAGCCAGATGTGGTGGTGTGCATCTGTAACCTCAGAACTCTTATAATGAGGTAGGAGGTAGAGACCGGAGAATTTGTTGGAAGGTCTTGGGCCGGCTAACCTAGAGTAGTCAGAGAAATCATGGAACTCAAGAACTCACTTCAGCAAGGTAGAAGGCAAGAACCAGCTCCCAAAAGTTATGCTCTGAACATCCACAGTCATATCATGGCATGCACATGCCCACACTCACACACACCACACACACACACACACAGTTTGTTTTTTTTTTAATATTAGGGGCATTAGAGATAGCTCAGTGGGTAGAAATGCTTACCACCAAATGTGACAACCGAGTTCCATCACTGAACCCCACGTAGAAGGGGAAAACCAGCTCCTTCAAGTTGTACTCTGATCTTCACACATGAGCATCATGGCATGCACACACACAGGTACACAAATCCACAGATGCACACACACACAGGTACACAGACACAAACGCACAAACAGGTGCACACACACACAGTAAACAAAATGTAGCCTTTTTAATCTTTAAAATTGATTATTGTATTTCAGGAGCAAATATATTAATTACCATTACCTAGTGTGCAGAATAATTATTAAACAGTGCTAAGAAATTTGGGGACATTGTGCATATGACTACTCATGTGATATTAAAGTTTTTTGTTAGTGAGTCAGTTAATTTTGTTTCATTGGAGAAATCAACTTTAAGCACCAAGAACTACTGTCTGAGGTTTGGTACGGTGTTGTCCAGGGGAACCAGTGGACAGGATAAGCCAAGGATTCCCTAACTTCACATTCAATCTCATGTTCAT
>NW_008339846.1:3624326-3636684 GCF_000622305.1 Nannospalax galili | reverse complement strand
GAGGAAAAGGAGCTATTATATTAGTTGGAAAGCAGACACCTAAAATCTAATTATAGGACAATATAGTAAGCACTGTAATTAGCAATTTGTGCAAAATAGTATGGGCGCACAGAGGAAGCAAATTCTATTTTCACCTGCTTTGGCAAGATGAAAATGGAAATGTATGTATATGTTTTTGTGAGGTGCAAAAGACACGGGTAAAGTTTACCTCTGTTCCACTTCAGTTTGTCTAAAGAGTTTCTCATTTGCTGTCCTACCCACTTTTTGCTGTGGTTGGGAAGGAGGTCCTATGCTGTTTCTCCATATGAATTTGCTTGGCAGATGGTGTAACTCATTGCTGCTGGACCAGAAGCTGCAGAACTTCTTTAACACTCTTGTCTGAGTCATAAGAGAGAAGACAGACATTCTTCCCATGATGTCACCCGTCTTCCCCAAATTCCCTAGGAGATACACAGGAAAACTCAGTTTCTGGGTGTGGACTCCTTGAAATAGCCAAATGAGGACGAATCACACTTGAATAAGCATGTTATCATGTGAGTGTGGTACCCATGAGTCTATATGGGAACTGATAGGTAAAGTAGGCAATGGATGAATAGGGTTGATCTGGAGAAAGCACCAGGATACAGATAAAACTCCAGCAGAATAGAGTTTATTAGCAAAGGAACACCTGGGACAGATTCCCTTCTGGGTAGGGAAAATGTCTGCCCTCAGGTCGTGAGCTGGGGTCTTTTATAGGGGAGGCTTCTTGGGGGTGCAGAAGGCAGGAAGATATATTTTTTTTAAAGGTTAGTTGGGGGCGGACGGGACACAACAGGAGAGTGGGACTGTTAAAACCTGTCCCCATTAGAGATCAAAGGGGAGGCCTGCTGTGTTGGCCACACAGTGGAGAAAAGTCTGCTACTCTTGACTTCAAAGACCAGGGTGCTTATTAACTCGGTACCCTTTTCTCATGGGCTTGGGAGGTCCGTGAGGCCCTGTTGGTGAGGGGGTGGGGCTATCTGAACCCTAACATTCCAGCCTTTTGTTTTATAGGATGGGGGTGCTGTTGTCGTCTTTCTACTTCCCTTCTGGACAAGGTCTGGATTAGGAGTTGATCAGACAGCGGGGTTCCCTCTTCGTGCATCTCAGTAGGGTCCTCGATAGTTGACAGGTGCTTGTATACATGTGGAGGGATGGAAAGCAACAACTGACTAAAATTAGTATGAGAGTAAGTGTTAGTTTTTGGATTTTTTTGGATTTTGGTCCTGAAAATATCTGAAGAGGCAAGGAGCAATGGTTAGCACCAAGGTAATAGCTCATTTTTCATTTTCCTTCTTGCCAGGGCTGAACTCGAGAGTGATGGACTCAGGATGTGTTTTCAGGCATTTTGATAGCTGTTGGAGTGGCTATAATCAGTGTCAGTTACCTCTCAAAGGCTTCTAGATAGGGAGAGAAAACAAATTTAGCCATTATTTTAGAACAATAGCTGGTTGTCTCCTTTAGCTACAGGGGGGCACTACTCTAGAGTCCAGACTTGGAAGGCAAAAGAAAAATGAGGAAGAACCCAATAGAGGAATGCTTTTGGAAGCCCTTGTCAAGAAACTCCAATGGACTCTCATATGAACATTAGAAAATTGCCCTGTTCTGACTTTTTTCTAGTTCCCTGTCTAGAACTTATCATGCTAACTACTCTTGCCTTTACTTCTCCTTCACATCTCCTATTCATGATTCAAGGACTTTCTCCTTCCCTTAGAGACAAGAGTTATGCAATTTGGGAGACTTTTAGATAGACCCACTGAAGGTGTACTCCAATTGCCTCACCCTGAATTCCTGTTCAGCATGGAAGAAGCCCGAGTGGTTTGCATCCCTATTCCCTATTGGCAATTTGGGTAAACCCTTCAGAGGCTGGCGTGATAAGAATAGGAGGTACGAATTGGCTAGGAAGTTAGGGTAAAAAGACCCCAAAGAAATGTAGCCAGTTTTTTGGCTAAAAGTCAAGGGGCCTGTTCGCAACATGCTCTGTTCCAAGGCCAAAAATGTCAAAAGTATTTGGGAGCTTGTATCTAATCCTTGAAAGGTTTTAGGGTTACCTCTTCAGAGGGGGGAATGTTGGAGGGAAGGGAGTGGGCATGGATTTGATCAAAACACCTTATATGCATGTATGAAATTCTCAATAAAGTTTTTGTAAAAATTTTTTTAATGGCCAGAATTATTTTAGTTATGCACTGCTCCCACCTTACACCTGGTTTTATTTTCTCCCCCCATTTACCTTCGTAAGAAGTACGATATTCACTTCTATGAAGTGACAAGTTTTCATAACCTCAGCACCACAAAGATAGCATTTTCACATTTTTCAAGGATGGCAGATGCTGAAGGAATTTTCACATGGTGGATGCGTCCACCAAACCAGATAGAGTTTCAGATGAAATGCCAGACATGAGGATGTTGAGTCTAGATGCAATCAGGTCTCAGTCATCACCACATTTAAAAGTGTCATCTCCCTTCATTGTTAACGTCCCTAAATTATTTCTCCAGTTCTATCTGCTCTTATAATACTGAATTCCATGAGCTAGGGCAGGTGGCAGGGAAGACATTTCTATAAACTTTTTCTTCCCAGATTTAAAAAAAAACAGCCCAGGACCAGATGGATATACAGCAGAATTCTATCAGACATTTAAAGAAGATCTACATCCATTACTACTTAATTTATTCAAAAAAATAGAAATGGAGGGAAAACTTCCAAATTCCTTCTATGAAGCCAGCATCACTTTAATACCAAAGCCAGGTAAAGATACAACCAAAAAAGAAAACTATAGACACATATCCTTAATGAACATAGATGCAAAAATTCTCAACAAGATACTTGCAAACCACATACAGACACACATCAAAAAGATCACCCACCATGACCAAGTTGCCTTTATCCCACAGATGCAGGGATGGTTCAATATACGTAAGTCAATAAACATCATAAATCATATAAATGGGCTCAAAGACAAGAACCACATGGTCATCTCAATAGATGCAGAGAAGGCCTTTGACAAAATTCAACATGCATTTATGTTCAAAGTCCTAGAGAGAACTGGACTGGAGAGAAAATACCTCAACATAATTAAAGCCATAAATAACAAACCCACAGCTAACATCATTCTAAATAGAGAAAAAACTGGAAGCATTCCATTGAAATCAGGAACCAGACAAGGCTGTCCACTATCTCCACTTCTCTTTAACATAGTGCTTGAAGCTCTTGCAAGACCAATAAGACAAAAGCAGGAAATTAAAGGAGTAATAATTGAAAAGAAGATATCAAATTATCCCTTTTTGCAGATGATATGATATTATATCTAAGAGAAGCCAAAAATTCTACCAGAAAACCCCTAGAAATTATTAACATGTTCAGTAAAGTGGCAGGTTATAAAATTAACCTACAAAAGTCTACAGCCTTTCTATATACCAATAACAAGCAATCAGAGAAAGAGCACATGGAAACCCTCCCCTTCACAATAGCTGAAAAAATAAAATAAAATAAAATATCTCAGAATAAACCTGGCAAAGACATTAAAGACCTCTACAATGAAAATGTTAAACTTTTAAAGAAAGAGATTGATGAAGACATCAGAAGATAGAGGGACCTCCCTTGCCCATGGATTGGAAGAATTAATATTGTGAAAATGACCATCCTACCAAAAGCCATTCATAGATTCCATGCAACGCCAATCACAATCCCCATATTTTTCACAGAATTGGAAAAAACCACCCTATAATTCATAAATGAAGCACAAAAGACTTCAGATAGCCAAAGAAACCCTGAGTACTGAGAGCAATGCTGGGGGGATTATTATACTAGATTTTAAACTGTTTACAGAACTATAGTCATAAAAACAACATGGTACTGGTACAAAAATAGACCCATAGATAAATGGAACAAAATTGAACACCCAGATAAGAGTAAGTGCAATTTCAGCCACCTGATATTTGACAAAGGGGCCAAGAACATTAACTGGAGGAAAAACAGCATGTTTAGCAAATGGTGCTGGCAAAACAATCTCCACCTGTAGAAGAATGGAACTAAACACCCTATATTTCACCCTGCACAAAAGTCAATTCCAAATGGCTCAAAGACCTCAATGTAAAGTCAGAAACTCTGAAACTGTTAGAAGAAAACATTGGGAAAAACCTACAGGATACAGGTGTGGAAAGGATTTTCTAAACAGGACATCAATTGCTTAGGAACCAAGGGCAAGAATTAATAAATGGGACCTCATTAAACTAAAAAGGTTCTGTACATCAAAGGAGGCAACCAGGGAAGCAAACAGAAAACCCACAGAATGGGAGAAAATCATCACTAGTGACACATCTGACAGAGATTTAATATCCAGAATATATAATGAACTCAAATAACAGAGAATCAAGAAAAGAAGCAACCCAATTAAAAGATGGGCCAAGGAGCTGAACAGAGAGTTCTCAAAAGAAGACATAAAGATGGCTATGAAGTATCTTAATAGATGTTCAACATCACTAATAATTAGGGAAATGCAAATTAAAACCAACCACTTTAAGATTTCATCTTACCCCAGTCAGACTACCTAAGATCAAGAGAACAAATGATACCAAATGTTGGAGAGGATGTGGGGAAAGGGGAACACTCATCCACTTCTGGTGGGCTGCAAACTTGTTCAACCACTATGGAAAGCAGTGTGGAGAACTCTTAAAGAACTACAAATGAACCTACCATTTGACCCAGTTATACCACTCCTTGGCATATACCCAAAGAACTCATCCTATTGCAGAGACACTTGTACATCCATGTTTGTTGCTGCTCTTTTCACAATACCCAAGAGATGAAAGCAACCTAAGTGTCCCTCAGTTGATGTGTGGATAATGAAAATGTGGTTCATTTATACAATGTTTTACTCAGCAGTGAAGAAAGATGAAATCAGGAAATTTTCAGGTAAATGGATGGAACTAGAAACTGTTATAAGTGAAGTAACAGACGCAGGAAAAAAAAATCAACATATGTTCTCCCTCATATGTGGATCCTAGAACCAAACCCTGATAAGTGAATATGTATCCAGACATAACCACAGGAACCAGGATAATGGAAAGGAAACACGGAGGTAAAGGAAAAGAAAGAACCTGAAAGAGAAGAACAGTCGGAAACAGGCCTTAATAAGGAGCCTAGGGGATAAATGGAAAGAAGGAGCTCAAGAGAAGTAGGACTGTAGGAGAAGGATATTATTAAGGGAGAAAGGGGGGAAATGGGGGCACCTTAAGTGGGAAAATCATGATGGATGGGTGAGACGATATGAGAGATAAATAATGACTAGGTAGTTTTGAAAACCAGTGAGAACCATATTACTCCTACAACCTACTGACAAATTATACATAGCAGATCAAGAAATATATGTCTAGGTAAGGTTTATATGAGAACAACTGGTCTTTGCCCAAGATTTATCTGCATGACACACAGTAATTAAAAGTACTAGACCAGTGGAACTAACCTTCTTGGATGTTTAACAGACATTCTTTGAGGCCTATAATAATTTGGTCAGAGGGACATAAAAAACAGTTTTTGCTCCTTGTCCTCCTAGGTCAACTAGTTCCAGTGGACTATGAGCATCTCTCAAAATGTCCTGTAATTGTGGTGGGTCACCTGTCCTCTTGATCAAGGAAGCCAAGGAGACCCCACCAGATGGACTTGAACCAGTGTCCAGTCTATAAAGAGGAGGGTCAACACAGAGGAATCATTTCCTCCATGCTTCCAAGTGAAGCCAACTGTGGTTCAGCAGGATCTTTGACTTATCTTTACATAGGTGGAACTGGTAAAAGAAAGGAGCCAGGGACTCCCCCGAAGCCCATGTGACCCCTGAGGAACAGATCCTCAAATGACCTAAAGAGTAAAAGTAAATTGGTTTATCTAGGCCAACTCTATGGCCCTAAACACTCAAAAAGAAAGTATAACCAAAGATTAAAGGGGCCAATACAATTTCTTAAGTCCATATGCATAGCTAAAGGCTATATAAGAAGCAACAATGCCAGATAGGAGATACCTTCTTTTGAGTTGTTGTCCAGGGTGGCCAAAGAGACTCCTAGATAGTAACCCAGCATAGAACTGGGAAAATGAACAGCAGACCCCAATCTTACCCAAAGGAATATTGACAACTGATTACCACTAGATGAGGAACAGCTGACCCTCCTAAAACAAAGCCCTCTAGATAGGCTGACTAGATTCACCAGAAGGGCAAGTAGTGGGGAATGGCTGGGGTTCTGACAACACAGCACACAATAGCAGGGATATCAGAGTATACGGGCTCTAGTTGGGGGAGGGAGGCTATGGGAGGGTGCCATCTGGGAAGTGGGTGTATAGTCGAATGAGACGGTTTGGGATGTTCTGTGTGATATACACACAAAAGAAAATGAACAATTTTTTAATGTATTATATTTAAGGAGGAAGTATGGAAATTTACATCATGATAATTAGTAGTTGTGATAAACATTACCATTGAAATCTACCCAATGACTTTATAGGTATACACAGGCCCCAAGGATCCAAGTGCAAATGATTATGACTAGTAATAATCAGATACATACAGATTAGAGATGCATGCACCAACATCTCAGTGTTAGTAGCAAAAACAATGAGTCTTTCTGCAAGGAACAATATATTCTAAAATGAAATGGAGATCTTTTTTAAAGGTTAAAAACTCATCCAATTTTATGTCTTACAGGGCTTATGCTGATTTCAATAATATATAAGTGTATTAATTCAACTGTGAACCTAGGAATTTGCACCCACTTGCAAAAGAGATGTACTCTTGCTCTGGGGTGTGTTACTAAATATGTTAAAGCTGTAGTGAAATGCTTCTTCTAATCATGTAGTTATTAAAAATTAAATAAATAATGATAAAAAATAATAATTCTTCAAAGCAAAAATGTCATTAGTTCGCTTTGCAGTGCAACTTTCATTTTATCCATGTGCATATAAAAATAAATCCTAATTCACATTATTGTGATAAAGATGGTATTTCTATGACATCCACAGAAACTGGGCTCATGGGGCAACACCAGCAGCACCACAGAGCTGCTGTAGATCCTCCAGATCATGAACTGTGGCAGAAGCACTAATGCATTGAGAACAATGCATTAAAGTAGATGAGTGATGTTCGCCTATCAGTGCTCTCCTTCAACCCTGTGAAATGGGAAAGGAGATGCCTCAGGCTCTTCAGAAGGTATGGCGGTGCCTTTGTTGGGACACCACGTCCCACAGTGCTGAGGGAAGGTGGCCCTGTGATGAGTTTTACCTTATGTCACACACTGGTCAGACACAACGCTGTTGGTCACTTCTCTTCTGAGTAGTCAGCCATGTCTTCCGTGTCTACTTATTGCATTAAAAAACCACTTAATAATCTGCAGTCTTTTTTAAAGCCCTAAATATGCACCCCACTGTCCACAGGCAGTACCTGTCTCCTGCACAGGCCCAGCACAGTTCCACAGGAATGGAATTAATCCACTGGGATACAAAGTTAAAAATGTGAGCTGGGCAAACTCTCTTCCATCAAGTCACTGAACACAAGCTAGATAGTTCTGCGTGGGAAGAAGTTTTCCAAACTGGCTCCCGGAAACAAGCTCCTTGTCCTGTTCTCCATTGCTGCCCTTTGGCTGTGCATCTGTCTTAGTCTCAGGAGGTGACTGCTTTACCTCCAAGCTCTGAGCATAAGAGGGGGAAATGGTTGAAAAGAGCATCCCAGCCCAGCCCGTCTCTGTGTCAGAGAGGGTAAAGAAATGTTTTCTGGGGAGTGTTACTCAAATGAATTCTGCTGATGTGTTCCTAGACAGAACTATGTCCGATGCTTCTCATTGGCTAGAAGGAAACCTAAGGAACGGAGGTGTTCAGCTGGACACACGGCTGGCTGCCCTAACTACCCAAACGACAGATTTCCTCCGAAATGGAGAAGAGGTGATTCACTGAATGAGCCAGCGTCTTCCAGAGTCCTTTCTGCATTAGCATGTAGTTGTATGTTCATTCTTTTACTTAATGATTGGCACTGGGTGTGGGCTAGAAATATGGTGAGCCACAGGACTTCTGTGCTAGAGAGCACTGGCTGACTAGAGTCAGAGTCGCAAGGTCATCAAATGAAGCCAGGGAGAGAGGTCCCTGCCACTGTGTACTGCCTGTGTTCACTAGTACGTGACATGTGACAGGGTAGAGGGCTGGCAGGGTTGAATAAGAAAGAACATGTATATTACAAAGCAGAGGGGAGGCTGTGGCTGAAGCCACAGTGCAAGGTTCCCGTGGCTCTGAACGTGTTTCTCTGAATGGGGCTTCATCACAAGGAAGTGCTTTGCTGAAATCCTGTAATCAGAACGAGCTTAATTCCTGTAAAAGACACTCGTGCTCTCAGAGGACTGCACAATGATTATAAATGCAAAGGCTCAGCCAGAGGACATCCGACAGCAGCTGTTGCATTGTCTGCAATGTTGTGCTTAACCTTTGGCAAACCCTGTAGGGCAGGGGTAATTACCCCCCTTTACATACATGTGCCATAAGCCTAGCAGGCCTCTAGCTGACAGAGCACCACTTGGCTGCCACATGGAACCAGGAGCCCTAAGAAAAATGTCCACCAAGAAGACAGAGAAGGTAGGGATGAGTAGAGGTGCCCACGGTGATTGAGTCCACATGTATGTAAGTGCACCCATGCATGCAATGCCATGGAGGCCAGAAGACAGCATTGGAGTCCTTGGAACTGGAGTTACAGATGGTTGTTAGTTGTCCTTGGGTACTAGGAACCAAACCGTGTCCTCTGGAAGAGTAACCAGTGCTCTTAACCACTGAGCCATATCTCCAGCCCCAGGACTCATTAGCACTTTAAGGAGGACTTGCAAAGGTGCTCTCTTATTTTTTTTATTTTATGTATATGATTGTATTGCCTGTATGTATGTAAGTTCACCTGTGTCGTGCAATGCCCACGGAGGTCAGAAGAGAGCACTGCATCCCCTGCAACTGGAAGTTAGGGATGGTTGTTAGCTGCCATGTGGGTGCTGGGATTCAAACCCTGGTCTTCTGCAAAAACAGCCAGTGCTCTTAACCACTGAGCCATCTCTCCATTCCTGCAAAGCTGCTTTCTGAACCACAACAACTGGTTGCTCATGTGGTGACCAGAGAGAACTAGATGCAGGCAAAATAGTCATACACATTAAATAGAAAAAAAGCTTTGCTAAAGTGCTAATGAGTCCTTCAAACCACCCTCAGTATGGGGAAAATAGGGTAAGTGCAGCTAATATAAAACTCAGCATGTGCCACACACTGGTGTGCAACTTGAAGCCATGAGAAACTTCACCCTGCACTGCTCTGCACACTGGTTTGAAGTCTTGATTTAGGAAAAGGAATACCTGCTCCTCTGAGACATGAAATTTAATCCTTCCACTTTCCCTTCGTGGTCATCTTGTGCTTCCATTCATACAACACAAATTTGTGTTTCTAGAAGGCAGTTTCAAGCCCTACCGCATTGTTTCAGATCAGGAAAACATGAGGCACTCCTGGCAGGAGCGGATGATACCTCGCCTCTGTCCTGTCCTGTGAAGCACTGTGGACAGGAAGCCCAGAACAGGCAGGTTCCCTGCCAAGCAGCAGAGAGTCCTTGCCTGCACCCCACTGTGACGCCCTCTCCCCGCTTTCTATGCTGTTGTGACCATGCTCATAGCCTCACTGATTAGAGTCCGTTTATTCTCCCTTTAAATCGTCCATTTAGAAACCCTGATGACTTCTGAGACTTCCATACTAAGCAGGTTTTCACGCTGACAAGAAAATCACCTGGTTGATTGGTGCAGCACATATTCCAAACACAAATGAGAGCAGGAGCCGGGCATCGGGATGTAATTTAGCTGTGGAGTAGGCTAAGTGGGTTCACACATAGGGCCTCCTGCTGAGTTCTTTATTCCAGGACGGTTTTTCCATGGTAGCTTCTCTCACCTTACAGAACCTTAGATCTAGTGGAGCCGGCCTGGTTCCCCTTCTTCCCACGCCCATATTTATGGTCATATGAAAAGAAGCATGTGGCTTCATACTCCTTAAGCATCTAAAGTATGTCACCACCTTTCCTGATGACTGGAGCATATAATTTCTCCTCCTCCTGGCCAGGACTCCCCTCTGCAAGGACTTAGCACTTCAAGTTGAAATGAACAGCAAATTTATAGCCTACATTATTCACTTACAAACAGCTCTGTGCCAGACTACCCACTGTTAACACCAACAGGTTAATTAAATTGCTATTATAAATTATAACCATTTAATTGACACTATTAAAACCACATTCTGTGATGTGTTTTGCTTTCTCTTATTTTCTTCTGGACTTGGGGTAGAAGAGGTTTGTATAAAATATTATATGATTACCAAGCTTTTCTTTCTTTCCCATAGGGGATTAGCTTAGTCTGGTAAGCACTGCTGTAGCATCCCTGTGATGGGTAATTAAAAAAAAAACAAAAAAATAAATAAATAAGACAATCTGCAGGCCTCTATTTCTGGGTTAAGTTGATCCCACCCTCAGCGCCTTGACTCCCCGAGCCTTGTTCACCTGCCCATCTCTCCTGCCGGTCTCTCTTCCTAGGCTGGGTCCTGTCCCATTGCTTGCCTTCGTGCCCCAGATACCTGGGGAACCACCACTGCTTCCTGTTCCATTGCATCCAGACCAACTCAGTTCCTTCTAGAGTCCCCAGGAGCACTCTGGGCCTGGTCCAGCCCTCACCTCCCTCTGCTTCCTTGGGCCTGCATGACCCACTAGCCTTTTACCTGTATGCAGGGCTGACCTTTCCTCTGCCTGATCCTTTGCATCCACACCAACCCAGCTCCTCAGTGCAGTCCCCAGGAGCCCATGTGGCCGCGTCCCGCCCCCATCTGCCTTTGCATCTCTGGGTGGCACAGCCACCATCTGCCCTAGACCAGCATCTTTCCTGGGCCCTGCTCTCAGGCCAGTCCAACCCCAAAATTCCTGAGGCCAAAATCTTTCCTGGAGGGATCCAGACCTTAGAGGAAAGCCTGAGAGCATCTGATCCTCATCTGACTTGGGCCTCTGTGGGAACTCCTGAAGACAAAAGGAACCTGGCCACTCCAAAATAAAATCAAATGAGAGAATTGGAAGTTTAGAGGAATCAGTTTTTCATGCCCAAAAAGTAAACCACAAAGACACATAAAGTTCACAAAAAGAAGCAGACCTAAACTTGAAGGCTTGAGTCTCACACAAGAACCAGAAACTGCAAAAGAAATTCATATATCAAAAATCACAGAGAAAAAATAATAACATGAAAAACCAAAATAACATATCCCCACCAAATACCAGTAATCCTCTAGAGGAGCACAATGAGAATCCCCTAGAGACAATGCAGGACATGGAACTCAAAAGAACAATGATGAATATGATAAAAGAATTCACTGAATTTAAAGAACACACAAACAAGGTAATCATAGAGCTGAAGGAAGATAGGGATAAACTTCTGAATGAATTCAGAAAAGAGCTAGAAATATTGAAGAATACTCAGGCTGAAATAAAGAACGAAGTGAAACACTCCATAAGCCAATTAGAAACGACAGGAGAAAGCCTCACCAATAGGATGAACGAAATGGAAAACAGAGTATCAAGACTGGAGGATAAAGTGGATGAACTGGACCACTCAAGCAAAGACATGAAAAATTTAAGAAATCACAGAATGGAATATGCAGGAATTGTGTGACAACATAAAAAGACCAAACTTACAAATCATAGGCATACAGGAAGGAGAAGAATCCCAAGATAATGGCATGGACCAGATCTTCAACAGAATCGTAGAAGAAAATTTCCCAAAATTAAAGAAAGATGTTTGATACAAATACAAGAAGCATATAGAAGACCAAACAGACAGGACCAGAAAAGAAACTCTCCATTGCACATTATAGTAAAAACACTAACATACAAAACAAAGATACAATACTGAAAGCTGCAAAAGAGAAACAAATCACATATAAAGGAAAACCCATTAGGATTACAGCTGACTTTTCAGTGCAAACTATGAAAGCCATAAGAGTCTGGACCAAAGTATTCCCAGTTTGAAATGACCACAGATCCCAACCCAGATTACCATACCCAGCCAAAATGTCTATTATAGTTGAAAGGGAAAGAAAAAAATCTTCCATGACATAAATAGACTGAAGGAATTCATGTCCACAAAACCAGCCCTTCAGAGAGTTCTAGAAGCAATACAAAGAGCTGAAGAAAGGAGCAACTAAACCCAAGGGGTTGCGGAAAGAAATTCAATGAAGAGATAACTGTGGAAAAGTACAGCTATATCAAGAATGTAAACAGAAATAAAAATGACAGGATTCAATACTCATCTTTCATTAATAACTTTA
>NW_008339846.1:3622458-3623054 GCF_000622305.1 Nannospalax galili | reverse complement strand
CCAAAGGCATGGGAACCACCAAAACTAAACCAAGAAGAGATTAACAGCTGAAACAGACCCATAACACAAAAAGAAATTGAAATAGTAATACAAAACCTCCCGACTAAAAAAAGCCCAGGACCAGATGGATTTACAGCAGAATTCAAAAAGACATTTAAAGAAGATCTACATCCAATACTACTGAATTTATTAAAAAATAGAAATGGATGGAGAACTTCCAAATTCCTTCTATGAAACCAGCATCACTCTAATATCAAAACCAGGTAAAGATACAACCAAAAAAGAAAACTATAGACCCATATCCTTAATGAACATAGTTTCAAAAATTCTCAAAAAGATACTTGCAAACCACACACAGGCACACATCAAAAAGATCGTCCACCATGATCAAGTCAGCTTTATCCCACAGATGCAGGGATGGTTCAATATATGTAAGTCAATAAACGTCATAAATCATATAAATGGGCTCAAAGACAAGAACCACATGGTCATCTCAATAGAAGCAGAAAAGGCCTTTGACAAAATTCAACATACATTTATGGTCAAAGTCTCAGAGAGAATTGGACTGGAGGGAACATACCTCAACATAATTAAAG
>NW_008339846.1:3620479-3622007 GCF_000622305.1 Nannospalax galili | reverse complement strand
ACCATACATTAAAGACCTCTACAATGAAAATTTTAAATCTTTAAAGAAAGAGATTGAGGAAGACATCAGAAGAAGGAAGGACCTCCCATGCTCGTGGGTTGGAAGAATTAATATCATGAAAATGACCATCCTACCAAAAGTCATTTATAGATTCAATGCAATGCCAATCAAAATCCCCATGACATTTTTCACAGAACTGGAAATAAACCATCCTAAGACTCATATGGAAGCACAAAAGACCTCAGACAGCCAAACCTGGCAAAGCTGTTTCCAGACGTCAAGGCTGACCTGGTTTGAGATTAACCAGATGACTATACTTGAAAGACTCACACAAACATTTTATTCTAACTTGGGCACTTACTGATTGAGAGACTCCCTCATTTCTCATGGAACTCCTTAGGAAACCTCTTTGTATTACCTTGTAATCATGCAGGTGTAACCTTATAATTGATTCATAACTTGCTATATAGAATTGTGGTGTTACTATGGAATTTACTCTGTGATCAATTGGTGTGGTGTTATTTTGATAATTGTTCTGTTAATAGAATTGCTCTGCCTCAATGGATTTGTCCCTGCCAAGTTTCCCCTTTTCCCTCTCTATAAAAACTGTTCCTTCTCCATCAATAAATGAGACTTGACTTGATCAGAAAGCCTGTCTTGTCTCCATTCTTCGCGTCACTTGTCCCTTTCCATCCCCTTTCCTCCCTCTAGGTCCCCACGTTGACTGTCTCGCGGGTCAGGACACAAAACAACACTGAGCACTAAGAGCAATGCTGGAGGGATGACTATACCAGATTTTAAGCTGTATTAGAGAGCTATACTCAAAAAACAACATAGTACTGGCACAAAAATAGACCCATAGATCAATGGAACAAAACTGAAGACCCAAATATGAGTAAATGCGATTTTAGCCACCTGATATTTGAAAGAGGGCAAGAATATTCACTGGAGGAAAGACAGCATAATCAGCAAATGGTGCTGGCAAAACTGGATCTCCACCTGTAGAAGAATGAAACTAAATGCCTATCTTTCACCCTGCACAAAAGTCAATTCCAAATGCATCAAAGATCTCAATGTAAAGCCTGAAGCTCTGAAATGCTTAGAAGAAAACATTGGGGAACACCTACAAGATGTAGGTATAGGAAAGGATTTACTAAACTGGACATCAATTGCTCAGGAAACAAGGTCAACAATCAGCAAATGGGACCTCATTAAACTAAAAAGCTTCTGGACATCAAAGTAGGCAACCAGGGAAGTGAATAGAAAACCCACAGAATGGGAGAAAATCATCACCAGTGACACATCGGACAGAGGTTTAATATCCAGAATATATAACAAACTCCAAATCAGGGAATCAAGACAAGAAGCAACCCAATTAAAAGATGGGCTAAGGAGCTGAACAGAGAGTTCTCAAAAGAAAAAGTAAAGATGGCTATGAAGCATCTTAAAAGATGTTCAACATCACTAAGAATTAGGGAAATGCAAATTAAAACGGCTTTATGATTTCATGTTACCTCAGTCAGACTGG
>NW_008339846.1:3618462-3620432 GCF_000622305.1 Nannospalax galili | reverse complement strand
GGAAAAGGGAACACTCATCCACTGCTGGTGGGGCTGCAAACTTATTCAACCACTATTGAAAGCAGTGTGAAGAACTCTTAAAGAACTACAAATGAACCTACCATTTGACCCAGTTATACCACTCCTTGGCATATACCGAAAGAACTCATCCTATTGCAGAGACACTTGTACATCCATGTTTATTGCTGCTCTTTTCACAATAGCTAAGAGGTGGAAGCAACCTAGGTGTCCCTCAATTGATGAGTGGATAATGAAAATGTGGTTCATATATACGATGGAGTTTTACTCAGCAGTAAAGAAAGATGAAATCATGAAATTTGCAGGTAAATGGATGGAACTAGAAACTGTTACACTAAGTGAAGTGACACAGACTCAGAAAAAAAATCGACATATGTTCTCCCTCATATGTGGATCCTAGAACCAAACCCTGATAAGTGAGTATGTATCCAGATGTAACCACAGAAACCAGGATAATGGAAAGGAACCAGGGAGGTAAAAGAAAAGAAAGAACCTGAAAGAGAACAGTAGGAAACAGGCCTTAATAAGGGAGATATGGATAAAAATTGGGTTAGTTTAAGGGAGGGGGGAGGGAAGGGTACACAAGGAACCTAGGGGATAAAGGGAAAGAAGGAGCTCAAGAGAAGTAGGACTGTAGGAAAAGGGTTTTAGTAAGGGAGAAAGGGGGGAAATGGGGGCACCTTAAGTGGGAAAACCATGACGAGGGGTGAGACAATGTGAAAGATAAACAATACCTACCTAGTTTTGAAAACCAGAGGGAACCATATTACTCCTACAACCTACTAACAAATTATACATAGCAGATCATGAAATATATGTCTAGGTAAGGTTTATATGAGAACAACTGGTCTTTGCTCAAGATTTATCTGCATGACACACAGTAATTAAAAATACCAGACTGGTGGAACTAACCTTCTTGGTTTAACAGACATATTTTGAGGCCCATACTAGTTAGGTCAGAGGGACATTAAAGGACAGTTTTTGCTCCTTGCCCTCCTAGGTTGACTAGTTCCAGGGGAGTATAAGCACCTCTCAAAATGTCCTGTAATGGTGGTAGGTCACCTGTCCTCTTGATCAAGGAGGCTGAGGAGACCCCACCATATTGACTTGAACCAGTGTCCAGTCTACAAAGAGGAGGGTCAACACAGAGGAATCACTTCCTCCATGCTTCCAAGCAAAGCCAACCATGGTTGAGTAGGACCTTTGACTTATCTTCACATAGGTGGAACTGGTAAAAGAAAGGAACCAGAGACTCCTCCCAAGCCCATGTGACCCCTGAGGAACAGATCCTCAAACAACCTTAAGAATAAAAATATATTGGTTTATCTGGGCCAATTGTGTGGCCTTAAACACCCAAAAGGAAAGTACAACCAAAGATTAAAGGGACCAATATAATTTCTTAAGAGTCCATATGCATAGCTAAAGGGTACATAACAAGCAACAATGCCAGACAGGCCACACCTTCTTTTGAGTTGCTGGCCAGGGTGGCCAAAGGTACTCCCAGATAGTAACCCAGCATAGAACTGGGAAAATGAACAGCAGACCCCAATCTTATCTAAAGGAGTATTGACAACTGATTGCTGCTAGATGAGGAACAGCTGACTCTCCTAAAACAAAGACCTCTAGATGGGCTGACCAGATTCATCAGAAGGGCCAGTCGTGGGGAATGGCTGGGGGCGCCGGCAATCCAGCAGACAGTAGCAGGGATAGCAGAGTATAAGGGCTGTAGTCAGGGGAGGGAGGCTATGGGAGGGTGCCATCTGGGAAGTGGGTGTATAGTCAAATAAGAATGTTTGGGATGTTCTGTGTGATACACACACACAAAAAGAATCAACAAAATTTTTAAATGCATTATATTTGAGGAGGAATCATGGAAATTTACGTCATGCTAATTAGTAGAAGTGATAAACATTACCATTGAAATCTACCCGATGACTTTATAGACATACACA
>NW_008339846.1:3604146-3618293 GCF_000622305.1 Nannospalax galili | reverse complement strand
CATTTGGGAAGTGGGTGTATAAAAAAAATTCTTCAAAGCATAAAAATTTGCTCCTTAATAATTAGTAGCTGTGAAAAACATTACCATTGAAATCTGACGACTTTATATCCATTCTCAGATGCCAAGGAGCTCAGAAAGTAACCAAGTGTCACTAGTTATAATCAGATATATAGAGGTTAGAAATGCATGTGCAAACATCTTAATGTCATTTGCATTAAAAATGAATTTTTCTGTATGAAACTAGGTATTTTAATAATGAAATGGAGATCTTTTTTCAAGGTTAAAACCTCATTTAATTTTGTCTTATAGGGTTTATTCTGAGTACAATATTGTATGACTGTAATAACTCAACTGTAAACCTAAAGCTTTATAGCCAATTTTGAAAGAGAGGCATCTTAGTTCTGGAAATTGTTATTGAATATGTCAATGCTGTTGTAATGAAATGCTTCTTCTAAGTATGTGGTTATGAAATAAATAATTAAAAATATATAAATAAATAAATAAATAACCTCAAATTTGGAGTATGGAAAGTCCAACAGAAAGGTCCTGGTGTCCTCCGGAGGCCTCCTTGCTGAGTTCTCACATGGTAGAAGGCACCAGAGGGAATTCTTTTGTCATCCAATTTATGAGGCAACATGATCCCACCACTGAGGGTTCTACCTCTTAATACTCCCCAAAGATCCATTTCCCAACACGGCTACTTGTGTGAGTAAATTCCAGTGTGATCCTGGGGAGGACAAAAGCACGTAGCTAGGAGGGGTTGTGTGTGATGACTAGTCAAGCTGGAAATCAGCATCACATCTCTGGATAGTTTTGAGCTACTGGGAAGATAAGGGGAAAACACAAATTAGGGTAAAAAGCATCAAAGATAAGGAGTTTGTAAGTTCCTGTTTCACCTCATTTGGTCGAGAAGTATCTGTGAGTCCCGAGTCAGCGTTTGTGGGTAAAGGAACCACAGCGTCTCCCAAGAATTGTGAACACAGAGAAGTCATTATTGCACCCTCAGTGGTGATTGTATGAGTAGATAATATCCCAGCAGTTGACATGTATGCAATGTGAAGAATTTCCTTTCCATAAAAGAAGAAATGTAATGAATGGAAATTCTGCAGGACTCTAGACGTGTGTAGTTCAACTTCAATACCATCAAAAACACTTCAACAAATCAGAAGCACATCTCTGCTCCCACTTCTTCCACCGCAGGAAACAAATCAAAGAAGGCCTTGGGATTGTGCGAAGGATGCAGGCAAGAGTTTCCTCTAGTGTGTACCTGCTAAAGATCAGGCCCCATGAATATTCCTACTGCTGTGAAAGCCACTCTCCCCCTCCTGCCCCTCCCTCAGTCTGGTCCTTGGGAACTCCAATGAAGCACACAGGTCTACCACGAAGTTAAGAAGCACTGAGAGTCAATCAACAGAGACCCAGAACTCAACGTTTCCACCAGTGGTTTATTAAGATTATTCATACTAAACAAAATACAACAAATTTAAGAAAAACCCATCAATAATGATTCAATCAAAAAATAGGGACAGAAACTGAGTTACATGAATTTAAGCCCAGAGTCTCTGGAGACACAAGACCCATGATTCATTAATTTCATATTCCACTCAGCAATTAGCTTACAGCTATTACAGTTTCCAATGCTGCCCAATGGTGTTGGGAACGGAGAGTAAGTGCAGGCTGTTTATTCTGAAGCTGCTGTGTCACGTGAGACAGTGCCTGGGTCTGGCAGAGTATTGCAAGCAGGTCAGGAAAGTCAACTGGAGACCGAGGTTTTGGGTGTCCTCTGACCATGTGCCTTTGTCATGGGGGACATGCAGGTGGGATTAACTAGAAGCATCCTATGTGACTATGATCCTGTCCTTAGTGAAACCTATTTATTCTGACTGGGCCTGAGGTAGAAGCAGTGATGAACAGTGATTATGGAAACTGGCTTTATTAATCAAGTCTTGGCCATTATGGATCAGTTTCCTCAGTGGTTTTTGTTTGGCTTCCTGAAATGTTTGCTACAGACTGTGGTGTGACTCCCTACCTGTCTGACCCACAGAGAAAAGATTCTGGATTCTGGGATGGGAAAGTAGATACTGGGCAGGTTTTCTGGGCCACAGACCTGTGTCACAGTTCAACCTTTGTATGTGCCATCATCCCTCTGGCTATTCTGTCTCTTTCTCCTTCCTCTCTGGCCACCACTAACAGGTCCCACCTGTCATCTTAGTAACTCCCATGTAGTCACAATATAATGGTACAGGAATTCTTTTTTAACATACATATAATTTTGATGCTGATTTTATTTCTGGTTCATTGATGGTTTTTTAAAAAATGGTTTATTTTTTTAAATTGTATGTGTATGAGTATATTGCCTGCATGTAGGTAAGTGCACCCATGTCGTTCAGTGACTGAGGAGGTCAGAAGAGGGTATCAGATGATTTCAGACAGTTGTTAGCCGTCATGTGGGTGCTAGGACTGAACCTGGGTCCTCTCCAAGAACAGCCCATGCTCATATCCACTGAGCCATCTCTCCAGCCTCATTCATTGTTTTTTATAAGACTATACTAAAATTTTAACTTCATGTACATTTATATTATTTTAAGCAACTGTGTTTTTTCTAGTCTCACTCTTTCATAACTTGTTTTTTTTTTACATATATGTGATGTACGTTCATGATCATATTCACCCCATGATCCTCTTCCTCTTCCCAACTCTCCCTTCGGCTTTCATATGTTATCTGCAGAGGAATTAACAGAGAGAATTAATCAGTCACATAACACGTCCACACAGAGTAATGATGGATTCAGGATGACAGGCAGGACAGCTGACCTCCCTCTCAAATCGTCTGTGCCAAGGTTGGTGATGACTGTAGACTAGACTTGGGAGCAGAGGACTAATTACACTTGTTTTTTTGCCAGGCTTTCTTTTCTCCACTGGAGATTTTACTCACATCATTTTGGAAATGTATCCCTCTTAGCGTGTCTTTGCCTCTAGAACTCTAGAATTTTAAATTAATTTTTATGTTACAAGTATAAGCTGAAGTCCACAGGTTCAAGTAAATAATCTGAATGTGTGAGTTGCTGGAGTATAAGGTCATGAAGGGAAGGATCACTATCTGCACAGAGAAGCAGTGACCCATCCTCACTCCAGCCTTTCCAATTTATTTTACCAACACTGCACTAAATAAACAAAACCCCTGGGCAGAAACTGTGACCCCCAAGTCTAATGTCTGTAGAGAAGTCAATGAGGAAGGACTCAATTAAAAGTTTGCTCAAAAGTATATTTGGTTAAAAACTTCAGTACATTTTAATGCACCTTCTGAATAAGTTTAAAGTTGGTATCCTTTTTAAAACTCAAAAAGTAAAATACTGTGAATAAAACTATGTAATTGGGAAATCATACAGAACAGAGTGGAATGAGATTATTAGGTATGAATATTCTAATTAGATGGGGTTTTGAAGTCTGTTATTATTGGATTCTACATTTTTAAAGGTTAAAGAACTTTGTTCTCTTCTGTCGTGGTGGGTTTTCAGTCACTACAAAGTAAGAAATTAGAGATGCCAAGATGGAATTATTAAATTATGCAAATTATTTAAACATTGGATTCCATTTTCTATGTTTTTAAAAAACAAAATGAAAGAACCATGTTCTCTGTTTGAACTGGATAACATTCTGGGGCAATAGCTAAGAACACATTTGTTGGACGACAGTAATCGCCTTCTGTGCTGCCGACCCAGGGACCACATGTATAGCTCCACCCGAACCCTAGGTAGATGCTCCTCAACCCAAGGACCCAACTTTTCCCCAAACAGCGACCTCTCTCTTGGTGCCTGTGCCAAGACCGTGTATGTGGTTCCTTCTGAACCCTGAACCCTGAAGCCCAAGGTAGTTAAGCAGCCCCAGAGCCTCACCCTGAGCCTAGAAAAGGACACTCCCCCCACCCCCCATACCACTGCCACTAGGGCCACGTGTACACACCTCCCTGTGACCTTCAACCTCAGGTAGGCACCCCTAGACTCCTTCCCCTGGAAGATAGCAACCCCCACATCCTGTTTCCTCTTTCCCCACCAACCACCTCATCTACCATGCTATACACAGACCTCAAGGGATCCTGGGAACTCCACCCCAGGTAGAAACCTCCACCCCATCCTCCATCCCACCAACCTCTGCCTAAGGTTAGTGTGATATCCTTCCCCCAGAATTTAGGGAACATGAATCACTTCCACTGTGACCTATAGACTTCTGAATATTGAGAGTAAGAATCTGATAACTCTACAGGTTTCTTTCTGTACTAAGAAGTGAACACATCCTCAGCTGTGCAGGGAACACAGACATTTGAAACCCCTTTTGCACATCAATACTGAGTTACCCCAACGTTGAACACCAAGCACCGTGTAGCTGGTCCACACCCTGACAAGTTTAGGTAAGAGAAACAAAGATTTAAACACCACTCAACAAAGGGGAGACTAGATATCCACACCAAGGAACAACAGTAATCACTATGTCCCATAACAGTAACGTAAACAATATGAATAACCAAGTCATATGTCTCCTCCAGAAATTAGTGCACTGACTGGAATGTCTCCTGAGAAGAGAATGTTGATGCATGAGACGATGATTTCAAAATAGTGATTATAAATACATTCAACAAACTCAAAGTGGACCTGCATAAATTCTGAATGAAGGCTATGTAAACCCCAACAACTCAATGAAATAAAGAAAAGAATCTAAGCTATGAAAATAGAATTCCTGAAGAAAAGTCAAGCCAAAATAGAACTTCCAATGGGAGACTCAATCTGTGAAATAAAAACTCAGCAGAAAGCCTCATAGCAGAATAGATCAGGTGGAATGCAGGATATCAATCCTTGAAGACAAGGTGGAGGACCTGCAACACTCAGCTCCAGGAGCCCTGGGACACTATAAAAGACCACACCTACAAGTCATAGATAGAGAAGGAGCATGAACCCGGTCCAAGGAACAGAAAATATTTTCAACCAAATCAAAGAAGAAAACTTCCAAAATCTAAGGAAAGAAATGCCTATCAAGATGCAAGAGGCATACCAAATAGACAGGACAGGAAAAGAAACTCCCCCATAATACAATAATAAAAACAGTAAGTGTACAAAGGATACTCAAAGCTGCACGAGAAAAAGACCAATTCACATACAAACGCAGGCCCGTTAGATCAACAACTGACTTTTCAATGGAGACTTTGAAAGCCAGGAGGGCATGAGCTGATGGTCTACAAGTTTTTAAAGCCCACACACACCAACCTAGGCTACTGAACCCTGTGAACCTATCAGTGATAGCAAAAGGTGAAAGAAAAACTTTCTGTGATAAAAACAGATTTAAGGAATTTAAGTCCTTGAAGCCAGTTCTAAAGAGGATACTAGAAGAAATATTTTTATCTGTAGAGAGTAAGCATACCCAAGAGGGAACAAGGAATAAATAAGCAGTTCCAGAATCATTAACCAAAAGGAGACCAAAAAAAAAAAAAAACAGCAAGATAACAGGAATTAATGAACATTGGTCAGTAACTCTCAATATTAATGGTCTCAATTCCCCCAATAAAAAGACAGACTGATTGAATTATGAAACAGGATCTGGGATTTGAGAGATGACTGAGAGGTTAAGATCATTGGCTGCTCTTGCAGAAGACCTGGGTTCGAATTGCAGCACCCACATGGCAGCTGACAAGAACCTATAACTCCAGTTCCAGGGGATCCAACGTCGTCTTCTGATCTCCACAGGCACTGCAAAAACAGGTGCACTGACGTACATGCAGCCAACACACTCATACACATAAATAAAAATAATAAATAAAATGTTTTTTAAGAAGAAAACAGAATCCATCTTTTTCCTGCCCCCAAGAAACACAACTTGCCATCAATGACTGATACCACCTTAGGGTGAAAGGGTGGAAAAAGGTATTCCAAGTAACCGAAACAAAGAAACAAGCAGGCACAGCTCTAATATCTGAAAAAATAGACTTCAAACTAAAATTAGTCAGAAAAAACAAGGAAGGACATTTATTATATTGTAATTTTTATTGTATGTGTATACATGTATTTTTATAGTATGTGTATACATGCCTGCATGTAGGTAAGTGCACCCGTGTCGTGCAATGCCTGCGGAGGACAGAAGAGGCTGTCAGATCCCCTAGAACTGGAGTTATGGACAGTTGTTAGCTGCTGTATAAGTGCTGGGATTCAAACCCAGCTCTTCCACAAGAACAGCCAGTGTTCTTAACTGCTGAGCCATCTCTCCAGCCCCAGAAGGACATTTCATACTCATTAAAGAAAGATTCTACCAAGAGGATACTGGAATCTTAAACATACATGTATCCAACACATGGGTACCAAATTTCATAAAAGAAACACTGTTGGATCTAAAATAACACATTGACTCCAACAAAGTGATAGAGGGTGACCTCAGCACTGCACTGCATCCAATCAGTAGGTCATCCAGACAGAAACTACACAGAGAAACCCTAGAGTAAAATTAAATCATAAATCAAATGGACCTAATAGACATTTACAGAGCATTCTCCCTAAACACCAAAGAATGCACTATCTTCTCAGCAGTACATAGAACTTTCTCCAAAATGGACCACATATCAAGGTACAAAACAATCTAAGAAAATTTAGGAAGACTGAAGTAACATCCGGTACTCTGATTGGCCAGAAGGGAACAAAGCTGGGTATCAGCACCAAGTAGTCTATACATTCTGAAGTAACACCAGGAGCCAGGGAAAGGCAGAGGACACATGGAGGTAAAGGAAAAGAAAGAACCTGAAAGGGAGACAGTAGGGAACAGACATTTCCTGAGGGAGGTGGAAAAAGTGGGAGTAATGGGCAGGGAGGAGAGGAGGGAGGGACATGCAGGCACCACGGTGTAGGGGAGGGAGGGGAGTCAGGAGAGGAAAGATGGCGGGAGTTGGGAGGTATTGGGGGGAGGGTGGGGATAATGTGGGCACTGTGACTAGGGAACAAGGGAGGAGGGAGGCTGGATGGGAGACAAAAGACTAGAGATGAGTGAATCTCAGGGGGACTAGGAAACCTAGAGGGAAAAGTGATGGCCTAGAAACCCTATGAGAGATGCATTTTTAGGGTGTCTGAACGTTAATGCATATGTATACCTGGGAGCTGTTTGGAAGGGAACACAGTATGAGATAGAAGAGACCTCCCTCAGAGTGACAAGCTTGCCGTACAGCACTCATCAAAGAAGCTTCTTTTACAACAGATGGAGGCCACTGCAGAGCTGCACATCTGGTCAGACACAGAGAACATACACCTGGGAGATGCTCGGTAGTAGGTGACACATTTGCAGTTGAATTCCTACAACCAAGGCTCATGGAATATGGCAGAATAAGGGGTAGAGAGAGGGCTAATGCATCCCTCAACTCATAGAAAGTACACAAACTCATAGAGACCAAAAAACACACTACTGGATGAAAATTGGGTCAAGAGAGAAATCGGGAAGGAAAATTTCAAATTCTTAGAATTGAATGAAAATGAAAATACAATATACAGAAATATACAGGACATAATGAATGCAGTCCTAAGAGGAAAGTTCATGGCACTACGTGCCTACATCAAAAAACTAGAGCGATCTCATATTAATAACTTAATAATGCACTGAGGGCCTTGGAAAAACAAGAACAAACAACACCCACAAAGGGTAGATGGGAAAAGACAATCAAATCAGGGATGAAATTAATGAAAAAAAGAAAGGCAAAAAATACAAGGAATCAATTAACACAGAATTGTTTCTTTGAAAAGATTAACAAGATCGGCAACCTTTAGCCAAATTAGCTGTCCTAGCTTGCTTTCAATTTCAGTGACAAAACACTCTGACCAATACCAACTTGGGGAGGAAAGGGTTTATTTGTCTTACATATCCTGGGTCACAGTTCATCAGGGAGCCCAAGGTAGGAGCTCAGGGCAGGAACCTGGAGGCAGGAGCTGGAGCACAGGCCATGGAGGATCACTGCTTACTGGCTTGCTCCCCTGGCCCCTGCTCAGTCTGCCTTCTTAAACAACACAGGCCCACCTGCCCAGGGTGGCACCACCCACAGTGGGCTGGGCCCTCCCGCATCACTCAGCAACCAAGAAAATGATCCACAGACATGGCCACTGGCCAGTCCAATGGAGACAATTCCTCAGTTAAGACTCCCTCTTCCCAGCATGTCAAGTTGACAACTAAAGCATCCAGCACATTAGCCAAAAGAAAGACATAGCAAAGAATAAAATTTAAAAACTGAAGATGAAAAGGGAAACATCACAACAGAGCCTGAGGCAATTCAGAGAATCATAAGAATATGATTCTTTAAAAATCTATATTCAGCTAAACTAGAAAATCAAAGAAATGGATGAATTTCTAGGCACGTATGACCTACCAAAAATCTCCCAGCTAACAAAAATCCAGGACCAGAGGGATACAGGGTAGAATATTATCAGACCTTCCAAGAAGAACTAACAGTAAGATTCCTCAAATTATTCCATAACATAGAAAAGGAAGGAATTCTTCCGAATTCTTTGTACAGAGCCAGTATTACCCTAATACCAAAACCAGACAAAGATACAAGATGATGAGCATAGATGCAAAAATTGTCAGTAAATTCTTGAAAACTGAATGCAAGACCACATGATCATCCTCCATAATCAAGTCAGTTTCATCCCAGAGATGCAGGAATACTTCAACATACATAAATCAACAAATATAATCTACCACGTAAAGAGACTCAGGGACAGAAACCACATGATCATCTCATTAGATCCAGAAAAGGCTTTTGACAAAATCTAACATTCCTTCATGATAAACATCTTGGAGGATCTAGAGTCACAGGAGACATATCTCCACATAACAGAGGCGATGTACAACAAGCCCACAGTCAACACCATAGTAAGTGGAGAAGAGCTCAAAACATTTCCATTAATCAGGAACTCTACGAGGAAGTCCACTCTCTCTGTTGCTGGTCAATATTATGTTTGAAGTTTTAGTTCCAGTAATAAGAAAAAGGAAGAAAACAATGAGAATACAAATTAGAAAGGAAAGAATCAAAGTATCCTTATTTGTAGAGGATAGGATTCCATGCATAAAAGACCCCAAAGACTCCACCAGAAAACTCCGAAAGTCGATAAACACTCAGCGAAGTAACAGGAAACTATAGAAAGAGCCAGGAAGCTACTGGGGACTAGGTGTTGCCTCAAAGGCCCAGCTGCAGTGACCTGCTTTCTCCAACCAGGCCCCACCTCCTCAGGTTTCCAAAATCTCTCAAAATAGTGCCACCAGCTGGGGAGCAAACATTCGAAACACGATGTTATTACGCTTGTGTCTTGTTCATTTCTTCTTGTTTCTCGCATTTCATAGCACATTTTTAATGTTTTCATCAGACCTACTTTTCTAACTCACTAACCATGCATCAGGGAGGTCTGATTTCTTCACTGAAGTAATCATGGATGTCATGGAGGCAGACTGAGAATAGACTTCCAGCAGTACATTTTAGCACTGGGTTAAAATCGTGACTCCTATGCTTTCTGCTAATGCCAACATGATTTCACTGCAGGAGAGTTTACCAGAAATAGTGATGTGAGGAAAAATACATCTGAAGCCAATCGCCTGGTCAGGGCGATGAAGATGGACCGTGTCAGAAAGCACGGTCATCACTTCCCCAAGGTCTGAAGTGAGAGGTTTTCTCTCATGCTGTTAGTGTCCTTCCTGTCATGACTAAGTGCATTAGTCTTTTCGGTGTGGGAGAAGCACAGAGTGATACAGGAGAGAAAGAGCATCCCCTAGAGGATTCTTAGTCTCATTCACAAAAGAATTTAAGAATGGACCCAAACAGAAGCTTTAGGACAATTTTATTAGAATCTTCTTTTTAAATTTGTTTTTATTGAATTTTTGTGTATTTCATACAGAACATCTCAAACAATCTTAATCATCTTTATACTCCCATCCCCACTGGCACCCTCCCATACCCCACCCCCACTGAAACCCATATACTCTGTCATCCATGTTAAGGCCCACTGTGTTGTCAGCGTCCCCAGACGTTCCCCAGTGCAAGTGAACTGGTTACAGAAAGAAAGTTACCTTGGGACCCATGCACTTGTAGTCATTAGTCATTTGAGTATCTGAAACCATCTTCAAGTTCCTTAATCATAAGAAATTTCTGGCAAAGGATGCAAACATCTCATTTTCACTTTTTTGTGTGTGTGTGTGTGTGTGTGTGTGTGTGTGTGTGTGTGTGTGTGTATCACGTGAGCTTGTGTATAAGTGCCAGGGCATGCCTGTGGAATAAGAGGCTAGCTTGCAGGAATAAGTTCTCTTTTTCCATCATGTGAGTCTCAGGGATCTAACTCAAGTTAGCGGGCTTGGTGTCAAGGGCCTTTACCCACTGGGCCATCTTACCAGCCCTCATTTTGACTTCTTTCCTAGGCAAACGTGTATCCTTTACCACATAAGGAAGTTCTCCAGTGTCTTGGTAATATGAATCCAGGGGTCTGTAAGTTTTATTCTTGAAAGAGACAAAGGGCAGGGGCACAGCACAATCAAAGCTGCTAAGTAGCTGTTAGAATAGAGCTGTGCAGGCAATTTTTGTCTGTTGCTTATTTTATGAAGATGAAGGTTTTTAATTCATATCAACTGTGTTTCTTTGAACACAGGATGAAATAAGATGGCAGAAATCAAAGGCATAATGTCAGACTTGAATTTCTTTTAATGACACAAATGTCTAAAATCTGCACTATCTAAGTCTGATTGTGGTTAGATGTTAGATGTCACTGTGTCATATCACATTCTGTGGTTCGTTCTTTGATGCAGTGGGCTGCATTGAGGCTCCCTGGAGTTGGAGTCACTGGCCCAACAAGGCCCTTTATGAATGCATGTCACCTTGACTCTCTTTGAGAGGTACTGCCTGTAAGAGATGAGGCCTACACAACACCCCCCCACACACACACACAGTGAGAAATAAGAATTACTAAATACCAAGCACAAAGAAAGTACTAAAAGGGTTTTTTGGTTAGTTTGTTTGCATTGACTGTTTTCAAACATTAACTTTTGCGTATTTGTTCAACAAGTCTACAGAACACGGCTAGAGAGATGGCTCAGCAGTTAACAGCACTGACTGCTCTTGCAGAGGACCCGGGTTCGATTCCTAGTACCCACATGGCAGCTACAAATAGTCCTTAACTTCAGTTCCAGGGGACTCTGACGCCCTCTTCTGACCTCTGCAGCATTGCATGACAGAGGTGCACTCACATACATGCAGGCAAAACACTCATACACATAAAAAAAAAGTCTACAGAACACAAAAATGACTAGCATTGCCCCAGAGCTACCCAAAGAAGGCCACCTCAAGTTCTCACAGAGTCAGCAATAAAAAAATGCAGGATTTCATGATTTTTTAACATGTTAAGCTATTTCTTACAATCAATAAGAAACAAGTGTTGTCCTGAAAAGGGGCCTTGGAGTCAGCCAGCTGGGGGCCACTCCTCTCCATGATGAGGAAGGTACTGGATGTGGCTGACAGTGTGTTTATTAGGTTGGGCTGGAATACGCTGGCATAACAAACCACCCTATCTAACCTATGACTTAGAACAGCCCAGACTCAGTGCAGGCCAAAGCTGCATCTGCAATCCACTGCTGGGCTGCACTCCGGGCTCAGATGCATTCAGGGTCCTTATTAAATGACGCAGCAGAGGAAAGGAGAGGCATTGACAGTTCTTTAAAATCCCACCATGAAGTAGCGTTTATTCTCAGTCACATTTCATTGATTAAAGCTACAGAAAGTTTCACTCTTTCAAAGAAGCGGACAGTGCAATCTAATCACCTGCCCTGGAGGATCCAGGAAATTGTCTGTGAAAGTGCCAATCATGTGACCACAAATCACAGAAGTCAGGAACTCAGCTTCTAAGGAGAGAGAACAGGGAGCAACTAGTCGGGTAGCGGGTAGTACTGGATGAGGGATCCAGATATTCTGGAGACTTCTAGCTCCTTCCCCCCTACCATTTTGTAACCCTGTTTTATCTTTTTTTTTTTTTTCAGATCAGACCTCTTTTCAAATTGTCTTCTTAGTTTATTTAATTTTTCAACATTCTTGAAGTGTCCAATTAATTTTTCAAACTGTAACAGTTTTCCCAATAGCAAATGTTTTCCCATCTTCTTGGTTGTAGAGCATCTTCAGAATGTATTACTCGATCATGAACACTGGTAATATTTTTTTCTCTTGAAAATTTCTAGCTCTTTCCTGTTCTACTTGCAATCTGCTGACGTTTCCAGATAAGAGTATCTCTGGTGTCAAGTCTTCTAAATGTGTTATTCCCCACTAGCTCTACCCAACACTTACCCTCTATTGATATTATACTCAAATTTGCCACGTATACCATTTTTAAAGTATTAATTATGCAAAGAATCTTCTTTAATGAGTGGTGACTGGGATATTTGTCTGTAAATATAAGGATACATATTTTGCACATAGTAAATTATATTAATTTAGGGATGTGACAGTCTTGGGGTTTTCTCTAAGATCTGTGACCTCTCCAGTCATGTGTATTTGGCTGTATTTACAGTACCACACATGAGTTTCCTCCTCCCATTGAGTGGGCTTTTAGTTCAATTAGACAGCTGTTGATTGTCCCCAGGATAAAAGTGCCACTACTGCACCAGTGTTGTATGTTGTACCAGTCATTATGTGCTTATTTGGTCTTGAAGCTGGTGTTGAACCATCGATTGATGTTCTCCCTTAACACCTTGTATAGTGCTCTCCAAAGCTATGAGAGCTGCCTTCAGGGGAGATGGCTTCCAGGTCAGTTCCAGCTCCATTGCTCCTAATCCCGTGTCTGAAGTATGTTCTGTCTTCAGTAGTAGGGTCTTACCTTCAAGTTCCAGGAGGCGATTATGGGCTGTGGCAATAACCTTTGTAATTTTAGGAGTCTCTTGGACCACCTTGGTCAACAACTCAAAGGAAGGTTTCTTCTGTCTGTCACTGTTTCTTGTTATGTAGCCTTTACCTATACACATGGACTCACATAGTGATACTGTATATGCAATATGTCATTAGGTTGTTGGACTAATATGATTCCCTCTGTTTTTTCACAATAGCTAGGCATTATTTATCTCTCCCCCCCATCTAACCCCTCCAGATGGAGACTATTACAGAATTCCATAACTGGTCATACACAGACATTGTCTGTGGATTGCCCAAGCCTAAGTGGTACCTCTTACAATGCAAACTCTATACCTAAGGCTCATAGAACATAGAACGAGGGGTAAAGAGGACACTAAAATACCTCAGTTCTCTTAATGAAGCTCCCTCATGCAACAGAGGACCAGAAACACAAAAGGTCACAAATGGCCAAAGTGTAGAGATTAAGAGTCTGCAGAATGCTGGTCCTTGGACAGGACTCCTATATTAAACTTCACCCACCCAGGGTTCAGAGACCACTGGGGAAGAGGGGGCAGAAAAATTGTAAGAGCCAGGAAGGAGGTGCATGACCATATAGAATAAGAGTCCTACAAGCACCTGGGACCCTACTCGTATGAACCTACAGCAATGGTGTCAGCATACACAAGACCCATGCAAACTCAAGCAGACAAAAATCCAGCATAGACCTGGAGAAATGGACAGTAGATCCCAATCTTAGTTGAATATTGGCAACTGATTACTGCTGGGTGAGGAAGAGCTGATCTTCCTAAAGCGAGAGACTCTGGCTAGGCTGACTAGACCTCAGTAGATGAACTTGCACTGAGGAACATCTGGGAACACTACCTTGACACAATAGGCCTTAACACAAATGACAGAATGTATGAAATCCAATGGGGGGGTATGGGAGGGTGCCAGTGGGGAAGGAAGTATAAAGATGAAGATTGAGATGTTCTGTATGAAATACACAAAAATTCAACTAAAAAAATAAGTATTGAAGCCACATTCACCCTTCCATCCCTCCCGCCGTTTTATACTCCTAGTTTGGGCCCTGCGCCACTCCTAGTCCTGGCGCCCCAGACACCTGGGGAATCAATACTGCTTCCTGATCCTTCTCACCCAAACCAACTCAGTCCCTTTCTTGGGCTCCAGGAGCACCGCTTCTGGTCCTGGCCCCGCCCTCACCTCTCTCTGCTTCCCTGGGCCTGCACCACCAGCTAACTCTCCTAGCCTGCACTAC
>NW_008339846.1:3602952-3603456 GCF_000622305.1 Nannospalax galili | reverse complement strand
ACCAGCTTTTCATTCCCCAAAAGTAAAGCACAAAGGTGCATAAAGTTTACAAAAAGAAGCAGACCTAAACTTGAAGGCTTGAGTCTCACACAAGAATCAGAAACTACAAAAGAAATTCACATGTCAAAATCACAGAGAAAAAATAATATCATGAAAAACCAAAATAACATAGCCCCACCAAATACCAGTAATCCTTCTAGAGGAGCACAAGGAGAATCCCCTAGAGACAATGCAGGACATGGAACTCAAAAGAACAATGATGAATATGATAAAAGAATTCACTGAATTTAAAGAACACACAAACAAGGTAATCATAGAGCTGAAGGAAGATAGGGATAAACTTCTGAATGAATTCAGAAAAGAGCTAGAAATATTGAAGAATACTCAGGCTGAAATAAAGAACGAAGTGAAACACTCCATAAGCCAATTAGAAACAACAGGAAAAACCCTCACTAATAGGCTGAATGAAATCGAAAACAGAGTATCAAGACTGGAAGATAAAGT
>NW_008339846.1:3600066-3600384 GCF_000622305.1 Nannospalax galili | reverse complement strand
TATATCTAAGGGACGCCAAAAATTCCACACGCAAACTCCTAGAAATTATTACCACATTCAGTAAAGTGGCAGGCTACAAAGTTAACCTACAAAAGTCTATAGCCTTTCTATATACCAATGACAAGCAGTCAGAGAAAGAGCACAGGGAAACCCTCCCATTCACAATAGCCACAAAAAAAATAAAATAAAATAAAATAACTTGGAATAAACCTGACCAAAGACATTAAAGAGATCTACAGTAAAAATTTTAAATCTTTAAAGAAAAGGATTGAAGAAGACACCTCAGGAGATGGAAGGACTTCCCATGCTCATGGGTTG
>NW_008339846.1:3563034-3597348 GCF_000622305.1 Nannospalax galili | reverse complement strand
AAATAAGTATTAATTATAATGAAATTTGTATATGGACACATATCATGGTGGTTTGAATGAGAAATGTCCCTACAGGATCAAATATTTGAACACTTGGTCACCAGTGACAGGACTATTTGTGGAGGAATTATGTTACTGGAAGTGGGCTTTGAGGGTTCATAGCCTCAGCCACTTCCCGTTTTTAAATTAAAAAAAATAAGTATTAATTATAATGAAATTTGTATATGGACACATATCATGGTGGTTTGAATGAGAAATGTCCCTACAGGATCAAATATTTGAACACTTGGTCACCAGTGACAGGACTATTTGTGGAGGAATTATGTTACTGGAAGTGGGCTTTGAGGGTTCATAGCCTCAGCCACTTCCAGTTTCCCTCTCTGCTTCCTGCAAGTGCTTAAAGATGTGAGCTGTCAGCTTCGGCTGCCCCTACCATGCCTCCCGGCCAATACGGACTCTTAGTCCTCTGGGACCACAAACCCAAATAAATTATTTCTTCTCTATAAGTTGCCTTGGTCATGATTTTTTATCACAGCAAAGTAACTGATCCTGATGGTATATATTCATATATGCATAGATTTGAATGAAATTACCTTCAAAAAATTCCGTACAAGCGTTTTCATAATGGGCTAAAACATGTTATTTTACAGAACACCCTTCTCACCAAATTTCACTGACATTTCAAAGTTTGTATTAAATGAGTGCCCAGAAAGGCATGCGACCGTTGGAAGAAGAGATAGGCATTCCTGTGAGTTCAGAAATGGTGATATCTGCTGTTAGCAGGAAGTTAGCTGTCAACTAACATGGGAAAGAGTGATGCCCCCTCTCTCTCAGCCTAACTGCCCATCCTGGGAAAACAGAGACATTTCAGCAAAAGCCTTTAGAGCCAGCCAGATGTGAAAGCACCTGAGCTGGTGCACTACCAATAACCCCTTAAAAGCTAAAACAAGTGTTTGTTAAAAGCACGCACCTGCGCATCTAATAGCCTGCCTTTCTCTTGCACACATGCATGCACACACACATACACACAGACACATACAGGGACACACAAACACACACAGTCACAGACACACATAGGCACGCATTGATTTCTTTGGCATTTATTCTGTCTGTAGAGCTCTAAGCTATGCAATTAAGTAAAAGCCTTGCTGGACTCCCTTCAGGCTTAAGCAGCTGATTTCTTTAACATCACATCCATTTCTAAAACTCAGGGCTCTCTAAATTTAAGGCCTGAGAACTTTAAGAATGAACACTATCTTTGTTTCCTCATCCATTTCCCCACAGCTCTCGTCCACCTCCGTTCACTCCCTTGCCAATCTTCAACAGATTTTTCTGTCCTGAATAAATGTGGAAGAGATAAATCTTCACTCTGAGAAAATGCCATCTTCAGCCTCTTTCAAAAGTAGAGTTTCTGTCTGGCCATTTTCCTTCCTACATTGGCTGGTGGATAGCATGTTAGTCAGGCACCTCCCCAGTGGACAAAGCACACAGCCTGCACTCCACTCTGCTCGGGGTTCAGACAGTGTTCCAAGAAGGGATGCTGGAAGCCGGCCTTTTCCAGTTCAGTGCCTCAAATCTCAGAGCACAGTTCTGCAACTTTTACAAAGCACAGTAAGGCGGCCCAAAATAACTGAAGATCTGTTAAGACAAAGAGTCAAATCCAAGAGAGAATCTGCTTCCTGCAAGTTTTAGGTGCAGGTCAACCAGAAAAGCATTCAGGTGTGTGTTCCTTAAAAACATATGTTAAAGATGTCATAGCTGCTTATAAACATGGTTTTGGATATTTTCCCATATCTCCCATAAGGAATAAACCTGTCAATAAATTCTAATTATATATAATACATGAGTCCTCTTAGAATGTGTCTTCAACAAAATATAATTGCAGCCCATGTGGCTGCGATTTTGCTGTATTCTCATTCCTTCTTAGAAACACCTCTAAGCCTGATTGATTATGCCCATTTATCTTATCTTTCCTTGTCCACCTCTCAACACTTAGAGGAAGTATCAATTAACCCTATCCTTCCTTCACCCGACATTCTGCACAACCAGTTGCACAAACATTCCTTAAACCCTTGTGTGACGGACCAGCCCTGACTGGGGCAGTTCAGTCCGACGGGAACAGGGTCCTCGAGAGATTGGACAAGGATTCGGCAAGTGACAAACAGACCGTTGTCACAAGAGCTTGGTGAAAGTCTGAGTGCAATTCTTGCAGCTGCAAGGTTTGAGGTATATACAGCAAAGACTGCAAAAGTTCATCATCAGAAACCGCAGAACAGCCATGCTAAGATTTATAGTTCCAGAGATGAAAGTAAAACAATTTCGCCAACCATCACGTACAGCCAAAACACATCTCCCTATCTTATCAACCTGGTACTAGACAGTAAATTCCTGCTGTACTGTGGTTTTTACTGCCAGCCTTTCTCACGCACTTAGGATTCTGTCGGCTTTGTAGTTCCAGGTCAGAATGACCTTAACCCACCAAGCGCTTTTAACACCAGCTGTGCCTGATATTACATTTTTAACTATTTGATAACATTTCTTGCTTATTTGTAGTGGGCCATAGGGCTTTTAAGTTATTTTTTAACTCCATAGGTCCCAGAAAGGCCATCCCATGTTAGGAACCAATGAAACCATCCTTCTCTCCTATCCTACCAATTTTCAAATACAGTCTATATTTGCCCTTTAATGCTCTCTTATTGATTTTTTGTCAAAAGACACCAAGGTGGTCTTGATCTTACCAATTTATCCATGAATTGTAATGAATACCAAGACCTTCTTCTATGTATATTTTACTCATCTATGTCTCTCTTCTAGAAATCTGTTATTCCCTGGACTTTCCAGCATTAATTCTGCTTAACTACTTCTTGCTGCATCTAAAATAGCTTTCATTAATAGTGGTGCATCTGGAGGCAAAGTCGTCTTGGGTAACTGAGTTCCTGAGAACCCTTCCTGCATACTAGGATGATTAAAGGCAGTGACAGCGGTGTTAAGAACACCGGGTGATTTCCAGGTCCTTTAAAGCCCATAATACAGTGACAGTCAGAAAGATAATAGCAAGTAAAAGCATGCCAAGTACACTGCATGTTTCTCAGCACAACCAATTCCTAGAGGCAACCTTCCTTGAAGTTCCAGCCTCAACCCATGGAGGATCTCACGCGGGCTTCATTGGAGATGGTGTGGCACCCTTGGATAAATAATAGGCAAATAGATATGTACACATGACATTTGAACACAATGATCTCACCTACCTGTGTGTTTGAAAAAATGTTCCATGTACATACTTTCAATATAGGTCCATTAAATGTTTTGTGCCTGAAGTCATTTAGACTAATGAAACTGGAAATATACTAAAGATGTTTTTTCAAGTACTATTAAAAATGCCAAATTTGCCTTTTTAAAACTTGGGCTCAGTCACTAGAGAGAAACATTCTTAATAAATTCCAATCACTTCCAGAGGGTCTGGAACAGGAGTGAGTCAGCATGAGTTTTTGGTTGGTATGTAATATATAGAAGAGAGAAACATTATTTGCCATGATGTGTAACTGGGAGGTTGTTCTAAGGCTGACACACAGTGATGTATGAGGATCTTAAAAATCATGAGACATTTTGCATGTATTAAGTAGGATTTCTCTACTCCTGCTGATTTTTCTTCACACGTGTGCCTTGTGTCCATCATGCAAATCCTGATACGCACGCCATTCTTTGAATAAACACACACATACACAAACACACACACACACATACACACAGGAGAACTTTTAAATTAAAGGTACCAATGTTATATCTTCATGAAGTAGAAAATGCTTGTTGAAATTGAACCTTTCGCTACCTTTAGCTTTCTGCTTTGTTTTATTTATTTTTTTTATTTTATGTGTATGCACATATTGCCTGCATGTAGGTAAGTGCACCTGTGTCATGCAATGCCCACAGAGGACAGAAGAGGCTGTCGGATCCCCTGGGACTAGAGTTAGGGACAGTTGTTAGCCGCCATGTGGGTGCTGGGATTCGAACCCAGGTCTTCTGTGAGAACAACCAGTGTTCTTAACTGCTGAGCCATCTCTCCAGCCCCGGTTTGTTTGCTTTGAGGGGGAACCTGGCTACTTCGGCTAACCTCAAATTTGCTAGGTAGCCCAGAGTGGCCTTAAACTCGGGATCCTCTTGTCTCCCTCTTTTGAGTACTGGCTTACAGCCGTGCTGCACCACACCTGGCCTTTTCCTGGCCTTTCTATCAGCTCTTCTCTGTTTTCTGAGAATAGCGATGTTTCCCAAAAACTGTTATTTGGAAAATGGGGTCAGCTCAATGATTTGGGTGGTGAAATAGGCACATTGCCTTCAGCAGCACTGACAAGGAGGTGTCTATCAGTGGCTGCATAGTTCTAGAGTCCCCAGGGAGGGGACGGCTGGCTCTGAGCAGTGGAGAGAAACAGTGTAGAGTGTAGTGTGACAGGGAGGGAGGGAGAATGACCCTAACATCATCATGCAAGTGGTCCTTTATGTATATAATTATATTATCTGAAAAGGAGATTTTTAATTCTTTCTTTATAATGTGGATTCCCTTCATCTCCTTCATTTGTCTTACTGCTCTAAGATTTCAAGCACTTACTGAACAGAAATGGAGAGAGTGGACATCCTTGTCTTGTTCCTGATTTTAATGGGACTGTTTTGTGTTTTTTTCCACTTAGCATGGTCTTGGCTGTGGGCTTGTATGTAGCACCTCTATTATGATGTGATATGTCTCCTGTATCCCTATACACTCCATGACTTTTATCATGAATGGATGTTGGATTCTGACAATGGCCTTTTCTGTATCTAATGAAATGATCACGTGCTTTCCATCCTTGAGTCTGTTTATGTAGAGGATTGCATTTATTGCACCATCCCTGTATCTCTGGGATGAAGCTGACTTAATCATGGTGAATAATCTTTTTGATGGGTTCTTATATTCAGTTTGAAATTATTTTATTGAGAATATTTTGTCTGTGTTCATCAGAGAAATTAGCCTATAATTTTCTTTTTGTCGAATCTTTGTCTAGTTTTGGTATCAGAATCATAGTGGATTCGTAGAAAAAAATTGGGAGTGTTCCTTCTTTTTCTATTTTATGTAATATTTTGAGGAGTATTGATTGGTATTAGTTCTCCTTTGAGGGTTTGGTAGAATTTTTCATTGAATCCATCTGGTCCTGGACTTTTTTAAATTGGGATATTTTTAATTAATTCATCTATATCATTGAGTATGGGCCTGTTTAAATTATTCATGCCATTTTTTTTACTTTGGTAGTCTGTACATACCTCGAATTTTCTCTATTTGTTTTAGATTTTTCAGTTCAGTTGAATATAGATTTTTAAAGTATGTCTTTATAGTTTTCTGAATTTCCCCAGGTTGTGTGGTAATGTTCCCCCTTTCATCTCTGAATTTATTAATTTGTGTCCTTTCTCTCAATTTCCTTTGGCTATCTTGTTAATCTTTTCAATGAAACAACTCTTCCTTTCATTGATCCTTTATATTGTTTTCTTCATTTCTATGTCATTCATTTCAGACTTGATTGTGTTTCTTTTTTCCATCTACTCCTTTTAGATGTTTGGTCTTGGTTTTCCAAGGCCTTCAGGTGCATCATTAAATTATTAATGTGAGCTGTCTCTAATTTTCTGATGCAAGCACTAGTGCTATAAATTTTACTATTGAGACTGCATTCGTTGTGTCCCACAGATTATGCTATGTTGTGTTTTCAGTTTCATTCGATTCCAGGAAAATTTTAATTTCCTTCTTGATTTCTCCCTTGATCTAATTTTCACTCATAGTCTGTTGCTGTGCTTCTGTGAGTTTGTGTGTTTTTCCCATGTCTGCTGTTGCTGGTACACAGCTTTTTTCCTTTGTGGTCAGATAGAATACAGGGCTTTACTCCAGTTTTCCGAAAGTGAGAAAGGAAATTTGAAGGCTTGCTTTGTGTTCTAATATGTGATCAGTTTTGGAGAAAGTTCCATGGGCTTCTGAGAAAAAGGTATATTCTTTGGTGTTTGGATGGCATTGTGTAGATAACTGTTAGGTCCATTTGCTTTATGGTGTCCTTTAACTCCGGGGTGTCTCTATTTTGTTTTTTCTAGACAATCTGTCTGTTTGTGAGATGGCATCATTGTGTAATTTTAGATATAATAGTGTTTCTTTATGAAATTTGGTGCCCCTGAGTTTGGTGCATATATGTTTAGGATTGTGAGGTCCTCTTGGCTTTTTTTTATTTTTTTCCTTTAATGAGGATGGAGTGATCTTCACAATCTTTTCTGACTAGTTTTAGTTTGAAGTCTATTTTGTCAGATATTAGAATAGCTAGGCCTGTTTGTTTCTTTGTTATGTTGGCCTGGGATAACTTTTGTTGTCCTTTTACCCTAAGGCAGTGCAGTTATTGACAGTGAGATGTTTTTCTTGGCAGCAGCAAATCAATACATTCTTTTGTAATCCAGTTCATTGTTTTCTTTCTGTTTGGGATTGAGATCTTTAATATTGAGAGTTATCACTGAGCGGTATTTATTAATTCCTGTCATGTTGGAATTTTGCTGTTGTTTAGACATCTTTTGGCTAACTGTTCTGGAATTATTTATTCATTGTGTCCTCTTAAGAGTATTTAATCGTCTTTCCGGATCAAAGTACTCCATCAAGTGTTCTAAGTAGAGATGGCTTTGTGGGTATAAAGTCCTTAAATCTGTATTTATCATGAAAATGTTTACTTTCTCCTTCGACTATAACCAATAGTTTTACTGGGTAGAGTAGTCTGGACTGGAGTCTATGTTCTTTCATGGCATGTGGGACATGGCTTTCTTAGTCTCCATTGAAAAATCGGCTGTTATTCTAATGGGTCTGCCTTTATATGTGATTGATCTTTCACACAGATTTTGGTATTTTTTCTTTGCTCTGTACCTTTAGTGTTTTAGTATTATATGACATGGGTAGTTACTTTTCTGGTCCTATCTACTTGGCTCTGTATGCCTTTCGTACCTTGATAGGTACCTCTTTCCTTACATTTAGGAAGTTATGATTTTGTTAAAATGTTTTCTGTGCCTTAGACTTGGGTTTTTTTCTCCTTTTCCTTCATCTATGCCTATGATTCACAGGTTTATTCTTTTCATAGTATCCCAGAGGTCCTGCATATTCTGTTCCTGAGTTTGTTTTTAGAATTGACATTTTCTTTGACTGGGAAATCATTTCCTCAATCTTGTCTTCTTATCTGATATTCTCTCTTCCATTTTCTCAAATTCATTTTTGATCCTTTCCTTTGAGCTTTTTGTTTTAATTCTTGAGTTTTCCATTTAAGTTTTATTTGTTTGGCTTTTCTTCAGAGATTTTGTCTCTTTATTAAATTCTAATTCCATTCAATGTTTTCTTCACGGTCTTCATTCAGTCTTTTATTCATGTCCTCCTCTTTGAGTTCCTTGAACATATTTATGATTGCTATTTTGAAATCACTGCCTTGTGCATCAGCTAGGTTGCCATTTTCAGGGAACATTATGATGAGAGTGCTAATTTGGGGCTGTGGGAATTCATTGGTCTTGGCATGCGTAGAGCTGTATGACCCAAGGAGACCTGAGAGCTCAAATATAAGCCATTAAATCTTTTTAATGTGCATTTTTCATAGAATTTTTTTGCATTTCATATAATATGTCTTAATCATATTTAGACCCTCTCCCCTATCTGTACCCCGTAGCCCACTAAGCCATTAAATTTTAACACAATATATAAGAAAAGCCTCCCAAATACCAAACAGAAAGTTGCTTGCGAGGCCATTTGAAAATATGATTGGGAAAATGATGTTCAGAGTCATAAAAATCTGGACCTTCTAAATGACCCTAAAGGGAAATTTTCAGTGAATCGCATCACCCTGCTCTCCCAGTTCCTAAGACAATTTACACATCAACATGCAAGTAGAGAAAATGCCCACCAAGTTCCCACAGCACAGCCATCCCCAGAAGAGTAGGATAGCTCCATTGGTTTCCTCTAAATTAGCCACTGTTATTTCTCAGCCACAGACACAATATGTGAAAGAAAGGATGTCAGGCCTTTCCTGTTTAGTATGGAGGAAAATCACAAAAGCAATTCCATAGATATTTTTCCAGGTCTCACACATGGGGTGTCTGTAGTTAACTTATGATTTGTGGAGACATACCCCCAGATCTATCCACATTGTAGCCTGTTTGCTGCTCCTCTTGGCTGATGGTCCCAGGCTGTCCAGATAGATGGATAGATACTAAGATAAAGGCAGTGATGTTTCTGACAGTTTCTATAGACTTCTACCTCACTTGCATGAAGATGTACATCAGTACCAAAGCAAATTTTGTGCAAATGGGTCATGAGCAGCTAACTCATGCACTTTTGCCTGATTGAAAACATTAGCAGTCAGACCTTGAGGACATTTTGAATACCTAATGAAATTGTTTGAATGGCTGTAATTCTCTCAGAGTATTATAAATCCCTACAGCAGTCTATTAAACCTTTCCAAAGAAAACCATTATTCTTTTTTATATTCTATGCAACACATTGAAACTTCTGATGTCTCATCTTAATTTTAGAATGTTTATTATCTTTCTGAAGCTTGTGGGCATTTCCTAGAATAACATTGCTTTTATTTTTCAAGGTGTCTTTTCCTTTTTCAAGAAGTAGTTTTCTGGTTGTAAAATTAATGGCTGCTCATGAAAGCAAGTCACATATAAAAAGTTATTAGATATTGTATCTTTTAATACAAATAAACTCACTTGTATGGCAATACATAATAGACAACAGTAGATGTAAATTTTTATCTAGTTTAGAGCCTGGAACATGGCTTGACACCGCATCCTGCTTCCTTTGGTGTGCAGCATCTTACCCACCACTGTTCATGCTTGTCTTACGTGTATTCAGAGTCATAGGGCACTTTTCTCTTGGGAAACATCTTGCCCAACATGTGACTAGCAGATACTTGTTGCATCTACCATGTGCTATAATTATCCTGTGGGAAGGTGTACACTTTGGGCCCTGTCATGTCCACTGAAATCCTCAGTGGCTACTTAGGTGTCATCCTTGGATATTAAGAAACAAACAGTGAAGACTGTGATGTGAGGTAATGGAAGGTAATCTACCTTGAAACAACAAATAAAGTCAGGAAATACAGAGATAGCCAAAGGAACACATGGAATTATGCATAACTAACTGGCCTTGGAGAGACAAGGAAAGATAAAGCATCAAAAAAACAAAAGTAGGGGCTGGAGAGATGACTCAGCAGTTACATGCACTGGCTGCTCTTGCAGAGGACCCAGGTTCAAATCCCAGCACCCACATAGCAGCTAACAACTATGGGTTACTCCAGTTCCAGGGGATCCAACACCCACTTCTGTACTCCATAGGCCGTGCACAAAACAAGTGCACTTACACACATGCAGACAATACATTCATACACATAAAATAAAAAAATAAATATTTTTGAAAACAAAAGTAGAATGCCTAGAGAAAAAAAGAAAGAAAAAAATTCCAAAAGTCCAAAACAGAAACTAACATATTAGTCCTAGATCTCAATATGCTTGGTCTGCCAGACAGTGCCAGAATTTGTCCAAAAGTCTACTTAAAATTGCTCTTTGATTTTCATTATTTCTGTATTTCCTTTAATTAGTAATTTAATATGTGTTTACAAAATATATGCGTGTGTACTACATGTGTGCCTGGTGCTCAGGAAAGCTCACAGGGGGTGTCAGATCCCTTAGAACTAGAATTATAGACAGTTGTAGGCCACCAAGTAGGTACTGGGAAGGGAATCTGTGGCCTCCAGAAAAGCAGTAGGTATCCTTAAGCATTGAGCTGTCTCTCTAGACCTGAAAATATTTCCTTTTAGATAAACACTGCTTTTAGATGAATATTTGAATTATTAGAAATATATCTTCCTTAGATCGCACCTATCAAAAAAGAGTTATACTGCTGGTGATGCATGCATTTAATCCCAGCACTCAGGAGACAGAGGCAGGCAGATCTCTGTGAGATGGAAGCCAGTCTGGTCTAAATAGTGAGTTCCAAGCCAGAGAGGATTACAAAAAAGAAAAAAGAAATAACAAACAAACAAAGATCCAGGCGTAGATTTGCCTACTCGGAAAGAGTTGGGTTTTGCTAAATTTTGTTTACGTAAATAAGTACTTCTTTCTCTACAGGGAGACATTTGGATGTCAACTAAATTAAACTAATATAAGTGGCTTCTAATTCTGAAGACAAGCAGATGTTGATGGATAAAGAGAGGAGGAAGAAAAGAGAACATAACTCAGCTTGGCATTCCACTGTGAACACTAGTCACATCTTAGTCACATCTCTTGTTAAATTTACTAAACTGCTTCTAAATGTCTGCCATGGTCCCATGTGGTCTTGGCTTTTATACAGAGGTTTTCAGAATCCTACACATGCTCTGATTATTTCCTTCTGCTTAAGAACAAATCTTCCCACATTCATTCCACAAACTGCACAGGGGCAGAAAGAATAGTAATGCATCTATCAATTCTCACCAGCAAAGCTTCCTCATGCAGCAGATGCTGATTAGCTCAGAAAGTGACAACTGGACAAAGTCCAGAGAATAAGGACCACAGAGTGTTTGTCCCTGGGCAGGACACCTATACCAAGCCTCTGCCACCCAAGGTTCAGGGACCATTTTGGAAGAGAGTGCAAACACTGTAAGGGCCAGGGGTGATGAATGACCACAGGAAGGGGGCTTAGAACTTGCTTATATGAACTTACAGCAATGGTGACAGCATACACAAGACCCAGGCAAGCTCAAACCAGACAGCAGCCCAACACAGAAGCGGGAAAATGGGTTAGAAGCCCAACCTCAGCTGAGGAACTATTGGCAGCTGATGACTACTGGGAGAGGGAGAGCTGATCTTTAACGGAGTGATGCTAAAGGGTTGACTAGGCTCCAGTGGATGGACTCACACCAAGGGACATTTAGGGACACAAATTGTGGCTCAATAAACCTTAACATATATAATAGAATGCATGAAACCTGGTGCGGGGGGGACTACGGGGGTGTAGCTAGGGAAAAGAGTCTAAATATGATCAAAATGCATTGAATGAAATTTGCAAAAATTCAATAAAAACAATTAAGTCAGAGAGAGAGAGAGAGAGAGAGAGAGAGAGAGAGAGAGAGAGGAGAGCACCAGGACACACAGAGATGGAATAATACACCCAAGGTTACACAGTGAGATAGAACTAGGGCTCGTTCTCTGACTGTGGTGTCTCAGTTCCAGCTCTTCCCTTCTACAGTAGTGTCCCTCACTACTGTCGTAGTGAAGTAGTGTCCTTCCCCTGGAAGGATATATTTGATCACATACTCTTAGGTGCTTGACATTATCATCAGATTGAACTACATGAAATTATTTTTGTAGGTGAAAAATGGTAAAGCATTCACTCTAACATAATAAACTTTAGAAATAAAAAGCCACCAGACTTTCAATCACTTTCACTGTTTACTTGTCAAAAAATAAAACACACAGAGGTGGACCCTGCTCCTTTAGAGAACATGGGTTAGTAAATGAAAATCTCAGTGCCGGGCACGAAATACCTCCCTATGAGCTACTGATCAGGGGAGCCCAGGTTATGCACCATAACTAGACGATAAGGCCCTATTGTCAAAGACAGAACACACTTTAGCTATAAGACATGGAGAAATTAAGCTGGAACTGAACTTGAGAAAAAGGTTTCTGGCCAGATAGGGAAGCAAGCTCAATAAACACAAGTCATTTTGATTATTACTGTTAGGCTGAATACGAAGGTAAGTGTTTTAAAATTCAATGTTTTCTTAAAAATCTCCTTGCACTAGCTGGGATATTATACATCTGACTAGAATTAAACCTGCAGGATTTGAAGATACAGAAGGTAAACATCTTAGCAGAAAGAGTTCCAACTTGGGATACAATCTTGAGAATCCTTAAAGATTCAGAAACTCATAAACAACTCACAATTACCTATTGATAAGTGGTGGTGGGAGGCCATTGTCCATAGCTAGGTTCTATGAGGGGCAAAATTATCTCTTGCTCTCAAGTGATAACTGAAGAACCCACTCCTCCCAAAGCTTGTGAAGAATTCTTAGACAGGCGTTCTCTGTAATATAAGTAACATTGTCCCCATGAGTCAATAACTGTCAAGAGTGTGAGATGATTTCATTCACTGACAAATCACAGAGAATATAGATTTGCTGTGTTTTGTAGATAAGTATCACTAATCATCCTGCTCTCTCTCCTGGAGAAATTCAGAAAAACTTATCAGGGCCAAGTAGCTTCTAAGTCTTTTTTTTGTTTTGAGACGGGGTCTTCCTGTAGCTCCAGCTGGCCTGTAACTGACTGTAGACCAGTTTAGCCTTGATCTCACAGAGCTCCACCTGCCTCTCTGCCTCTGCCTCCTAAGTGCTGAGATTAAAGTCATGTGTCACCATCCGCAGCTTTAGATTGTTTTAAAGGTTAATTTTTATTTTATGAGTATTTTACCTGCAGGTTTATATGTGCATCTTGTGCATACAGTGCCTGTGGAGGCCAAAGAGGGTGTCAGGTCCCCTAGAACTGGAGCTAGATGGTTGTGAGCCACCCTGTGGGTGCCAACAATATGGGTCTTCTGCAAGACCAGTAAGAGCTCTTAACTGCTGACACATCTCTCCAGTCCCCAGTGCTTTTAAGTTTTAATTTTCCTTCCAGTCCCCAGTGCTTTTAAGTTTTAATTTTCCTTCTTCTTTGTTGTGTTTTCCTTTTTAGAATATTTTTATTATTTGACCATTTCATACAATGCCACTTGATCGCATGGGCCCCAACTCCGCCCTCAACTCTCCTCCCACTTTCATGTTCTTTCCTATTTTTGTGGAAGCCGCCGACTCCAGTTAGTACTGCCTCCGTGCACACAGGTGTGAGACCATCCACAGGAGCAGAGGCAACCCTCCAGCAGCTACACTGCCAAAGAAAAACGACTCCCCCGCACCCAGCAGCAATCAGTTGCCAATAACTCCTTACACAGTATTGGAGTAACATGAGCCCTTCCTCCATCCATGCTGGGATGTTGAGTGGCTGCTCTTGTGAAGTAACACAGCTGCTATGGTTCATAATTGCATTGGCATGTCATGTTCAGGTTATAGCGTTTCACAGCCCTCCTCCCTGTCCTCCAGCTCCTTCTTTCTGCCCCTCCTTCCACAATGCTCCCTGAGCTTTGGAGAGAGGGTTGTTATAGATTTCTCATTTAGGATGAGAAGTCAGCTGTCACTTATTCTCAGCACTTTGAGCAATTATCAGTCTCTGTATTGACTGCTGTCCACAGCAAAAAGAAGCTTTGAGTTGACCAAGGTTAAGAGCAGAACTAATCTATGGGTATAAACATATTTACCGTATCTCCAGATTCGACACCTCCTCCTGACCTCCATAGGTATTGCACAACAGGGGTGCCCTTACACACATACAGGTAAAGCACTCATACACATAAAAAAATTATGAATAAAATATTATTTTAAAAAACTTCTGGGGCTGCAGAGATGGCTCAATGGTAAGAGCACTGGTTGCTCTTATGGAGAACCCAGTTTCGAACCCCATTAACCCACATAGCAGCTAACAACCCTCCGTAATTGCAGTTCCAGGGAATCTGATGTCTTCTTCCAACCTCCATGGACATGACACAACACGGGTGCACTTATATGCAGGCATAACATTCATAAACATCAAAGAAATTATAAACACCAGTAAACACATCTTTCCTGGCCAATCTTATAATATACGGGGTCTCCCATGTCCCTGTAGCATGCGGGGTCTCCCATGTCATTGTTGTATGTAGGATCTCCCACTGTCCCTGCAGCATGAGGGGTCTCCCACTGTTACTACAGTATGCGGGGTCTCCCCCTGTCACTGTAGTGCAGGATTTCCCACTTTCCACTGGTGACATTTCTTCCTCAGGGGTCTGCACAGCACCTTCTGGTACTGCAAAGCTAGCAGGCAGGAAGAAAGTTTCCAAGTGTGTGATAGTAATTATCTCAAACTACCTGAAAGAGCCAGATTCACCTCAAAGTCCAAATCATTTAGGAATTTACAGCTCTCACACCGTGCTTCCAGTTTGTGGTTCAAACCCATGGTGGAATTCTGGCCATGGTGCAGCAGTTAAATCCTGGGTCCTCTGTTCAACTCTGTATCTGAGTGTAAAGAACGGGGATCTTTCACTTCTGCATCGGCACTGCACCTTCTCAGTCAGAACTTGAACTGACTCTGAAACTCGTTGACTCACTACATGCTTGGAACAGTGAGCTTTGCGGAAGGTATGACAAGGCTAATTTGGCAGAACTGAACCCAGAGTTGTAGCATCCCTTCAAGTTGAGGCTTGTGCCTGAATCTCTATTTTCACCGCCACATCGTTTTGCTGTTGCGAATTGGTATTCCCGTTCATTCTGATTTACTCTACTTAAAAACCCATTCAGAAGTAAAGCCAGCTATGGACTTCTTAACTGATGGGGACTGGTCTTGCTCCAAGCATTTGATCTTTTTCCAAAAGTATTCTTTTCCTACTACAACCTCAGGCTCTCCTGCTGCCTTTAATCACAGGCATCGCCATGTGAAGTAAGACCGAGAGCCCCTCGTTCAGGTTGAATTGATGGAGACTGCCTGGTGTGGCATACCACCCACACGCCTTCACAAGGGTGTCAATGTACCCTAGGTTATTTTGCACACCTGTCTGATCGTAGACTGTACTGGGATTCAGAACAGCTTTTCTCCATCTATCCATTCTGACACAGAAATGGTTGTGTCTGGGCTAGAGAGATCATTTAGCAGTTCAAGAGGATGTACTGTTCATCCAGAGGACCCAAGTTCATTTCACAGCAAGTATGTCCTCCAGCTCACAAGCACTTGTAACTCCAGCTTCTGGGGTATTGGATGGCTCTTGCTTCTGCAGGCAGCTGCACTGACATGCACATACCTACACACAGGCACACATATAAACACACAATTAAACAGAAAAATAAATCCTAAATTTAAAAAAAACAAATGTTTGTGTCCTTAGCAGATTTGGTCATCCTGAATTTCGCCCCCTCTCCCAGGCCATGAATGAGCACACTGCCAGTCCTGTGGAGCCAGGAGCCCTACCAATCTATATACTCTATAAACTGGCTGTTCCCTCAGGCATTGCTTCCCCTCCTAGACCGTTCCAAAATAAAGAGTTGTTTCTGCCAATCACTCTAAGGATTGTGTCTTTAGCCTCTTGTGAAAGAACTAGCAAGAGCACTAACAAGCCTAAATATGTAAATGCAGAACATAACACACGCCTAAATAAATTTTATCTCCCGAGTTTCCTTTAATCACTCTATGTCAACTTCATAAGTTCAGGGGCAGAGTAATGCTATAAAAACCAGCATTCTCCTTTTACTAAATTTATGCGTGTTAAGAATTTATTGGGTTTACCTTTTCAACTTTTTTCTTTTTGTCTCCTGATAGTAGAAGGAAAAGTAATTATAGATAGAGCTGTGTTCATCTTGAACACTCCTTTTTAAGAATTTCTTTTTTATTGAATTTCAATTCCCACATAAAAACCTCATTTCAGTGCCTTTATCAGGATATATAGAGCAGTTACCAGGGTGTCCTGTGGGTCTTTAGAAATATGTCATAGTAAAAGAACACCTGCCTATGCTCTAGATGGACATCTGACATGGTCCTTGTATTAGTCACCATTCTCTAAAAGAACAGAACTGATAAAATGAATAGGTAGATAGATGATAGATGATAGAGATTAGATAGATGATAGATAGATAGATAGATAGATGATAGATAGATAGATAGATGATAGATAGATAGATAGATAGATAGATAGATGATAGATGATGATAGATAGATAGATGATAGATAGATAGATAGATGATAGATAGATAGAGAGATACAGGATAGAATCCAAGTACTCTAACAATGGCTGTGAGATAGATAGATAGATAGATAGATAGATAGATAGATAGATAGATAGATAGATAGATAGATAGATAGATAGATAGATAGATAGATAGATAGATAGATAGATAGATAGATAGATAGATAGATAGATAGATAGATAGATAGATGGATTGCAGGATAGAATCCAAGTACTCTAACAATGGCTGTGCCACACTGGAGAGGCTGGATGTCTCAGCAGTCCCAATCTGGCACTGAAGGGCTGAAGGATTCCTGGAGATCTACTAGTCTTCAGTCTATACTGGAATCTAAAGAAGTCGGTTCTACTCTCAGTGGAGAAACACCACAGCAGTGTGATGAACTCACCAGTGAGAGAGAAGGCAAACAGGCAAAAAGAAAAAGTTCCCTTTTGCCATGACATTTTATATGTGCTGTCATCAGAAAGTAAGGCCCACATTCAGGGTGGGTCTTCCAGCTTCAAATAATCTGATCAAGAAAGTCCCTCTCATTCCAGATCATCAAGTTGACAGCCAGGATTAGCCATCACAGTCCTGGATGTCTTAAAGCCTGATCATACCCACGAGAATGAGGAACACATCAGGGTGAAGCTAAAAATATCCTATTTGATTTCTTACCCAATGACAACAAATTCATGTGACACTAAGAATAACAAAGTACTGGGGCTATTAGACTAGGAATCCATTAAGGAAAACTCAACTTGCCTTTCTTTTGTCTGTGTGTCATGCAAGCATGTCCGGTGGGCAGTAGCTTCTTTTGGGGCAGCCGCAATGGAATCTTCAGATGCCATCTCTCACTTGGTGTTTAGCTTTGGCAGAGGATGGCGATGGAATCATGGGACATCATGTCTCACTTGGTGTCCGGCCTTGGTGAAGGCAGTATGGCCAATTCTGTTTCACGCTATCGCAGCTAGCTAAAGCTAGGGTTAGACACATACGGTTGTGAGGTCTTTAGAAAAGCCACTGTCCAAGATTGGTGCTCAGTCTTGTGTGCCACTGTCCCTCAAGAATACAAGCTTGATCATAGTAAGGCCCTATCTCACATATCCGAAGTAGCAAAAGTAAATCTTTTTTGCCCCTGGGTCCTCCCAGGTTTGGAAGTCTAGCCTTGACAAAACTGCATCAGTGTCATGAGTACCTTCAGTCTTGCTCTCCTAGGAACTGACGACCCATGAAAAGACAAAAGTAATCTGTTATACTCTGGAAGGTCTCTGGGAATGTCACCCCTTGGGACACAGACAACACAGATTATCTCTCAACACCAACAAGTGAGGAGCAGCTTCTGAAGAAGGCATGAGGATGCAACATCGCACGTCATCCCTGGCGTGATGACCTTAAGAGAGCTCTCAGACTGAGCTGGTCATTTACTTCTGTCTGTCCATTTCCACCCTAGAAACATAAAGGTGAGAGAGCAGGGCAAGGAGAGGAGGAGAACAGAGGTTTGAAGGACGGGGAGGCTTAAGGAGTAGCCAGTCTCTACTGGGCATGTGGATGCTATGGTACAAAACTCGCTAGGGGATATCAGGGAACAACAAGCTCTAGGAGTTCCTTGATGCCTATTGCAACTCCACCTGTTTCCAGCTGTCCTCTCCTTTCCCAGTTCAGAATCGCTGTCCATCTCTCCACTACCATCCAGCATCAGCACTGTGTTCAGGGAAGGTATCAGCATCAACCATTTATGTTTATTTAAAAAGTCATCTGTAAAGAGGGAGCAGAAGTAGGGAAGGCAGAAAGGGAGGAAGGAGGGAGGAGGGGGGAAGAAGGGAAGGAAGGGAGAGGAAAGAAGGAAGGGAAGGGGAGGGAGGGAGGGAGGGACAACAGTCCTGTAACTCGTTTCAGGAGAATCTGACACCCTCTTCTGACCTCTGCAGGCATCGCATGACATGGATGCACTTACACTAAACATGCAGACAATACACTCATACACATAAAATAAAAATAATAAATGGGAGGGAGGGAGGGAGGGGGAGGGAGGGAGGAGGGAGGGAAGGAGGAGGGAGGAAAGGATATAAATATTTTAGAATTTCTTTTAGTATAAAAGGAAAATATAGATGTCTACTTTAGCGTGCTCCTTCAACAGAGAGTCTAAAATGTTTAGCCATGTTTGACCAAAAGTGAGTATTTCACTAAAATGAAAAAAGTGAGACATTTAAATTCTGATGCATGATCTCGGTTCTTCTGATATATTTAATCAATAGTTCAAAGTGTAAAGTTAACAAAATCTTATAAAAGTAATGAATTTCTGTTTTAAAAGATTTGTTTTATCTTAATTTGTGTATGTACATGAATGCGGGTGCCCACTGAGGCTAAAAGAGGGAGTCAGATCCCCTGGAGCCGGAGTTACAGATGGCTGGGAGCTGCCTGATGTGGGCACTAGGACATGAACTCTGATCCTCTGCAACAGCAGTAAACACTCTTAACCACTGAGCCATCTTTCTAGGCCCTTTTGAAGTAACTTTTTAAATTATAGAAATTACCATATTTTATAGCATCTCCTGATTTGAGAGACATCAAGTCTTCAAACACAATCACTTCATTTAAAAGCAAACACAAATCTACAGACATCAGAACTGTCTCACGATGCCATCTTAGAGATAAATTAGAAAGCTCCCAACAGAGCAGGCCTAGAATGCCTTTGCCTTATTTCTTATCTTTTTGGCAGTTCAACTTATTATATTGAATGCTTTAGTAGAAAAATTACATAGAAAACCCAATTCTTTGGGAACAGAAGCGCAATTCCCATCACTCAGTTCTCCATGGACTGCTCACATATCAAAAACAGTTTTCACCATTACCCACACATAGAAAACAAAACCTACTGGTTTCTTAAGTTCAGATTTTTCAGAAATTACAGAAAAAAATGTTTAAATTCTCCACATAGTGGGTGCCATAAAAAGGTGGCTCTTGGGGCTGGACTGAATCATTTCTGTTCTGTCTGTCTCTTCTCAATTAGGAACCTAGGACACATGCTTCAGGTAGAACCCAGACAGCCACCTCTTTCAATTGTCTCCTTTACACAAGTCATCTTCTTCTCTGACCAGGCATCTCTTCAAGTCCACGATGCTATTTTCCAGGAAGCTTTTGAAGCCCTTAGCTGATGCCCGGTCATCCCATCTGTGCTGACACAGGGCGCTCAGCTGGAACCCACTGTCTCTCTAGCATACCTTCCCTGACTTCATGGAGGCAGGACAGGAAGTGCTTTCCGTTGTCTCCAGTGAGCACATTTGGAAATACTGCTCCAACCTCTTTTCCACTGTTAGCAGGAAGTTCCTCCGACCACTGTGGCAGCAAGCTATAGTCCCACCTCCTTCCCACACTCCTCAGAAGGAGTCAAGCAGAGGGGGAGCCAGTTACCTCTCCCACCCAATCAGTTACCCTTAGATGCATGGGGGGAGGGCCTAAGGACATATAAGCTGAGAACACCACAAGGCAGGCCTCTTGCCATTTTGTGTGGCTATCGGGTAGCCCTGGGATTTATGTCTGGGTGTGGACTTTTCAGCACCGCCATGAATGGGGGGCACCCACTCTTCTGTAAGGAAACCAGCAACCCAAGCTCAGTTAGCACATTCAATAAGCTCATTGGGAATTTCCGAATGGCAATTTTGGAGAGTCCGTGCCTCAGGTTGTCTGAAGGATGGTAGGAGGTGGGAACTGGATGCCCCGTGAGCCTTCCAACAGTGAGTTTGACTTTACAAATTGGCACAGCTGACAAGATATGACAAAACTGAGAATGAGTTTGGAAGTGCAATGGTGATGTCCCCGATATAAGGAGAAAGACCAACACTCGAAGTAAAGTGGGGTGAGGGGAGAGTGTGGGCTGAGGAAATGTTAACCTGGGGAGCCATCCCCATGGGCTTGGTGGGGGTGGATGTAGTGACATGGTTAATGCAGTGGACAGTAAGATATGTGAGTAGGGTAAGGCCACCTAAGCAGACGAGGTCAATGGGAGAAATCCCGGGGTGGCAGCCACCTTGTAGCTGGTACTGGGTAGAGATGCCTTGAAAATAGTAGGTCTAGAAAAGACTTTGCAAGCTCTGGGAGTAGCACACCAGGGACAGAAATGTCAACAAGCAGCTGCAGAGGCCACAGCTATCAGTAATAAGAAATCTGTCCCAAGCAGAGGCCTTAGCCCAGAGAGAAACTGAAGATGTTAGAGAGGAATTAGAGTGAGAGGGATATGAGGCTGGCCTCATTGGTCCTGGCCTCTGACCTTGCCGGTGAATTAGATAAGAGAGAAAAGGAGATGGTGTGTTGTTTTTTATGTCTGGGTGGTCAAAAGGGGAAAAAAAGCCCAGATCAGATTGATAATTCAAGGCCCATCCGAGACCCTAAAACCTGGAACCCCTGGGAAGAGTCAGGTAGTGCCAAGGAAGGAAGTGGCCTAGAGAGAGTGGGAGATGCCCCTGGGGTCCAACCTTTAATTCAAAGAAAGCATGCTGATGGAGGTCTTAACAATAGCCCAGTGCAAGAAACCATGGTAACCAGAGAACACTCAGAACCAGAGCTGTTAGAACTGGGAAAGACATTCAAACAAGAAACGAAGGTGCCTTCAGCCACCTGGTTTGTGAGGCTGTGGCACATGAGGGCAGATGGAATCATTTTAAGTTCTACAGAAGCAGAGAAGTTAAGCAACATAACCACTCACCCCTCTCTGAGACAAAGACTTCACAGTTTAAGGCAATATGAGTGCAAGATGGATTGGCTCCTATGAACCATTAGGGACACATGGTTGTCCCAAACTGAGATTCCCATGACTACCAGAGACTGGAAACCATAGAAGGACAGGCCCTGTTGAGGGAACTGAGTATGAGAGAAGCTATGTTTGATACCCAGTTCACAGGCCCACACAGGACTGTTTATACCAGAGACTTAAGAAAGAAACTGATTCAGCAAGGCCCACGAGACGGCCTGGGGGTTAGGACAAATTACAGAAACTATCCAGGAACTATAACAAGTAGAGATTATCCACCTAGTCCAGAGCCCTTTCAAGGACCTCACTTGGCCTATTAGGAAGTCGGATGGCTCCTGGAGAAAGACTGTAGATTACCAGGAGTTAAATAAGGTGGTGCCTCCCATTCCTGCAGCTGTGCACAACGTTTCACTGCTAACTGAACAGCTGGTGCAGGAAATGGGGTCCATCCATGCTGCAGTAGATCTTGATATTTAGTATTTCCCTAGCTGCTGAATCCCAAGACCAATTCATATTCATGTGTAATAGATGACAATGGCCCTTCAGAGTACTTCCCCCAAGAGTATCTCCATAGCCCCACGGTTTGTCACGGGACGGTGGCCCGGGACCCAGCCCTGTTCCCAGCCCTCCTTCTGTAAGGAGGTTCCACTACATAGATGATGTGATGCTAACTTCTGAGTGCCTTACAGGTTTGGAAGCTCATTTGGGGAACATGCAAGTGCACCTGAAGGAGCGAGGATGGGAAATCAACCCACAGAAGGTGCGAGGGCCGGTACAGGGGTAAAAGTTTTATGATCAGGTAGATCTCACATGGTAACCAGGGCAGCAGTTGAGAAAATCTTACAACAACCTGAACCAATAAATACCAAACAGTTACAGCTATTTTAGGGACTTCTAGGGTATCGGCAAATTTTTATACCTCACTTCGCTCAGGTCACCTGTCCCCTGTGTAATCTAATAAAGAGAGGTGCTACATGGTGTTGGATGTAAAGGCCCAAGAGGCTTTTGAGCAGGCCAAGGTACTGGATGAGCAAGCTAAGCAGCTGTGTGCCCCAATACCTCCGTGTCCCTTCCTCTTGGAAGTCACCCAGGAGCCCTGAAGGTTATGGGTGGGTATTGTGGCAACAACAACCCAAACAGACAGTCCCAATTGGGCTCTAGTCCGAATCATGGAAAGGGGGGGAGTCCTGGTACACAGCTCCAGAACAGCAACTGCTGGCTGTGTATAAAGCATTACAACAGGTGGAGTCCATTACGGGCCCCACCCCCATTGCGGTAAAAACCGCATATCCCATAAAAGGATGAGTGGAGCCCCTGTCAGGGGTGGCCCAAAACCAAACACTACAAAGATGGCATCCATATTTGCAACAGCGAGGGGTGGTGTCAGCAAGCCCAATCACCAACACCATGCAGGCACTACCAGGACTGGTGTCATTTCAAGACACAGAGCCTCTCCCTCCACCTCCTATAGTTGACCCTCCAGCAAAACCTGACCACGTGTTAGAAGGGGCTCCCCAATTCCAGCTTGTCAGATTGCTCTCTGACAGGTACGACACAGGGAGAGAGGCCAGGACCAGCCTGTGTTCCTCTTAGGGGCTGAGCGGGATGGTGTCGGCGACTCAAAAACCACACCGAGTCGAGAGAGTCTTGTCAAGGCAGGAACTCACTTTATTGCGTCAGGCATTACCTTATATAGTTTAATCAAAAAGGGGTGTGGAAAAGGGAAGGGCAAAGGTGTATGTCATCTGGGGCAATGGCTGTGAGCCACTGGGAATTGGCCATACCAGCTGTGATTGGGGAGAGGCAGTCCAAGGTTGGGCCCTGCTGAGTCACCTCCATGAGGAAGTGACTGGCCAGAGACAGGTCACCAAACTTTAGTCAGGCTCAGGAAGTTACAATAGGCCTCGTCATAAGTTATGCCACAATTATGAGGGTCCCAGAGACCCAACACAGCTAATGTCTGGTATACTGATGGCGCCAGCAAAAGTGCCAGACAGAATGGGTAGCAGTGGCAGTACAGATGAACACTGACACTATGGGACTGGAAAGGGGAGAGGGAAAGAGCAGTCAATGGCCTGATTTAAGAGCTGTGTGGATAGTAATAACATGGGAGCCTTGGCCAGTGACCATTTGTACTGACAGTTGGGCTGCGTTCAAAGGCTTAACCTTATGGATGGTCCAGTGGGAGAAAGAAAACTGGCAGGTGATGGGATGGTCACTCTGGGGACAACAAATGTGGGAAGGACACATATAATAAAATGCAGGAGGAGCTAGTGCCCCTAGTGACGGAGCTAGTGCCCCTGGTAGTTTACCATGTGGCTGCCCACCACCTGGTGAGTTCCCCCAGGAATCAGGAAGCTGATGCCCTCACCAAGGTGAGGTCTGTCTGCCCTCAGGTTCCCCTAGAAGCAGCTCACTGGATTCATATCAAGTCAGGCCACAGAGGAGCCGACATGGGATGGAGAATACCCAAAGCCACTGGTATTCTAGTTAAATGGTCTGACATCCAACAGGCTATCCAGGCCTGCAAAGTGTATTCCCTGTTACGGCCCCGAAGGATGCATGCCATGATGGAACACTTGCATAAGTCAGCATCCCCCATAAGATACTAGAAAGTAGATTATATAGGGACCCTGCTAGTCAGGGAAGGGTGCAAGTATGCTCTCACCTGTGTGGACACTGCCACAGGCCTTACACAGGCCTTTCCTTGCAAGAGAGCGATGGGTAAAGCTACTATTAAGGGTCCTACCCAACTCAGTGTCATGTATGGGTGCCCACGGTGGATTGATAGCAACAGGGGCACTCATTTCACAAGTACTGATGAGAAAGCCTGGGCTGAAAATAATCAGGTTCAATGGAATTTCCACCTTCCCTACAATCCTACAGGAGCAGGGTTAATTGAAAGAAAAAACAGGTTGCTAAAGGAATAGTTAAAAGCTATAAGGGCAGGGGCTGGAGAGATGGTGCAGCAGTTAAGAGCTGACTTCTCTTGCAGAAGACCCAGGTTCAATTCCTGGCACCAACATGGCAGCTATGAACCATCCTTAACTCCAGTTCCAGGGGAATCTGAAGCCCTCTTCTGACCTCCGCAGCATTGCATGACATGGTGCACTCACATACATGCAGGCAATGCACTCATACACATAAAATAAAAATAATAAATAAAATATTTTTTAAAAGCCTTAATGGCAGAAGGAACTTCATGAGGGTGGAAAAAGGCCCTTCCAGAAGCCATATGGTTATTGAATGAAAATCCCAGTGCCAGGGGTGGGTTGCCTCCCTATGAGCTGTTGGCCAAAAGGGCCCAAAACAATAAAGGCAATTGCCAATAACGTTGGTTGTACACGGGAAGTAGACAGTAAGACCCTATTGCTGAAGACACCACATGATGTGAGCCTGGGAGAGGGAGAAATCAAGCTTGGACTAAGCTGGAAACTGCCTGCCACTGGATGGGTGACTTTCATAGTGCCAGAGGGTGACATTCAGATGGCTGCGGGAGAATCGTCCCCTATCATCTTATTCAACAAGGGACCCCACGTGCTGCATCATCAACATGCAAAGCAGTATATTCCTGCTGGTTCGATAGTGGCCCGTCTAGTGTATGTACAACCAACAAATTTTCAATTGGACCTAATGCCCGCTCCTAGGGATGGAACACACATCTGGTACTGCAGACCAGGCTAAGCCCCTGTGGCAGGGGAGGATATAGGCCCCAGTGGAAAGCCACTGCAATTGTTTTCTTAGCTAGAAATGATGCACCTGCTAAAGTACCATCCAAGCATTTGTATTTACACCATAGGTTAAGTTACTATAGCAGCCACTGTTCAGATGTTCTTGCTTCTTGCTGTGTGTTTTTATAGATGGAATCTCACTGAAACTGGCCAACAGCCCATGGAAAACAGATAATGCAGAGACCTGAAAGTTCAGTGCCTTGCCACAATGGGAGGAAGATCATCCCACACCTATCACCCCCTCCAAGGCTCAGGGAATTTCACAGAAGACGTGGGCAGAAAGATTTTAAGAGCCAGAGGAAGGGGCCAAATATTACCTGGAAGTTCCTCTGACCACTATGGTGGCAAGCTATAGTCCCACCTCCTTCCCATGTTCCTCAGAAGGAGTCAATCAAGGGGGAGCTAGTTACTCCTCCCACCCAATCAGTTGACCTTAACTGCATGGGGGGGGGGCGCTAAGGACATATAAGCAGAGAAGGCCATGAGGAAGGCCTCTCGCCAGTTTGTGTGGCTATTGGGAAGCCACACGGTTTATGTTTGGGTGTGGACTTTTCAGCACAGCCATGAACGGGGTGGTCACCCACTCTTCTGTAAGTAAACCAGCACCCCAAGCTTAGTTAGAAAGTCTAATAAACTGGTTAGGATTTTCCAAATGGCAGTTTTGGAGAATTCTTGCCCTGGGTTGTCATAGGACCGTGGGAGGAGAAAACTGGACACCGTGTGAGCCTTCCAGCAGTGAATTTGACTTTACACCCACTCCCTCTGTGATACCTCTGTGCTGAGCACTGCTGTGGGTGTCTCTTCAACGTACTCCTCCTCTATTCAGGGAGTCCTCCCAGGTTCACCTCATTCCTTGCCAGCATCAGTTACTCAGCTGCCCCCTCCCTGCCTTATCCACATCCTTAACTACAGTGCCTTTGCCTCCCGGTACACATTGTCTTCAAACATACCTTATCATTATCCAGATGACCCCAACATGACAAGTGCAGGTTGAGATTCTTGGCTCTGAGGTCAGCCCTTCTGCTCGCCTTCTCTGTGCCTCTTTTGTCAGCTCCCTGTGGTTGGCTCTGCATTCTCCGAGCACCCATTCAGTGAGGCGGTCCCCTCCATGAACACCTGTCAGCTTTGTCAACTGCCCTCATGAAGGCTCTGCAGTGCCCTCTTCCTAGAACCCACTTACCCATCTGCATGTGTGCTCCTGAGGCCTCATCGTGCCTAGCAGGCATTCCTGGGAACTGAGGCAGGAAGAGACAGGAGCCAGTAGGGCAGCATCAGTCCTCCCCTCCCTGGTGAATGTGTTTCCTAAATCCTCGGGATGTACATAGCATCTGCAGAGACCATCCAAATGCTATGCTAGAGATCGCGAGAATTGGAGCAGAAGGTTCAATAAACAAGTCACCCAAGAGCAAACTGCGTCCAGACACACTTACTCATCCAACTCATTTCTGAACTGACAGAAAAATGGAAACCACTGTTGGAGTTCCTCAAAATTTTAGCATCTTGTTGTTTTAAGTTTAAAGTGGGGTTTTTAATCACTGTCACCTCTTTCACTGGCTGACAAATATTTGAGGCTTTTTATAGTTGTTTACTTTCTACCATCATTTGTGGTCAATTATGTTTACACATGTGTGTGTGTGTGTCTGTGTGTGTGTGTGTGTGTGTGTGTGTGTGTGTGTGTGTGTTCTAATGATAGGAATCCTGACACATGAGTCTTACTGAAGTGTGCTTCTCCTGGGTCAGGCATTGTGACAATATTTAAGCTTAGTCGCAGTTCATTTATGAAGCTAGTTTTGTTCAAGGAAGAATGAAGATTCTATCCTGGGAAGAAGGTGAGTGCAATGTTGTTTAACACATCCATCATCAGTGGAACCTGGCACCACTGCCTTATACAAGGGCAGCCTCCTCTCCCCTCTTTACCATGCATTTCCTGTTGCCTATGACCACATCAGTCAAAGGAAGCTGACTAACTCCATAAGTTGGTTCCATCTACCACACAAGAAGCCAGGGATCTGCAGATCTTATAGGGAGCTAGCGGTCATGGATTTGCAGATCACAGAGGACTCTAGAGACCAGGGATCTGCCGAGGTCACAGGGAGCTAGTGACTAGGGATCTGTAAACATCACTGGGTGCTTTTCAGGGTTTACTGAGGTTGTATATGCAGCTTGGTTTGATAAATGCACTTCTTAAAGGCTAACTAGTACAATGAAGCAACCACATCACAGCATTTCTGGGAGAAAGGGGACTTTCAGGAAATTTAGAGAAAAATGACATCAAATTTTCCTAAAGGATATATTTTGTTTCCTAAAAGATATCCTTTAGGAAAATTTGTCAGTTGAAGCTGACAAACCATGTAAAATATAAAAACAAAATATGAAACTTATAATATACATAATTATGGTTGGATTATTTTTTCTCTCAAAAATATTGACAGGTGAATAGAAGGGGTGAGACTGAAGGGAGACGGATCATGACATTCCTTGTTATTTTTTTTGTAAAGTGAATAAATTTAAGACAGAAATTGTCAACTCACCAAACTCTGTAAGCACAGCATTTGCATTACAAGTTTTATTATGACTTATTAATGTGCTTGTTTTCTCAGAGTTGAGGATTGCTTGGGGAAGGTTGAGTTAATGTCCACTGATCAGCTGTTTAACACCTTCCTTGCATCTCCATTCCCTGTCCCGTGCTCATCTTTCTGAGGTTGTATAACAGATTCAGAGCAGGAAATAATGATCTCAAGACTTGGGTTTCCACAAGTCATGTGTTAAACTAATTACTGAAAATAAGGTAAATGTCAGGTATTTGTTACACAGTAATGAGATAGAGACCTGAGACAACTCACTTAAGATCAGGAGCTGATAAACAGAGAAAACTGGTGGCCACTGGAATTTATATCATTCATCTAATAAAATTTGGAATAGCAAAAAAAAAAAAATTAAGCCTATAAGAATTAAGAGATATTTAGTGCATCCAATAGACCAGTGATGAAATCCCACAAAATAGTAGATTTAACAGGACACTGTCTTTGTAAAATGAAATTTGTGGGGCTATAGAGATGATTCAATGGTTAAGAGTCCTGGCTGCTCTGATAAAGGATTACCCAGATTCAGGTCCCAACACTCATATCGTGGCTAACAACAGTCTGTAACTCCAGTTCCAGGAGATCCAGTGTCCTCTTCTGGCCTCCCCGGACACTGCATGCACATGATGCATTTACATATATGTAGGCAAAACACTCAGACACATGAAAAATTAATAATTTTTGTAAAAAAGTAAAATGTAATTTCTGGGAGAAGTTAATTCAGCATGTTCACTAAGGGTTGAAGCTAGATTTAGAGAATATTCAATAATAAAAACAAAACTATTCCAAATAGATTTGTTTTCTACCACAATCTAGGCAAGGGGAATTCAAAATAGAATGATGCATTTCACATCTTCAGATGTCATATCAAGTGGTGTAACAGAAAGTCTTTGCTGTGCACTTCAGGAGAATCCAACACTGCACCAAGCATGCCCAAACTTTCTTTGAAGATCACGTGCAGTTTCCACATTGAGTCTAGATGTTTGTATTGAAGATCACACTCTGCTTTCTTTTGAAGCACAGAAGTTTAAGTTTGATGTCAGTCAGTGCATGGTGACAGTTTGGGGCAAACTCTACCAGCAGATAAATTGTGATAACCTTCCTGGACAAAGCTGAGTGACACTGTGTAGCAATCTGAAGGTCATTTTAAAAAGAACATGCTGCTCTGGGTGGTTCTGATTGGACCAGTCATCACACCCATGCCAGCTGTCAGCAGCCTGTGACTGGTTTTCTCATATCTGTGGACTTACCTGAAGAGAAATAGGAACAAAATTGAACTGAATCAGAACAAGCCCGGAACAAATAGAGAAGGGAAACCTTACTTCTTTCTGGAAAAAGTGAAAATTAGAGATATCAGATTCTTCAAGGCTCAGACGTCATTAAACTAAATTCTAAACATGGCTTCATAACTGTTCTAGTCAAAGACTGGGGAGGGATGGTAGGTTTTTATTATGTTTAATTTCTGACATTGATGTGACTTATAAGAATAATTTTCTTCAAGTATATCAAATGTTTCCACTGCTTGTAATTGGAATCAATAATATCCAAGTGAAGTGGTGGGTCTTTACAATGCTGAGTCACTTTTCTGTGCCAACTATGTTTTCACAAAAAAGCATGTCTCCATTCCCAAAGCTTCCAAATTTCTAATAACAATGTACATTAAAACTGACTAAAACTCTACTTCATATGTAAAAGAAAGTGAAGTTCATTAGACATGGTACGGACTGATGACATCTCAGAAATCACTACAACACTTCAACCTTCCCGAGAGAGGCAGTCAGGCTGGGGTGACATGTGTCATTCTTGGTTTTCAGTCTCCCAAAGAGAAAAGATTCAGAATTACAGCAGGCTCTTTTTCTTTATCATTTTGAAAGATTATGAATATTTATCAAGTTAAAACACATGACTAAATCAACTCTAAACCCATTGTCATTTAATGACACCACTAAGGAAAACCAGCAGGAATAAATTTCAAAGTGTTACCTGGTCTGCACACGTTTTATCTTCCATGGCAATCCACCGTGTAATATTCGGCATTACAGCCTGTGAATTTTTCAGATCTATGTGTCATTTTACACCCAGCGCTCAGAGGTGCCTCTACAACAGAACGCCTTACAACAATTCAGTGTTCCTCTTCTCTTCCTTCAACATCTCTGCCCACTCCCCTGTACACCCCAAAACCCCCTCGGTTTTCCCATAATGTTAAAGCTAATTGCAGTGAGAATCTAAGTGGACAGATTAGTGGAACTCCTCTACAGGATCAAGGCAGTTCAAATGTGAGTTTCAAGGGCCAGGGGCAGAGATTGCCTAAAGTGAAGAGGGAAGTTTTGAAGGAGTCTGGTGATAGTTGATCTTCGGAGTGGCAGAGCCTGCCTCAGGGCCCCCAGACTGCTTTAGAATTCAGAGCCCTGGGCATTTAGATGTCACAAAGCCCTCAGTTTCATCAGACTCCCAGTTGCTGTTTGGGAAGGCCTCGTGTGGGAGTTCTGCTCTCCTTCCCCAAAAGTATCAGTCCATTATATGGTCTATATTAGGTAATGACAAATTTAAGCCAAAGATCTAACCCTGTACAATACTGGGTCTCAATTATGAAGAATTTAAATGTCAGTACAGAGCCAGATTTCTAATAAAAACAAGACAAACTTCAACTGTATGGAGAAACAACACTAGACATTAAACTATAATTAATGTCAAATGGCATCATGTTCCTCTTAGGGCAATTAAATTACTTGGTGCAGCTTAAAAGTATGGTCTTTAATTGTGCTTCCCATGGTAAAAAGAAAGACAAAGAATCAAAAAGTAATCTGGAAACAAACTGTGACAAGTGTCCCCAGAAGGTTTCAACAAGAATCTAAAATGTCCCAGCTACACAGACCTTCTAGTATGGATGGCAGAGCCTATGTGTAAGTTACCAGGAGGGGGGCTCATGTGATAAGGAGAGGTCTGGATTTGGGACATGGGCAGCAGTGGTACAGTGAGAGGGAAACAAGTCATTGCACAGACCATCTCTCCACTTAGACTGCAGCTCACATTATTTTAAATCAATCACTCTTCTGTAAATATAATGAACTAAAATAATAATTGCAAGTAATAATTGTATAGCATCACATACCTAGGAAGATGGGCAAAATTCAAACCATGTTAGTGGGATATGGAGACCAGAGATCCTGTTCATTGTTGACTATGATACAAAAAGCATATGGCCCCTTTGGAAGACAATTTAGCACATCCTTATAAAGCTAAACATAAGCTTACCATGTGATCTAAAAACAATAACATTGTGCTTTATCTATCCTGATAGAGTTCCGATCCAGGCGACCCCAGACCCAGAAACCAGAAGGCCCCTAAGAGGAACTGAGTCAACCAACTCCCAGCCACCTGCTTCAAGTTAACAAAAGCAGCTCCAGGAAGTTAATGGCCAATATATTGTGATCACTAGAGCATGCTCCACAGGCTGACAAACAGGTTTCCCAACCCCTTAGCTGCAATTAATTCCTAGAACCCCGTAATTGTAGAAAACATATTTTACAGAAGATGTTTTCCCTGATAAGTTTCACAGGTTACGGACTCCACACCCTCCCTGAGCAAGCAGCCCCCGAAACAGTCCCAAACAGCAGAAAAATAGTCTTTTTTTCCACATTCTGTCCCTTTATAAGCTACCCCCACCCCCCACATCCATTAGGCTGTTGGCTCTTCCTCTCACCTGAGTTGAAGACCAGCCCCCCCAAACCCATTCAACTCTGGCTTTGCCAGAGTCCTCTCTGTTTCTGTTTTGCGGCGATCCTGACCCCTGCCACCTTTCATCTAACACAACCAATTTTAAAACTTTAGTCATACAAAAACTGGCATATGCAAGAAAGTTTATAAAAGCACTCTCATAACTACCTCAAAGCAGGAACAACCAAGATGTATTTCAATAGGTACAGGGATAAAACAACAAATCCCACATAATTGAACATTAATCAATAATGAAAAATGAGCTGTGAAGCCATCTAAAGGCACAGATGAATCTACGATGCAAATGGCTAAGTGAAAGAAAAGTCTGAAAGGTCTGAAAAGGGCTGCAGACGGCGTCATTCAAATCCTCTAATATTCTGGAAAAGGCAAAACTATACATAGAGATAATAAAATGATCAAGGGTACCAGAGGCGTGATGCTGCAGTGAGGGAGCCATGGATACCTTGTATAGATGAGCTGGAACACACACACACACACACACACACACACCACACACACACACACACACACACACACACACACACACACACTTTCTATTGCTGGCTACTGAGTGGCCTAGGAGCAAGGACACGCACACAAACCTCCCAGGACCTGGCTTCTCATACCATTTTCTAAGAACAGGAACCAGAGCTTTGTGCAGAATGAATGTTTCTAGAACTAGAGGAAGAAAAGTAAAAGATCATCTTGGAGCACCCTACAGGGCTGGAATGTAAGGAAGTGCTAAGAAAACACACAGAGACCTAATGGTGGAACACAGTCTGCAACTGAAATATCCTTATGGCCAAATCTGCAAGAAGCAAAGTAATTAAAGTCATGTTGCTTTGTAGGATGAAATATAGAACATATTTGTGAGTTCATGATCATACGAACATGTGATTGATATGGTAGAAGGGTAGAGTATAGAAATCTCTCTCATGCAAAAATTAACAGTGACTCATGTAGTTACCCAAGGAGGTTGAGCTCGACTCGTGCCTCCTCTGGTGTGGACTGCACAGTGACTTCCTTATAGAGAGTGTTCTGTGGAAAGGGGACAAAAGAAGTTACTGATAGAGAAACCTAACATGCACCAGTACAGTCAAGAGATGAAGATCAACATCAGCTTGGGGAGTTGCACAAAGCATGTGGGCAGTTGATGCGACACTAGGAGATAGATGCCACCATACCTCTGTGGTCTTCTGTCTCAAAATACACAACCCCAACCTAATTAGAAAGAAGTCAGACGAGTAACAGCCGGCATCCCTCCCACAAAGCGCCTTACCAGCGCTCCTCAGTACAATCGAGGCCAAGGTAAAAAATGAGGGAAGCCAAGAAAGGGACACAGCAGAAGACCACAGAGAAATGGGAATGCATGCCACTGTGATCCTCGGTGGGATCTGCAACAGAAAACGGGTGAAGCCCTGGGACAGAACTAAGCAAACCTGAATGAAACGTGGGCTTTCGTTATGAACTAGAGCCCAGAACCATTCTTTCGGAGTAGAAACCAAGGGGAAAAGTCGAGCAATATTCAGAAATCTAAAAGATGTGCATTACTGAGGAGGAAATTCTGTGTGTTGGCAGCAGAAGTGGTTTTCCCAGTCATAGAAGATTAATTAAACACCAGTTCAGATGCCATTTATAAAGCCTTCCCATCAAATCTTCAAAACTTTCTTAAAATATTAATATCATTTTCTATGGAAAATATTACCTTTAGCATTAGAAAATATCTGGATAGGGTGGGTAATACAAAATAGCCACAATATGCTACATGGTAATGATTTTGGGGTGACGGAAGCATCCGGTAAAAATCCAACCCAGTAACAATTCAGAGACCATCTGGCAGATGTCTCCTCCTAAGTGTGGGTTTTGAGTATGAGCATTCAGACAGGAACCTGATGCAGCATAAGAAGGATGCACCAGGTGCAGCATGAACTCTCTGCTGGAGAGACTGGTCAGTGACTAATTTGCAGTCTAAGAAATTACTCAGCGCCTGCCTGCCATTTTAGTTTACATTTTAGTGCAGTGCGAAATGTACATTTTAACATGCAACATCAGCAATGTTGACTGCAAATCATGAGATTCATGCATTTCATTTTTTAAAATTTTTTTACTATTTATATGTGCATGTGTGTATTGTCTGCATGTAGGTAAGTGCACCCATGTCGTGCAATGCCCGCGGAGGACAGAAGAAGCTGTCGGATCCCCTGGGACTGGAGTTATGGACAGTTGTTAGCTGCCATGTGGGTGCTGGGATTCGAACCCAGGTCTTCTGCAAAAACAACCAGTGTTCTTAACCACTGAGCCATCTCTCCAGCCTCCTATTTTTTATTCTTACTAATTAATTTTTTTATTTCATACAATACAGTTGGTGGAATTTAGATTCCCGTCCTCCATCCACACCTCCCCTTACTGCTCATCCCTTGTCCAATTTAATGTAGTGTATTAGATATATACATATATATGTATATGTATATATATTTTTTAAGGCCTGTAGAGTTTAATTTGTGTTCCCAAAAGTCCTTCAGTGTGGGTCCATCCATGGAACCTGGTTAACCTATCAAGAGTTACATCATTGACAGAGACTGTCATTCCCCTACCCAGAAGTCATAAGTTGCCAATAATTTCTCAGGTAGGGCTGGGATTTCTTACCCACTTCCCCATATCTATGCTGGGATTTTGTCTGGTTTGAGCTTGCATGGGATTTATACATGTTGTCACCATTGCTGTGAGTTCATGTGAGTAACTAGCCAGCTGTCTGGAAAACTGTTTCCTTCTGGTCACCCGCCACCTCTGGCTCTTACACTCTTTCTGCCTCCTCTTCTGCAATAATCCCTGAGCCTTGGGAGGCAGAATAAACATATTTCTTAAACTGTTTCTTAAAACTGTATGAAGCAGGCCATGAAGGAGCGCCTAATACTATTATTCTAAATAAATATCATATTAAACTGACCCCAGTGACTTACTGTTAAACCCATATGCATCGCTCAACCCTCACCAGAGAAGCTTCCTTATGCAACAGATGGTGAGACCCACAACTGGCCAATGTGCGGTCAGCAAAAGACTGCACAGTGCTGATCCTTAAATACCAAACTTCTGCCTCCCAAGGCTCAGGGATCATTGCAAACCAGTGGGCAGAAAGGTTTCAAGAGTCAGAGGTAGTGGACAACCACAAGGAAATAGTTTTCCAGACAGCTGGTCAATCACTCATATGAACTCATTTGAAAAATGGTGATAATATGCACAAGTCCCATGCAAGCTCAAGCCAGACAAAAATCCCAGCTTGGGTGTGGGGAGGTGGGTCAGAAACCCCAACCCTTCATGAGGAACTATTGACAACCTCTGGCTGCTGGGAGGGAGAGAGCCAGTCTCTTTTAAGGGTGTGACTCTTGGTAGATTAACCAGACTCCAGTGGATGCACTGACGCTGAAGGGCATTTGAGGATACAAATTAGATATGTAACAGAGTACATGAAATTGGGGAGGGATGGTAAGGGGGTGCGCATAGGGGAAAGGAATCTAAATACAATAAAAATACATTGTACTAAATTTCCAAAAATTCAATTATAAAAGGAAAAAACTGTGGATCTCAATAAAGTGGGATCAAAACATCTTGTGCTTAAAACATGAAGATGTTCAACTATCTAAAGATTTGTTACAATGTGGGTGGCTCTACAATCTGCAAAGGGGAGGGGA
>NW_008339846.1:3554791-3562748 GCF_000622305.1 Nannospalax galili | reverse complement strand
AGAAGGAAGGGGAGGGGAGAGGAAAGGGAGGGGAGATTGGAAGGGGGGAAGGAAGGGGAAAGAGAACAGAAAACAAAAGAAACAGAAGAGAATCCACTTGTTAGGAGAGTTGATTGAAGACACTTCTGAGTTTCACACTGTGCAGTCAGGCATCCCAGCTCACCCAGCCCCCACTGCACTGTAACTGAATTTTAACTGTGTGTTCTACAGATTTGTGTTGTTTTAAGGATTGCGACTTTTGGGCAAGGATGGCACTCCTGGCTTGAAGGGTGCTTGCAATGCACGAAGCTTCATCTGTGAGGCCTGAGAAACAAGGACAGTCACAGAGCTCAGGCCTCGGGGCACAGGAAATTATGAGACCAAAACCACAGAGGCTGCTGGCATTCATTGGCGTGATCAAGACCTGTCAAGCAGACCCGGGATGTGCTTTTCTCTGAAGTGTGAATAAAGCATTTATTTCTTTCTTCTAAAATAAAGTTGCCTTGTCAAATTCCTGAGGAGGCACATATAGGATATCGATCAGTAGATTCCACCAGAGACTGGCAAAAATGTGGAGCTCTCTACAAAGGTTCCCCGTGGAAAAACTCATTTTCTCCTCTGTTTAACCCCAGGCTATTCTCTTCTCTTCAGACTTATCTGAAGATTGGCGGCCGTTTACCTATTTTTCTAGTCGTTTTCTCTGCATTTGTCATAAAATTCTCAAGAACAGTTAAGTATAGTAGCATCGCTCGGCTTGTACGCTGTTGCATCTGTTTCTGGCTAACTTTCCTTCGCCACGCTCAAGATAGTGACTGAAATTTCAAATTATTTCACATTTACCAGCTGAAGGTTTGTACTGAGAGATCTTTGAAGAAGAGAAACAGTTGTTGGCACAGATGTCTATTGAGGTCTGACTCAGGTCACATGGCAGAGAACATTCTGAAAGAGTCTATATGCACCATCCCACAGATTGCCCAGGCTCTTTGCTTCTCAGAAGCTAAACAGGGTCTGGTCTGGTTAATTCGTGGATGGAATAATGTTCAAAGATTTGTGAATGATCAGGTGATGGGTTGGTACCATCACCCTCCTCTGGCCCTGTAGCAGCAAGATTTCTCTTAGCCTAAAATGTCTCTGTACCTCAGTGGCGTACAAGGACTGCCCGAGTGACAGTCCATAGATCTGCAATCCCGGTAACCCTGTCGGTGTAACATTTAGATAAATAACATTTAGATAAATAACATTTAGATAAATCTTGCTTTTCTTGTTCCAAAAATTCATTTTGGACTTTCATAAGAATTTTTCACCGTTAAAATGGGAAATTCTATGCACACTGGGTTGATTTTCCTCCTCTGCTCACTTTGGGAACTGTTCTGAGGGACCAGGAGGGACCAGGAGTGGTATGCTTTTCACTCAAAAGGTTTCAAACCCAGGCTTTCACCTGAATCATGAGACAAGCTGAAAGATTCTTGATTCAAGTTTAATCAGCCCCAAGAGGCAGAGGCAGGCAGATTGGAAGAATCACCAATTTGTAAAATGAATGCCTAGAGGGCATCAAAACATTCTCTAAGGATTTAAAGGACATATCATGCAACAAATAATACCATATTTCATTTACGGGCTTTAGAAGCAGCCTTTTCACCTGAGTGTGTCACGGCAGGGACTGGACACACATCTGATACTTTCTCAGGCCCTGGAACCTCTTGTGTGAGCAAACACGAATCCCAGCCACACTACACCGAACACTAGACTCAATGGACCACTTAAAGCTTTATTCACGTATTTAAAACTTAGAGTAGTATGGAAAGACAGTGTTCTGTCTGTTCTATGTATGAAAAAGCTGAGACATCAAAAACTTAATGATCTTCCCAGGGCCACTCAGTAACAGTTACAGGATGTCTGTTCTAAGGCTTCTGATCTAACCACCCTACCCCATTCCCTCGGGGGAGACCTTTGTTTAACAAGCACTTTCATGTCCAGTGCTGCTAAATGCATCCTTTAAATGGCCTCATTTAACTCCCACAACAGTGTTGGTAGGATAGCATCATTATCTCCCCCGGCCGTAGGTGAAGAAATGGAGGTTAGTGTGAATAACTGGCCCCCATTTATCCCGACACTGCGTCTGAAGCTGGCGCCTGTTCCCTTCCTTCATCCTGGGACTTAGGGACACAAAACACCTGCTTTGAAAAGAGTACTTTAACTGTCCAGTGGAGAAAATAACAAAACACTCCATCTCAGACCAGAAATGTGAAATGTCGCCCTATATTATGTAAAGAACATTTTCTACACTTAAAAAAAAAAAAAAAAAAAAAATTGAAGGGACAATTTGAGCAGACAAAAATTGTCCCACACCACCATCTAGAGGCTGCCTCTGAAGCGGCAGCCTCGCCCCCAGCCCTGCCACTCTTTGGACCAAAGCCAGACGTCGGCCATCTACCAAACCCAGGAAAAGGCTCTACTTCTTGTCTTTCTCCCTGCTCCTCCATGACCTAGGTACCCAGGGCAAAACATCATGATTTCTCAGGCGAGGCAAAGCTAGAGGCAGTTCATCACAGAAGGTCCCCTTACCCTATGCGCAGTTCCCCCACCGCCGAGTCTTGCCGCAGCCCCAGGGTCACCTGCCTTCTTAGTGTCCGATTCCTGACCTTGATGGCCTCCCCTGAGTCGTGCTTGTCCGATTTGTTGGTAGTGTTGGCTGTAGGTATAGACAAACGGGGTAAGGAGGCAGCGAAGGATGGAGCCGCTCAGCCCCGCAGCCGTGATGCGGAACATGTCGAACTCTGCAGGGCAGGAACAAAGAGTGCGAGATGGTCTGCATTTCTTCCTCATCCCACTTCCCTCTGTCCCCTCATCTTTCTCCTTTCGTGAACCTGAGTGCAGAACGGGTCATGTGTGAGGAGGGAGGCCTAGCTTCGAGTCTAGCATCCACACAGAAGAGCATGGGGAAAAGGAAGTGTAGCGCCAGGTATCACAGCTTGAGTAAGAAGACTGTCCACAGAATTCAGTGTGGCTGGGGAGCAGCGAGATGCCTACCGGGCATTAGGGAGACTGTGGGGCCAGTCTCCGTGTCTTCAGAGCAAAGACTTCAGGTATCTCAGAGAGATGAGAGCCCTGCACCCGGGGGCTGGTGTGTTAGCACTTTTCAAAGCCTCCTCCCGTTTTCAGAGCAGTCTTCCCTGACTCCAGGGTGAGTCCCTCACTGCTGTACACCCAGCGCTCAGTAGACACTGTGACCACATGATCCTGTTGAGTTCTGACCATGGAGTGACTGGGAGGCAGTGGGGTCATCTGAGCCTTCAGGGGGAAGATGCCCCCCTCCAAGTCTCACCTGTATTATGTTAGATGCTGAGGAGCCCTCGCTGGCCCCAACCCTGAGCTCTTCCCTTCTGCTCTTGAATACCATGTACTGGTAATCCATGGTCCTGAGAGATGGACCTGCCTCCTGGGATGGTGGAGCAAGCCAAGCTTCCCTTCCCCTGAGTCCACATCAGCCACGATGTTGGATCAGGGTCCTCCTAGGAGCTAGAACTGAACCTCCAAAGACTCAGAGGGGGTGGGTCTAGAGATACTGAGCTGAGGAATGCTGAGTGGACTGGGAAAAATGGGAGGAGCCCTTGTCAGTTGGGAAGCAGCATGTGAAAACCTGGCGGAGACTGCTGGCTCACACATTTCAAATATGGAGAAGAAAAAGCCTACGGGAATTCATGCCTTTGTAAGCCACCCCCTCCCAGAGGTCATAAACTATGCAAAACCCAAATAGAAGGTATTCTGTGGTTTGTGGGCCTGGGACCTCAGAGGGTGCCCATGCGTGGGTCTCCCAAGAAGGGGGAGGGGAAATTTTAGTGAAACACATGATCAGCAGCACACTCCTAAACACAGTGAAATTCCAAATAGACAATGCATCTCCACATTCATTGATAATGGCTGGATAACCCAGGAGACAACACTAGAATTCTACAAGATCTCAGACTCCCCGACAGTCACCTCACATCCTCACTCTGAGCTCATGTGCTCAGCAGTAAGACCACAGGAGTTCACAAAGCTCGGGCCTTTCCTGGTTTGTCCAGGAGCCTATCAAGGCTCCCAGCCTGTGACTGTTGGATAAAGCATCCTGTGGCCTGTCCACAACAATCACTACAGTTTTCCTGTTTTGTTCTTACTGTAGACGGAGGCTATAGTGGAGAGAAGCAAAGGCTGATCTCATACAAGCTCTCGTTTCTATTTTAGCTGTTAGAACTCCCCTGGGCCAATGCCACTGACTGATAAAAATACTTTCTGCTGCACCGACAACTCATATTTCATGGCTGCATATGGAAGATGTGCAATGGTCTCCACATGCAGATACTGTGTCATTAGTCAGATGAAACATTCCTGCAGGTGCCTGGGGAAGCTGGGACCAGCTGACATCTTTATGACAATTATACAGTCTTTCTGTCTCATGTAGCTAAAAATAGCTAAGCTGAAAAATCTCTATAGGAGCACATTTTCTGCAGAGGGAAAAGAGTGTCTACTAAATCTCTTTGACTTGGCACACTGTGGCTCTTCCAGAGGAAAAGCTTTTCTGCTGTCACTGGTCAGTGAGTTGAAATGGAGACCTGTTGGCTTACATGGCTGAAATTTTGAGGAAAGTTTGATGGATTTCTCAACAAACAAGAAAACAACACATTTACCCTGTTCTCTATACATCCTAAAGCATTGTCCTTAAATAAATCGCAGGTCTTACCTGTTGGCTCTAAAATAAGGTCCATCCAGTGTTTCACATGCCCAGGTTGGTGGCAGTGTCAAGCAGCCTAAAGACCTCGTTTCTGAGGATGTTAGAGTTGGTAGGGTTTCTGAAGTCTGCTTCATATCACCATAGCCTATACAGCTGTTTATACATCTGACACACACACACAAGAGCATCATTTTAGGACAGTGTTGGTTCTAAAATACTTTCTCCTGGTGCTCCAGACCCTTAAGTATAAGGGACTAAATCTCTAATAACCAAACAGGGTCACTAATGAATAGTAAAGACAGCAACCACACTTCCATCTCCTTCTTGACTTGAGGCAAAGACCTGGGGACTCCCTCTCCAGCCAGCAGGGTTATTTTTCAGGTGGACTAGTCCAAACTAGTTCAAATAAGACTGAGGTAGACCTGGATACCTCATCATTTGAAGCTTCAAACCTATCAGCCTTTTCTCCTTGTTTAAGCTGACCAGCTCAAAATAAAGAGAGGGGGAAAAAACCCTAAAACCATTAAAACCCAGGCCCTCCTGTGGTGGGGGGCTTTGAAGTCTGGGTTTTCAGGTCCCCTCTCCATTTGTGGAGTACTTGTTTCCTCCTCTGTGTGAGTGTCCATGGATGTGTGATTCTTCGGGTATAGGGACGTGGTTATCTATCTTTCAATAAAGGCTATTTGCCTGTTGCTCCCTTCTGCATCAAATATTGTTCCTGCCTTTCAATTCTTTAATTGATTGAGAAAATGAATTCCTAGATGGTGACCATGCTTGAACCCATGCCACTAACACGACTCCCATATGTCTAGTTCAGAGACAGCCAGCTAGGTGGAAGATTGCCCATGGCATGTTTGCAATGTTGATAAGAACTTTCATAGCCTACAGAGGGCGTGAGTGCCTGTCCCTCACTGTTACAGAATGCATCTCAGATTGGAATAAAGCTTCATGCTCCATATAACTGTGTCAGCCTGGAGAACTGGAGACTTGCCGCTGGGTTCTGTGGACCTACAGGGGAATGTTCACAGCTGCTGTGCCCCTGGGAAGGCTAAACCAGCCACTGTCCAGACAGCGGACAATTAACATCATCCATGTAAAATGAACACATGATGTTTGAGACCCAGGACTGTCCCCAGAGGGTAAGCCTCAGTCCCCAGAAAAAGACACAATTTATAAAAGAAGGAAAAGTGAAAGGAAATCTCAGAAGTACGTAGTCATTTAAGGAACGTGACATCTGACCCTCTTCTGCATCCCTGGTCCTGCTGAGGAGCAAGGGCCATAGAGGGAAAATGGCATAAATGCTTCTCTTCAAGAAGACTTGGTTAGAGTTTGTGTTTGCTGACTTGAAGTTGTACCAGCTTTCTCATGATCGACACTAATCATCTGCGCATGCTCTTTTCACCTGTTCTGTACTTTTTGTTTTATGCTTTTGATCACTGGTAACTTGAGAAGAGGCAGGAGGATGTTGCCTAGCACTGATGCTCGCCTAAAACCACAGCATTGCCCTCAGGCACATTCCCTCTGGTACAGAACACACTGGCGCCCCTGGACGGTGCTCCCTCTGGTCTCTTGCTATTGTTTTGACTTTTGCTTTCTCAGACAGTGCTGCTCCATGAGAGAGCAGGGGATCACCAGGACTCAGTCACAATAGGAGCCCATTCGTCCTCTCTAGTATGTCACGGGAGAAGTCCACAGGAAGGTGCCAGGGGCAGCAGCTCTGGGTATTTAACTAACTGACTTGGGATAATTGGAGAGCAGCTATCAGTACAGGTGGGCAATGGTGGAAAAACATTAGATTCGTAGCAAAGTAAAACAGGAAGCTTTGCAGGGCAGAACAAAAGGAGAAGGTAGAGTCCTTTCAGGAAAGATTATCCCCAGTTAGAGAGTACTGTCCTCCCAGTGAGAGGGAATCCAACTGCAGAGGGTCAGAACCGTGGTTTAAGACAGAAAACGAGCCATTGAAAATGAGCACTGGAGAGAGAGAGAGAGAGAGAGAGAGAGAGAGAGAATGAGAACCTGCAGAGGAAGGGGAGAGAGGCTCTGGGAAAATTCTTTACCAAAGCTGCAAGTTATTAAAAAAACCATTTTAAAGGGATCCCTGCTAAGTCAGTGGCTTGGCAATCACCCAAGAGGCATTAAGTCCCTCCCTGAACTGTGTACTCTGAGAAGCCAGGGCAGGTGCTAAACTCAGAAGCCTGGCTGCAAAGTGCCTAAAGAAGGGGGAAGGGTGTTTGGAATAAGTACTGTGCAGAGTGCTGCAGGATGCCAACCACACAGACACAGGTTTTGCATGTGCACCCACGCGCGTGCGCACACACACACACACACACACACTGCCCTCACAAAGGACAATCCAGAGGTTTGACCTGCACTGGTGATCTGACCCACACAGGCTGTTTCAGAGGTGGGGTCAGTACCAGAGCCTACGTAAGAGACTTCATGCAGACTTTGCATCCCCAACCTGCTCTTTCCTTCAATTTTATATTTCCCTTACTTAATATTAAATGTCAGTTTAGTGGACCAGCTCTGTCCTGCTTGGCTCTTTCCTTTTTTAAACTTTTCCAAAGAACGCAGGCTGGGCTATAGTCAGGGTCGCCCTGCTTGGACCCTAAGTGTGGGGACTGTTTATGCTGTCTGATAGTATTTCTTTTATTATTTTTTTAATTTTATGTGTATGTGTGTATTGCCTGCATGTAGATAAGTGTACCCGTGTTGTACAATGCCCATGGAGGTCAGAAGAGGCTGTCAGATCCCCTGGAACTGGAGTTACGGACAGTTGTTAGGCCATGTGGGGATACTGGGAATCAACCTCAGATCCTCTGCAAGAGCAGCCAGTCCTCCTAACTACTGAGCCATCTCTCCAGTCCCACAATATAAAATTTATAATAGTAGCAAGTCACACTAGTGTGCCACCATGCCCAGACATTATTTATTATTTTTATTTTATGTGTACAAGTGTATTGCCTGCATATAGGTAGATGCACCCTTGTTATGCAATGTCCACGGAGGTCAGCAGAGGGCATCAGATCCTCTGGAACTGAAGTTATGGATGATTGTTAGGTACCATGTGGGTGCTGGGAATTGAACCTGAGTCCTATGCAAGAGCAGCCAGTGCTCTTAACTGCTGAGCTTCCTCTCCAGTCCCAAGAGGTCCATTTTGTAAGAAGGCATATATAAGATAATTTTGAGTGAAAAAGATTAATACAAACTCGTAAATTCACAACAAACCAATAAAAAAATGAAAATGACTGCTGGTGAATAGTCACA
>NW_008339846.1:3550973-3554428 GCF_000622305.1 Nannospalax galili | reverse complement strand
AGGTCAGAAGAGGCTGTCAGATCCCCTGGAACTGGAGTTACGGACAGTTGTTAGCTGCCATGTGGGTGCTAGGATTTGAACCTGGGTCTTCTGCAAGAACAGCCAGTGTTCTTAACCGCTGAGCCATCTCTGCAGCCCCTGACAGTATTTCTTTACCTGTTTCCTTTCATTTCCCTTTAGTCAGAGCTGATTGAGCTCATCTCCTGTCTGTTGTTCACCCTTCAGTCTTTCCGCCTCTTTCTATCTCCAATACCCGTCACTAGTCTTGTTCTGCTATTTTTTTTTCCATTCACACTCTCAGTCAGGGATAGCTCAGTACACACAGGGTTATCTATGGTCATTTACTCCCAGTGCTAGTCTGCTTTCTATTGCTGTGGTAAAACACTAACCAAAATCAATCTTGGAAGGAAAAGGTTTAATTGGTTTACACATCCTTATCACGGTTCACTGGGGCAGGAACCTGGAGGCAGGAGCTGAAGCACAGATCATAAAGGAACGCTGCTTAATGACTTGCTCCTCTAGCCTCTGCTCAGCCTTCCTTCTTATACAATCCAGGCCCACCTGCCCAGGTGTGGTACCTCCTCTCCAGCCTGCCCATATCACTGAACAATTAGGAAAATGCCTCACAGATATGCCCACAGGCCAGTCTGATAGAGGAAATTCCACCATTGAGGTTCCCTCTTCCCAGATGTGTCATGTTGACAACCAAAGTCAGCCATCTTGTCAACCTTAACATACAAACACATCACTTTAAATCATAACCTTTTCTCTTTCATTGTCTGTCCCCAAGATCTCAGATTAATATCACAATCTAAAAATACAGTGTAACTTTAAAAGTCCCACAGTCTTCAAAATTTCAATCCTTTAAAAGTTCAAGTTCTCTTTAAAAATCCAAAGTCCCCTAACTGTGGACTTCTGTAAAATCAAAAATGAGTTAAATTCTTCTTACTACAAGAAGGAAGAACCAAGGCACAACCAGATAAAAGCAAAACCACACTACACTTTAAACACTGTAAATGGCTCAGAGTCCAATGCCTGGGATTCATTCATGATCATCTAGGCTCCAACAGATGCAGGCAGCCCCACTTCTCCAGCTCTGCCATCTGCAATGCACAGCTTGTCTAGTAGGCTCAGACCAGCTCCACACCATACCTGTCACTGACCTTAGTGGCGACTCTGCAGTTCTGGTGTCTCCAATATCCCAGGGTCTCCTCTGAAGTTGAGGCTGCACCTTCACCAATGGCCTCTCCTGGCTTCACACAGTGCCAAGCCTCAAATCTTTTCCAGGACCCCTTCACTCTTCCAAAACCAGTGCCAGGCAGGAAACTTTTACACATTGCCAAGCCCAGCTTCTAGCTTGAAACGCAGTCTTGGCTTCCTCTAGATCACAGCTTCTGTGTGCTGACCCTGAGGAAATACTTTCCACAAGATTTCACCTCAGCAACACTGTTTCCTTATTAATCACTGCTAATTTTTCAGCTCCAGCTGACCACTATCCATTGTCCTAGTAAAGCACAAAAGTTTTCACTTCCAAAGATTCTAAATCAATATGTCACACAAACAGCCCAGATAGTCTTTGACAGGCTCTCGGGCTTCTCTTTGAAACTTCATAAGTCAGACTTCCATCATCTGTGTTTCTCCAAGTTCCCACAGAGCAGCTCACTGACTTCTAAGTACCCAATAACTTTTCCAGTCCAAAGTTCCAAATGCTTCCACAGTCCTCCACAAAACAATATGATCAGGTCCTTCACAGTAATATCCCATGTTTCTGGTGATGAAATGGCAATTGTTTTTAGTGGACAGTTACAGTAATGGGCATATCCATAAGTTGTGGTTGTTTCCGGAGACAACATTCTCTCAGCATGGTACTGAGGGTTGAGCTAACCAACAATGAACATGTGCCTGAGGGTCTAATTGCTGAGCTACATGCCCAGTCCAGTGGAGAGAAGCACCATAACCTCATTAGAACCTAGTCCCACCTGAACATTGATCATACTTCCACTGAAAGAATAAAAGTGAAAAACAGATTTTAAAAAAGGAGCCCAACCCACAGCCTAATCCCAAATGCACAAGTCTGAACTCAAAACCACAAGAAACCTGAAAAACCAAGGTATCCTAAATCCTCCAAAAATTACTAATTCTAAGGTGATGGCCTCCAGGGAGCATGTGGTGATTAAATCCCAATGAATTCAAAAGAATGATTATAAGAGTGTTCAACAAAATTAATGAGGACACAGTTTCCAGAGTGAATTCAAAGAGAACAGAAACATCTGAAGGTGTATAAATTTAGTGGCAATAAAGGAGACATTACAACAAACACTAATAAAATGAAGAAAATTATTAGAGAATAATTTGAAAACTTACATTCTAACAAACTGAAAGATAGAAGACATAGATATTTTCCCAGACACACATGACCTAGAAAAACTAAACCCAGAGACTAGAAACAGCCTAAATAGATCTATAGCAAGTAACACTAATGAATCAACAATAATAAGTGTCATAACTAAAATAAAACAAAGTTCCTCATGAATTTAGGGCTGAATTCTGCCAGATCTTCAAAAAGCTAACACCAAAGCACCTCAAACTGTTTCATAAAATATAAAGGGGCGGAACACTACAAACACATTTGATGGAGTCAGCATTATTACCCTGATACCAAAATCAGACAAAGATACAATATTAAAGGGAAAATTATATAGACTACTTGCAACTTAATTCAACCAACCATCAAAAAGATCGTTCACCATGACCAAATGGACTTCATTCCAGCAATGAAGTAAAAGACAGTTAAACACAAAAATCAATAAGCATGATGTGTTATATTAACTTACTCTGGGGAAAAAGTCAAATGATAATCTCAATAGATACAAAAAGAACTTTGGTTTTTTAAAAATATTTTATTTATTATTTTTTATTTTACATGTATGAGTATATTACCTGCATGTATGTAAGTGCACCTGTGTTGTGCAATGCCTATGGAGGTCAAAAGAAAGCGTTGGATCCCCTGGAACTGGAGCTACAGTTGTTAGCCACTATGTGCATGCTGGGAACTAAACCCAAGTCTTCTGGAAGAGCAGCCAGTGCTTTTAACCACTGAGCCATTGCTCCAGTTCCACAGAGAGAACTTTGATAAAATCCAATGTCCTTTCATGATAAAAGCTCTGAAGGAACTAGGAATAGAATAGATCACAATATAGTAAAAGTTATATATGACAAGCCTATAACTAGCATTATATTAAAGAGGAAAAACTCAAAACATTTCCAGGAAAATCAGGAATGAGACAAGGGTGTCAACTTTCTTATTTGCAGACAAACTGATTCTATACATAAGAGACTCAGCTCCACTCCAAAATTCTTAGAGTTGATAACCTTTTGTGCTGGATAGCTTTAGTGTCAACTTGACACACCTGGGTTGAGGGAGCCTCAATCGGGGAATTGCCTCTATTGGACTG
>NW_008339846.1:3548819-3550667 GCF_000622305.1 Nannospalax galili | reverse complement strand
CTCCAAGTTCCTGCCCTGAGTTCCTACCTTGGGCTCCCTGATGAACTGCGTGCGACCTGGGAGATGTAAGACAAATAAACCCTTTCCTCCCCAAGTTGGTACTGGTCAGAGTGTTTTGTCACAGCAATGAAGAACAAACTAAGACACCTTTCATCAAAGCAGCAGCATTTAAAATCAAGATGCGAAATCCAGTGGTCTTCTGTGTATCGATAATGAACATGCCAAGAAAGAAATCGGGAAAGAATCCCATTCATAATAGCTTTTAAAAAGCCCTAGGAACAAACTTAACCAAGGAAATGAAAGTCCTCTACAATAAAAGTATTAGAACATTAAAGTCCAGAATTGAAGGACACTACAAGATGGAAAGAGCTCTCGCAGTAGAATTAATATTGTGACAGTGACTATGTTACCAAAAATGATCTGCAGATTCAGTGCAATCTTGTTCAAAATTCCAATGACAGAAATAGAAAACAAAACTTCAAAATCTACAAGAGGCAACAAGGTCCCCAGACACCAGAGCAATCTGGAGCAAAAACGATTCTGGCCGTATCATATTTCCTGGTTTCAAGACAAATTACACAGTCAGAGAAACAAAAACACCATGGTGCTGGTACGAAAACAGACATGTAGGTTAATAGAATAACATAAAAGACCCCAGAAATAAGCCCAAACAGCTACAGCCACCTGAGTTTTGATGAAGAGGTCAGTAAGACCCTGTATATAAAAAACAACCTCTTGCCAGGCGTGGTGGCACAATCCTTTAATCCCAGCACACGGGAGGCAGAGGCAGGTAGATCGCTGTGAGTTCAAGGCCAGCCTGGTCTACATAGTGAGTTCCAGGACAGCTGGAGCTACAGGGAGACCCTGTCTCAAAAAGATCAAAAGAAAAAAAAAAAAACAAAAAAAAACAACCTCTTAACAGATAGTGCTGGAAACCTGAAGATCTATAACCAGAATAACGAAGCTAGATTTCTATCTCTCACCCCTTTACAAAAAAAGGTACAAAGTGGATTAGATTAATTTAAAACTTGAAATTGTGACACACATGTTCTGAAAACATAAAGAAAACACTTCAAGTCACAAGCACATATTTGAAAAAGATCCATAGGTCAGGAAATGAGTCAACAAATGAGATCATCTAAAATTAAAAAGCTTCTATGCAGCAAAAACAGAGTGAAGAGAGAGCCTACAAAATGAAAGAAAATGTTTGCCAGCTAGGGTAAAGGCTTTCCAGTGTGCACACCCCGGGTCCCTCATACACCTCAGCAACCCCTCAGTCATCTCTGTAAGTAAGCTCAGTAAATTCACTGGCTCCCCAGGAAAGCCTTAGTCAAACATTGGGTTGACACTAGAACCTTAGAAAGGAATAGACATTGCTTGAGGTCAGAGGGGAATTCTCACAACAGATGGATTGTTTATTTGTTGATGATATTGTGTCTCATGGTTATTTATCATGTACTATGTAGATAAAGGATGTTAAAAGCATATGGGAAACAGAGATATTTTCTGAAATAGAAAACATGAGAAAGCTTAAGCAAGTGATGAAGGTCTGTGTAGGTTTGCTATGATATATAAAGGATGAAACAAAATAATATACACATAATCTTAAAATATCTATCGTCATAGTCTAGTCAACTAGTTTAAGGAACAATATAGATGTCTAATCAAGGTTTATCTGAGAACGTTTGGTTTTTGCCCAAGCTTTATCTACATAGCACATGGTAATTAAAAGTACCAGACTGAGCCAGGCATGGTGGCGCACTCCTTTAATCCCAGCATTTGGGGGGCAGAGGCAGGTGGATCTCTGTGAGTTCGAGGTCAGCCTGGTCCACATAGTGAGTTCCAGGA
>NW_008339846.1:3547219-3548764 GCF_000622305.1 Nannospalax galili | reverse complement strand
ACCAGACTGGTGAAACTAACCGCCTTGGATGTTTAACAGCCATACCCTGAGGCCTATACTAATCTGGTCAGAGGGACTTAAAGGACAGTTTTTGCTCCTTGCCCTCCAGGGTCGACTAAGTTCCAGGGGACTATGGAGCATCTCTCAAAATGTCCTGTAACTGTGGTGAGTTACCTGTCCTCCTGTTCAGGGAGGCCATGGAGACCCCACCAAATGGACTTGAACCAGTGTCCAGCCTACAAAGATGAGGGTCAACACAGAGGAAACATTTCTTCCATGCTTCCAAAGTGAAGCTGGCCACAGTCGAGCAGGACCTTTGACTTATCTTCACATAGATGGAACTGGTAGAAGAAAGGAGCCAAGGGCTCCTCCCAAGCCCATGTGACCCCTGAGGAACAGGTCCTCAAACGACCTGAAGAGTCAAAAGAAATTGGTGCTGGGATTCAAACCCTGGTCTTCTGCAAGAACAACCAGTGTTCTTAACCACTGAGCCATCTGTCCAGCACTTACCTACATGCAGGCAATACACGCATACACTTAAAACTTAAAAAAGGAGAAATTGGTTTATCTGAGCCAATTGTAGGGTCTTAAACACCCAAAAGGAAACTATAACCAAAGATCAAAGTTATCAATACATTTCTTAATGAGTTCAAGGGATTACACTTCCCAGACATTAGGCTTAAGTCCATATAAAATGTTATTTAGACAATTATTTCTCATTGATGATTTTGTTTCTAAGCAGAAAGTGCTGCTCAGACATAAGACCTCAAATCTTGGTCTCCAACACTGTAGTGCCCACCTGTAGCTAAGGAAGACAACCTGCTATTGTTCTAAAATGATGGATAAATTTGTTTTCTCCCCCATCTAGAAGCCTTTGAGAGGGAACTGACACTGATTCTAGCCACTCCAACAGCTATCAAAGTGCCTGAAAACAAATCCTGAGTCCATCACTCTCGAGTCCAGCCTTTGCAGACAAAAGAAAAATGAGGAGGAACCCAGTAGAGGGATGCTTTTGGAAGCTCTCGTCAAGAAATTCCGATGGACTCTCATGTGAACATTTGAAATTTGCCCAGTTCTGACTTTTTTCTGGTTCCCTGTCTAGAACTTGTAATGCTAACTATTCTTGCCTTTACTTTTCCTTCACATCCCCTATTCAACAGTCAAGGACTTTATTTTCATGCTACACATAAGACTTATGCAATTTGGGAGTCTTTCAGATAGACCCACTGAAGGGGTACTCTAATGGCCTCACCCTGCATCCCTGTTCAGCATGGAAGAAGCCAGAGCTGGTTTGCATGCCTAATCCCTATTGGCAATTTGGATAATCCCTTCAGAGGATGGTGTGGTAAGAATGGGAGGTGGGAATTGGCTAGGCAGTTAGGGTAAAAAGACCCCAAAGAAAAGTAGTCAAATGTCCTTGGGCCACTTAGCAATATACTATGTTCCAAAGGCCAAAAATGTCAAAAGTGTTTGGGAGTTCTTATCTAATCCCTAAAAGGATTTTAGGATTACCTCTTCAGAGGCGGGAGTGTTAAAGTAGTAAAA
>NW_008339846.1:3529875-3547082 GCF_000622305.1 Nannospalax galili | reverse complement strand
AAGGAAGGAAGGAGGGAGGGAGGGAGGGAGGGAAGGAAGGAAGGAAGGAGGAAAGGAAGGAGGGAGAGAAGGAAGGAGGGAAGGAAGGAAGGGAAGGAAGGAGGGAAGGAAGGAGGAAAGAAGGAAGGAGAGAAGGAAGGAGGGAAGGAAGGAGGGAAGGAGGGAAGGAAGGAGGGAAGGAAGGAGGAAGGAAGGAGGAAGGAAGGAGGGAAGGAAGGAGGAAGGAAGGAAGGAGAGAAGGAAAGAGGGAAGGAAGGAAAGGAAGGAAGGAAGGAAGGAAGGAAGGAAGGAAAAGAAAGAGAAAGAGAGTACACGAACTCAGAAAACAGTGATGGGGAGATATGGGAGGAGTTGGAGGGGAGGGAGTGGGCATGGATTTGATCAAAGCACCTTATATGCATGTATGAAATTCTCAATAAAGTTTTTTAAAAGCTAAAAAAAAAATATTTTCCAGCTATACATCTGACAGGATTAATTTCTAGAATATATTAAGAATTAAGCACCAAATATATAAAAAACTAAACACCAAATAAGTCAATCATTCAATGGACTAATGAAATTAGCGTACTCTTCTTGTCTAAGTACCATGTACTAACTGTCCCACTGGAGCTCCAACACACTCTGATAGAATGCCCAGGTGGCCGAAAGCTGGCGTTTGTAAATCAGCCACTTCCCTCTCTCCTGGGAGGATTGTCTGTTGAAACAGCCTGTTTCTCAAGATAGCCTGTCTCCTTTGAGCAAATGATCCCAAGAAGAGATTATAAACCCTCTGTCTCTCGAGACAAACTGTAGCAAATGGTGCCAGGAAGATCGGGGGCCTTAAGGGGGCCATAAACTTCTCAAGAGTGCCCCCGATCAGTAGTCAGCCAGATGCGGCTGTATCCTACAAAAGCCCCAACGGCCCCTCCCCCATGCTGCACGGGGAAGGCCGCTGTCCTTCCTGGGGTGCTTCAGTAAACTCAGTCTTGTCTGAGGTCAGGTGAGGTCTCCTTCTTTCCTCTCCTATTGTTGCTGCATTCTGCACCCCAAAAACCTAACGCAAAGGGTAAAGCACAAATAGTCAATAAACACATGAAAAAGCTCTCAACATCCTTAGCCATCTGGGAAATGAAAATTAAAATCACATTGATTTCATCTCATCCTAGTCATTATAAACAACACAAAACTCAATACATATAGACAAAAATGTGGGGAATGGTCATCCTCACATAGTGCTGGTGGGAATGCAAATTGCTTTAACCCGTATGGAAATCAGTACAGAGGTTCCTCAATAAGGTAAAAGTATGCCACTTCTGGATACATACATGAAGGACCTTAAGCCAATGTACCACAAGAACACTTGTACATCCATGTTCATTGCAGCACTGTTCACAAGAGCCAAGTTATGGAATCAACCTAGGCATCCCTCGACAGATGAATGGATGATGTAGAAAATGCTGTAAATACACACAATGGAGTTTTATCAGCTAGAATAAAGAATGCAATCAGCATTTGCTGACAAGATGAGTAGAGCTGCAGATCGTCATATCAAGTGGAAGAACCCAGAGTCCGTGTAGTGGTTGGAACGAGCGTGTCCCCCATAGGCTTATGCATTTGAACACTTGTTCTCTCTGGCTGCATTGCTTTGAGAGGTCTAGGAGGTGTGGCCTTGCTGAAGGAAGCACGTCACAGGGGTGGGCTTTTCAGCCTGCCTCCGTCCCAGGTTCCCCCTCTGCTTCCTGTACCTGTTTGAAGACGTGAAGCCTTGGCTTTCTGCTCCAGCCTCCCCACCACGGCGAACTCTAATCTCTCTGGAGTCATAAGCCCAAATAAAATCTTCCTTCTCGAAGTGGCCTTCGTCATGGTGTTTTATCACAGCAACAGAAAAGTAACTAATAAATACACTCCAAAAGACAAAAATCACGTTTTCTCTTATTCGTGGGTCCTAGGCTATGAAAGAAATCAGAAGATGCTGGAGGAAGGGACAAGGCTAGCAAGAGGTAGAATGGGGGGAGGAGAGCTACAGAGGGGATGTGAGGGGCCAATAGGGTCAGAGTGCATGACATATTTGAAAGAAATCATCTTTATGAAACCTAGCACTATGTACAATGAATATACACCAATAAAAATGCTAAAGATAAAACACCATGCCAAGGAGCTCAGATGCTTCTTCCTGCTTCTATTGGTTTTCATTTAGATAGTGGGAATTTAAAACAGGTCATGATTAAAAAGAAAAGAAGCAAGATCTCACATGTCTGTGTCCATTTGTGTCCAGGGAGGTGCTGACAGGCTGTCTTCCCTATACCAGCATCATCTTCCCTAAAATGAAGAGTTAAGAGCAGACGTGAGAATCAGAGCTGGGGCTTTGCTGTGATTCAGATAAGCATTTGCGTGCCCACTGTGGCATATTTGAAATGACAAACAGGCCTAACATATGATGGTTTCCCAGAACAATCTACAAGTGCACAGTGGTACTGATGCTCTTTCCGCAGAAGGCTCACTTCTGATGCTGCATGTTGGTCACTCCCTGGGCTAGTGGCATGCGCCACAATCCTCCTGTGACTCAGGGCGAGAACAGTTGAGGAGCCATCTAGCTGTCAATGGTGCGGTCATCTGCCCAGAACTCGTAATTTTGAAACATTCTCAGTAGACATCTCCTGGTAGGCATTGTTTCCTCTTTATCATTTAAAGATTTGCATAATCCACACCCTAAGGAACAAAAGCTAGAACTGAATACAGGTAGACCTCAGGTGTCAATGACGGAGCTTATTGCTGGATGCACAGATGAAGGTCAGGGTCCTCTTTAGACGGTGTGTACCTTGGAACCAATCCTATGGTCTGGGGTTCCTTGGCTATTAGATCTCGTGTCTCTATGGACCTGAGTTGTATGAGCTCAGTCATTCTGCCACCACATGCACCAAGAATCTCACACTAGTGAGCTTATGCAGGCAACAGCCCCTGTGTGTCTGGATGTCAAACAGTATTTATTCCAACCCACTTTATAACACTCTCACCAATCTGTAAGTGATCTAACCTAATAAGGTCCCATCCCCCAATCTGTCCTTTTAGTTTCCTAAAAAACTCCCCCATGAAAAGCAGCTTTCCAGGGGAGCTGAGAGAATAAAGCTGTTTGAAATGTGAACAGCATGCGAGGAGGGCCTTAGAGGTTTATGCGGGATGGTAACCAAATCCAGTTCCTAAATTGTTCTCATATGCGAGGTTCAAAGTGAGCATTACACTGTGCTGCTATTGCCCTTCCATTCCACGGGGCTCAGTTCTATGTGTTAGGAAACATGTGCATCCAGTATCCAGGAAGGCTGGAGACTCAGACACGTCTTCAGCTTGCCCTTGCTGTTTCGCAAAGCTGCCAGCTTTGGGTTCCTCGCTTGTTCCAGTGTCTGTCCCTCCCTGAGTACGTACACCTCTCTGGAGGTGGGCCCTCCATCCTACTAGGACAAAGACACTCGTAGGGTAATTACAACCAGGGAAAGGAACCCTCGCCCACTGCCTCAATGGTCGATAGCTGTCACCTCTCTGAAGGCTCCTCTGTCCTTCCTTTCAGTGTTCTCCCTCTTTCCTCCTGCGATGGCTCTGGATGTGGTCTCCTCCCACCCTTCCCACAGGCACAAGGAGGCCCTTGATGCCTCAGAGCCACCCCACACAGGCCTTGCATTGGAGTTGCCACCTTTGATGAGTGTCTGAATGCAAGCCCCTTGAGGGTGGGGACTCCAGAGTTGACCTCACGCCGTAGTACCTACAAGATCTGACATGTCTAGGAAGACCTATCGGAATTGTTCATTGAATGAAGAAGAAACCAAGTGTTGCTTAACCAATCTTCCCTGCCATGAGAGCACACATTTGGTTCATAGGTTCTATTTCCCACAAAACATTTCTGGATAGCCTACTGTATACACTGTACACAGAGGCTATGGTGTGATCCAGGTCAGCTTAAAATTCAGCGAAGAGGCATCCTGTGGATGTCAACCTGGTATGGTCCCTAACTGCTGGGTTTATGACAAGATTCAGTAGTTATGAGACACAGTATGGAACCAGAATCATGGAGCTGAGTTTTGGATGATAGGAGTTGGCCAAAGAGACAAGCAGAGATGGAGAAGTGCAGTCACTGTAGACTCTGTGTACAGCATACTTTACGTCACAGACTCTGCTAGTACAGCATCGTTTTCAATGGGCACCGTTCTTCTGTATTGCTGGCTTCACTATAAGTTGAGATATGGAGATAGCGGGGACTGAAGAGACAGAAAAGGCATACATTCTTAATACAACCATATTGTGGCTCATCTATTTCAACAATGCTATAGCTAACGATCAATTAATACAATTGTCTCTCTCATTGTACTGGGAATTTCTTAACAAGCATTCATCAAGGAGCAGATCATAGGTACCCAATAAACATGTGTTGGATGAATATCTTGGTGGGTGGGTGGTTTGGTGGATGGATGAATGAATAGGTGAGTAGGTGGAGGGAAGGAAGGGTGGGTGGATAAAGGGGGGAACAGGTGGAAGACTAGATAACAGGCCAGATGGATGACAGATAGGCACATAGAGAGACTGGAGAGTCTGCAGCTCTGTGGCAGGGGTTTTCAATGATGTCTCTGCTCCCTTGGCTGCACTGCTTCCCCTGGGGCCTCTTTGGCTGACTTTCTTGAGCCTCAGGAAGCTCTTCCTCTGACTACCCAGCTTTCCCAGCCAAGTTGATGCTGAGCATCTGGGAAAGGTCGTAGAGCTGTTCTTTCCCACAGTCCATGTGGAAGAATTCCTCCCCTCTCTGCTGGGAGGCAGCCCGTGGGTGATAATGCTAGATTCAAGTCATTGCTGTGACCTGTGCCAGGAAGCGTGTCATGAAAATATTGGAGTCTCTCCAAACTGCTTCCCAAACTCTAGACTCAGTCCCTTATGGCTGTTAGTGAAACACCGGATTCCCCCAAAACTTGGATGTGACCCTGGTCCTCAGGGTGAAAATGTCCTGGTACATCTCAGACACACTCTATTATCACCTGTTGGTTTTCAAACCACAATTGTGTGCAGTCTTAATACCTTGCCCCCACCCAACTTGCTAAGGTCAAATTGTCCAAAGGAAGGCTGATAAACTCTAGGAACATTCTTTACAAACACTATGCAATGATTCTAGAAACTAACTGAATTGCTTAGGCTAACCACACCTTCTCCAAAGCAGAACATTCCTAGGATGTTTCTCCAGCCTGGAGTCCTGATTAAAAGTCTGTTCTTTGCCTGACTTTCTGAGGATGTGCCTCCCAGACCATTCTAGTTCTTTATCACAAAGGGAAAGCTGGGAGACTTGAGTTCAAGTTGAACGAACTTACGTGGACTTTGACTGAAGTTAGACCTCAGGCATGGAAAGGAACTGAAGCCCACAAAGGCACCGTTTGTGCTCCCGTGAGAGAATCAGAGCATTTTCCTCACGCAGAGTGGCTCCGAATTTCTCAGTTGCGGTGCTCAGTTTAGCCAGCAAACCTGGTGCAGACCCGGTGTTCAGGTGACAAGGAAGGGCCAGGCGGGTCTCCCGCTCATTTTCACCTTATCTTTTGGATTAAGATTCCTCCAATTTGTTCCATATAATTGTGGCATGTGCGTGGCACTAGGCTACAATTATGAAAGCTTATCAGTGTATCACCAAGGGACTCCATCCTTAAATCCTGTCAGATCAACGCACATTCCACCTCTGGGATTGTCTAGTCTCACTTCATATGAATCACTTACTAGCTGATCTCTTTTGACCGTTAACAAGAAAGAAGTGTAGAACAGTATGGCTGCTTATAATGCTTTGTTATCTATGTGTTGCCGCTGTTATGTAAGGATGCGTGGGGTGGGGGGGCAACATTCTTCAATTATAGTAGGTCTTGTGGTAGCAGTTCACATATCTCCCTGAGAAGCCACTCACTACAAAGCAAAATAGAATCCTCTCACTTCTCCTTGAAAATACTGAAGCAAAAAGTTCTTAACAACCTACAGATAAGTTCTGAAATAATGGCAGGATTTAAGTGCTCTTGTGTACAATGGAGTCAAAGCTTTTATTAAAGCCGTCCATCTGGAAAAATAGAAAGATGATTTAGACCCTTTCTGAACTTGTTTTTATACCTGTTAACCTTTGAAAAGTGAATTAAAGTTGGGGAAAGGTGCTGAGTTAAGTGCTCTTGAATCAAGAACCATGGAAACAGATGCCTGTGCAGGAACCACGATACAGCAGGACACTTGCTAGGGCATTAAGAAAACATAAAAATGTCCTTGACACACATCAAGCACTCTGCCAAAATTCAGAGCATGCCATTCAGTAAAATGAAGTCCTCCACAGATGGCTTTAGGAGCAATCGCAACAATGAGCAAGACACTGTGCAGACAAACGGCGATTTCCTGCCAGACACAGCTGCATGTTCCATCCTCTAATGACCCACTATCGAATTCCTGTGGAGTTTGTGAAAAATGCCAAAGCAAGGGCCAATACTGCTACATATTTTACAGTTTCCTCAGAAAGTAGGCGTGGTGGCACTTTGAACCAAGTTCACCTTATTTATTTATTTATTATTTATTATTTTTATTCCCTGCACACTGTTACAGAACAGCAGTAGTGAGAGTCCAGTTCCAGCTTTGGGCTCCTCCCTGGTCACTTCTAAGCAGTGTGAGATGCTGAGAAACTAAGACACTTTTTAAAAACATGAAATAGTTTAGATTCACCAGATGGACAAGTAGTGGGGCATGGCTGGGGTGCCGACAACACAGCAGACAGTAGCAGGGATAACAGAGTGTAAGGGCTGCAGTGGGGGGAGGGAGGCTATGGGAGGGTGCCATCTGGGAAGTGGGTGTATAGTTGAATAAGGTAGCTTGGGATGTTCTGTGTGATATACACTCACACACGCAAATCAACAAATTTAAAAAAAGTGAAAAACATTACCATTGAAATCTACCCAATGACTTTATAGACATACACAGGTGTCAAGGATCCGAGTGTAACCAATTATGACTAGTAATAATCAGATACATACAGATTAGAAATGCATGTGCCAATATCTCAGTGTTATTAGCAAAAACAATGGGTCTTTCTGTAAGAAATAGTATATTTTAAAGTGAAATGGAGATCTTTTTGAAAAACTCATTCAACTCATTCAATTTAATGTCTTACAGGGCTTATACTGAGTTCAATATGATTAAGACGTATTAATTCAGCAGCGAACCTAAAAATTTTACAGCCACTTTTGAAAGAGATGTATCTTTGCTCTGGAAACTGTTATTGAGTATGTTAAAGCTGTAATGAAATGTTTCTTCTAAAAAAATAAAATATAAAACCAAAATGAAATAGTGAAAGGAATGTTTTGTTTTCAAGTTACAGCACTCAATGAAATTGCCGAAATTTTAAAATATCTTTCTATTCTAATACGTCTTAATCAAATTCTTTCCCCAACACTGTGAAAGCTAATTCCTCTGGCTCCTCTCTTTGATCCGTGCTTTGAGTCAACATGGTCCGCATGCATCTAGCACGTGAGTGTCCCTGTTATACCCTGTGCCCTCTGATTTTAAATAGCAATTATGTAATCAGACATATAGTTAATAACAATGGGAAAAACATAGAAAGTGAAATTTTCTTTTATTGGACTTCATCTATGCCTGCATAAGAATCATGCTAGTTAAAAATACAAATGTGAGCCGGGTGTGGTGGTGTACACCTTTAATCCCAGCACTCGGGAGGCAGAGGCAAGAGGATCTCTGTGAGTTCAAGGCCAGCCTGGTCTACATAGTGAGTTCCAGGACAGCTGGGGCTACAGGGAGACCCTGTCTCAAAAAGACCGAAAAAAAATATGAAATACTGCAATTTAAAATGATAAAAATAAATGTTTTCTTTTAAATTTCACTACTGTGTTTTAAAAGAAGGCAAATTTGTGCTGCACCCTAATGAGCCACATCTTGGTCTGTTTTTGATCTAGAACTTCCTCATTCTGTCAGAATCCATCTTTCCACATTCATGTTGGATAAGCACATAACAAGACCTGTCCTCTCTCTCCACCACACTTAATTGAAAACACTTTATTAAGACTTTTTTTCACATGATCTGAGAGATATGCGAATACTTAGGAAACATCTTAAATCGGAGGATGAATTTGTTGCATTTCTGGAGTTCCAGACATTGAAATGCAGCTCACACCTCTGTTTCCTCGGGATTGATGCTGATGGTTTCCAAATGTCTCTGCAGATGAAGAGTTTCACCAAAGATGTTTGCACCAGGAAATTCATCACAAGGTTGTTATTGTGTGGAAGCCTCTAGACTTTTTCTTCTTCTGTCAAAACAATCTGAGACAGCTTAACAAATATTAAAAACATTTAATCCATTGCTCTACACGTATGCAGTGATTGGAGGAATAATTGGAGTACACAAGCACTTACTCAAAATTTTTATGCACTGGTCTTCAAGGAACTCTTTTTCTGGCTCATTTAAAACAGGAAATCTGTTTCCTGTCCAGGAAGCTGTTTCCATCTGCAATCCAGGCATGCTAGGAACTCAGCTCAGTTCTGCCCCCAGACTTCCCAAGTGCAGGGATTACAGCTCAGAGCTGGCGTTTCACTTGATCAGTTTTAGGATGGATTTTGGCTTCTTTGTATGATGTTGCTGTCTGATTTACTTGATTTAAAGCTTCTTAGTAAAGAAAAGGAGAGACAGAACATCACACAGAGCAAAGCAGCAGCCCCAGCCACGCTCACTTCCCAACCTCACAGCACTGTAGGATTGACACCAATGCTCCCAGGCACCTTTAGCACACGCAGAGCGAGCTTGGTGATGTTGTGATGGGGACAGTCTCTTCATGTCTGTCCCTACGTTCTGAAGCACTCTGCATCACGGAAGCTGAAATGAGGTAGAAAGTAATATGTGTTCTCTAAAGGTTGATCATGAAGAAAAGCTCAAAGGATCATACAGAAAAGCAGAACTCAGGAAACTAAAGTTGTGCCTCTTTGCATTTGTAACCTCTAAGCTGTCACATTAAAATTCAAACTTAGAGAGCTGGAGAGATGGCTCAGCAGTTAAGAGCACTGACTGCTCTTACAGAGGACCCAGGTTCGAATCCCAGCACCCACCTTGTAGCTAATAACCATCCATAATTCCCGTTCCAGAGAATCCAACATCCTCTTCTGGTCTCTGTGGGTAGTGCATGACACAGGTATACTTACATGCATGTAGGTAAAACACACACATAAAATAAAAATAATAAAAAAGAGAAAAAAATGAAATGATATCTTACAAATATTGTTTGCAAACACAAACCAACCACCTTGCAGAACAAGTCAAAGTAACACAGTGGTCAACCTGCAAAACATCACTGTTGCCAAAGATGGAAAATAGGAGCATTAAGAAGTAAATAATGTTGCCTCCTATTAGAGCCCTTGGTACTAAACAAATAAGTATCTGTGAGTTTTACTGATAGGAATTATAAAAAGTTGAGATGAGATGAATTTTATGCCAAAAATAAGCCCAAAATATTTTTAAGCAGGACTTAATAGTACATGTAAACTCCTCCATTAAGGGGAGATAAATTCCCTCCCTTGAACACAGGCTAAACTCAGACTTGTTTCTAAAGAATAGACTATGAAAAGCAAAACAATCACACACACACACACACACACACACACACACACACACACGAGACTTCCCAGGGGAAGGGTCTGACAGATACCACCTCAATCAAGTGCTGAGATTAAGATCCCTAGTGGTTAATGTACTATAACCTTGGCATGTGCCAAGGAAAAAGAGCCCTCATCTCCAGGGTGTTCTCAAACTCCCTCGCTCCTGTGTAATCGAGAGTGATCATCAGATAGCCCCAACTGAGGGACTGCCTATAGAAAACAAACCAGGGCTCTTCAGAGCTTTGTGATCATGGAAAACAATGGAAGACTAAAAAACAGATGGGAATATTCCGAGGCTGGACAATCCCAGGTAGAACGTAATTGAAAATGTTACTGGAAAAATAAAGCTAGAGTTTAACTTTTAAAAATCCCATCAGAATTAATTCTACAATAATATTACTTTGTGACTCAGTAAATTATTTAATATTATTTGATGAATAGCTAAATTTCTATAATTAATTGTATCTAAATCACACAAGTAGATTTTGCAGCTTCCTAAAGTTTTAAAGCAGTAACTCAGGAGTCACAGAATACCTAACATTTCTCTAATTAAAGATGATGTGTAAAACCTTCATAAGGTTATAAAACATTACTGAGGGCCTTAAACAGAATCAGCAAAATGGAGAGCAATAGCACTTTTACAGTGAGCCACCATGTGGGAAAGATCTCAACCCTTACAGAATCTACCCACCCAAGGCAATTCTGGTTTTAAAATCCCATAGGAGAGTCTGGGGAACTTGAAAAGCTGATCTTAAGGGACCTTGCTCATGTGACCCTATGGCAATTGTGTCAGCATGCAAAAGACTCATGCAGACTCAATCAGACAAAAACCCAGCATAGAACTGGGAAAATGAGCAGTAGACCCCAATCTTTGTCGAAAAACTACAGGTAGTTGATTCCTGCTGGGTAAGGGAGAGTTTGGTCTTCTTTAAGAGAGAGACTCTAGATAGGCTGACTGGACACCAGTAGATGAACTTGCACTGAGGGATGTCTAGGTATAAATGCTTGCCTGGATAGGACTTAACATATATATTAGAATGCATGAAATTGTGAGAAACTTTATAACAAAAGTTCTATCCATAAAAGATGGTTACCTGAGCGACCAATAAGCCAACTGTAAAACTGGTTGTGCCAGTTACCACCCGAGATCTTGGAGAAGGTGGTTAGACTGTGCAGGTAGAAACGGCCTCATTTGCAAAATAAGAATAAGAACAGGCATCTCAGAGTTTCAGGGGATCTTCAAAGCATTTCTCGCACTGTGCTTGATGCTCAGGAGATGAGCAACATCCTCAACTTCTTCGTGGAAGCCAGATGAAGTGGGCAGCTCTAGTTCGGAATGGAGCATCTGTCCTAGTTTGTTCTTCATTGCTGTGACAAAACACTCCGACCACTACCAACTTGGGGAGGAAAGGGTTTATTCAGCTTACATCTCCCAGGTCACAGTTCATCAGGGAGTCCAAGGTAGGAACTCAGGGCAGGAACCTGGAGGCAGGAGCTGGAGCACAGGCCATGGAGGAATGCTGCTTACTGGCTTGTTCCCCTGGCCCCTGCTCAGCCTGCTTTCTTATGCAACACAGGCCCACCTGCCCAGGGGTGGCACCACCCTCAGTGGGCTGGGCCCTCCCACATCACTCAACAATCAAGAAGATGCCCCACAGACATGGCCACAGGCCAGTCCAATGGAGGCAATTCCCCAATTGAGGCTCCCTCAACCCAGGTGTGTCAAGTTGACACTAAAGCTATCCAGCACAATTGATCCCTTGTCAACTTGACACACAAACATCACTATTAAACCATAAGCTTTCCAATTTTTGTCCCCAAGATACGATGTTAATATCACAACACAAGACAGTGCAACCTTAAAAACCCCACAGTCCTTAAAAAATCCAAACACTTAAAAGTCCATAGTCTCTTAATAGTCTCTTAACTGTGGGCTTCTGTAAAATCCAAAACAAGTACTGACTTATTTCAAAGGGAAGAATCGGGCACACCTAAACAAAACCAAAGGCCAGCAAAGTGGCTCGAGGCTGGACATCTGGGATTCACTCATGATCCTCTGGGCTCCAAAGGGTACTGGCAGCTCCACTGTTCTGACTCTGCCGTCCACAGCACACTCAGCTCATCTCGCAGACCCAGGCCAGCTCCATTTCACTCCTGCCGCTGTCCTTCATGGTTGTCCCACAGTCCTGGCATCTCCAAAAAGCTGGGGTCTCCACTGAAACTGAGGCTACACCTTCACCAATGGCCTCTTCTTGCCTCTTGGGGTGCAAAGCCTCAGATTCTCTCCATGACCACTTCAATCCTGGGGTCTTCACTGCAACTGAAGCTGCACTTTCACCTATGGCCTTTCCTGGCCTCTGCGTGCCAAGCCTCAGCCGCTTTCTGTAACCCCTTCAAGCTTTCAACACCAGAACCATGCAGAGACTCTTACACATTACCAAGTCCTGCTTCCAGCTAGAAATAGAGGTGCGGGTCCCCTCTGTGTGCTGACCCTGAGGAAATACCTCCCAGAAGACTTCACCACAGTGATGCTGGTCTCTTGTTACTCACAGCTGATTTTTCATCCCCAGCTAACCAGCATCAATTGTCCCAGTAAAGCAAAGGTTTTGCTTCAGGTTCTGGTCTCTTCTTAATCACAGCTGATTCTTCAGCCCCAGCCAACCAGAACCCACAGATTCTCAATTCAAAATATCACAGGAACAGCTCTGATAGTCTCCGCTTCCCTTTGACACTTCTCAAGCCAGGCCTCCATCATCTACAACTCTTTCAGCATAACTTTTACAAGCTCCACAGCAACAAACTCTGAGCACACAATGGCTTTTCCAGCCCAAAGTTCCAAACACTTCCACAGTCCTCCCAAAAACAGCAAGGTCAGGTCTGTCACAGCAACATCCCACTCTCTGGTACCAATTTCTGTCCTAGTTTGTTCTTCATTGCTGTGACAAAATACTCTGACCACTACCAACTTGGGGAGGAAAGGGTTTATTTAGCTTACATATCCTGGGTCACAGTTCATCAGGGAGCCCAAGGTAGGAACTCAGGGCAGGAGCTGGAGCACAGGCCATGGAGGAACACTGCTTACTGGCTTGCTCTCCTGGCCCCTGCTCAGCCTGCTTTCTTATGCAACACAGGCCCACCTGCCCCGGAGTGACACCACCCACAGTGGGCTGGGCCCTCCCACATCACTCATCAAGAAGATGCCCTTCAGACATGGCCACGGGCCAGTCCAATGAAGGCAATTCCCCAATTGAGGCTCCCTCAACCCAGGTGTGTCAAGTTGACACTAAAGCTGTCCAGCACAAGCGTCCTCTTCTCTGATGGTGGCACTGTTGAGAATAGTGAGGGACCCACCCTGGCACCCCCAATGTAATAAATAAATGCTGGGAGGGACAAAGGGCAGACACAGCAAGACTCAGCCAACTACTGCAGCCAACTCCAGCTTAACACATACTCTCTCACTAAAAGAATACTCTTAAAAATAGAAATGGCCCTAACTTAAGAAAACACATCAGAACCACTGGTCATGAAATGTAATGGGTGTCAAAAGCAGCATTTGGATTTCCACAAAATGTCAACCAGTCACACTTAAAAAGAAGAACGTCAGCATTAAATGAAATATAAAGAACTAATTTAGTGTCCATGTAAGGAACATCACTTTCATTAGCCTTGAGGTAATGCTTCTTCCCAAGTGGGGTAGGCTTACCAAGGCATCACATATTGCAAATACATTTAAATTATCTCCCTTTTCAACTTTGATGGAAATAACTCACTCTGGTGTCCCCATGCAGGAGGCAAATCACACCCCCAGAGTGAGCACTGTATGATTCACATGGCATAAGGGAAATCAGAGGGGACCAGACCTCAGCACAGTCTACAACGGCTGTCAGTATGTGTGCGGACAGACCAGACCTCAGCACAATCTACAACGGCTGTCAGTGTGTGTGCAGACAGACCAGACCTCAGCACAGTCTACACGGCTGTCAGTGTGTGTGCGGACAGACCAGACCTCAGCACAGTCTACAATGGCTGTCAGTGTGTGTGCGGACAGACCAGACCTCAGCACAGTCTACACGGCTGTCAGTGTGTGTGCGGACAGACCAGACCTCAGCACTCAGGACGGTCTACACACGCTGTCAGTGCGTGCCAGATCATCCCTCTTGCCTCCGTGTTAATTTCATCAGTTCTGTTTGGGTAGATCTAGATAAAAAAACATCTAAACTCATGAACTGTCATTATATTTAAGCATTTAAAATATTTAACAATACCTCAGAAGTGAAATAAAAAAGAGGATCTTATAGGACCAAAAGTGATCCTACTTGATACCCTGACTGCATTTTTATGGACAAAAGGAAATATATGCACAAAATGCTAATCATTTATGAAACTGATATTGATAGGAATAGTGGTTTATGTGAGGCTCACTGAATGCCAAGAGCTATTCTAAATACTTCTAACAAACTAAGTAATTTAACTTTACATGCTGCCCACAAAGCAGATACATCCCCACTTAATAGACAGACTTCAGGAGCTTTTCTGAAAATGAACTGTGTATGAGAAGCAGATATGTTTTTTTTGGTTTGGGCCTTTTTATTTTTACTATTTATTTGTTTGTTTGTTTATGACAGGGTCTCCATATATCCTCAGCTGACTTGGAACTCGCTGTGTAGACCAGGCTGGCCTCAATTTCAGAGAGACCCACCTACCTCTGCCTCCTGGATGCTCAGATTAAACGAATGTGTTCAAAAGCTTTGGACTTTTGAACCGTGTGGAGTGTTGAAGACTATGGAGACTTTTAAAGTTGTACTAAATGTAATTTGCATTATGGTATGGTTATGAACCTATGAGGGCCAGGAAGTGGAATGTGATGACGAATGAGAAACGTCCCTCCTAGGCTCAGGTATTTGAACACCAGGTCCCCAGTTGATGGTGCTGTTTGGGGAGTTACCTTCAGAAGGTGGAGCCTTGCAGGAGGAGGGGTGGGCTTTGAGGGTTCATAGGCTCATCGCATTTGCAGTCCCCTCCCTCTCTGCTTTCTGCATATACAGTGGATGAGATGCAAGGCCTCAGCTTCCTGTGCCAGCTGCTTCCTCAGCAGGATGGACTCACCCCCCCCACAAACTTAAGCCCAAATAAATGATTTGTCTATTAATTACTTTGGGCCATGATATTTTATCACAACAATAATTATATAAACATAATAGGTTACATAATTGCATTAATCATGGTTTTCCAGAGAAACAGAATTGACACAATGAATAGATATCCACTGAAGTGGCAGTTATTAGCTTACCTTCTGTCTAGGTTTGTGCAAGTTCACAAAAACTATTACAGGTATGTATGTAGGTAAGTAGGCAGATAGACAGATGATGGAAAAAGAATTCACTCATGACAAAATGCAAACCCAAGAAAGTAACTTCAGTGTAAGAATTGCTGATTGTGGAATTAAAGCTTCAGTTTATTGACGTGAGCATTCTTACCATTTCATTCTATCCATCTAAGTGAGTCAAGGTTAAAAGGGAGTACAGTCCATTTACTCCTCAGCATTTTAGGGAAATCCAATTAAACCCAAGTCCTAGTCACTGAAACACATTCCTGGAATCAAAAGCTAGTCTGCATTAGGTACAATGTTAAACACATCTTAGAAGCCCCAGGTGGGACCATGAGGTCAAAATATCCTCAGCTTGGGTGTTCAAAAATGTGACATCTTTTCCCTTTTGCTTCTAAGTCCCTTATTTGAGAACTGATAAGGCATTTTTATTTGTGACCCTCTAGGTACTAAGAATGAAGGGTTTTCCCTTTACCCTATCATTAATTCTCCAGACACCAACCCAGTGCCCTTTTATTTGGTTTAATTCTTATTCTAACCAGAGTTAATGCAGAAACCACAGGTTCAGGGCTGAGCTCCACAGACTATCTCTACATCGAAGAGGATTCACAAGTCACAGGTAGTCAGTCATGTGCACTTCCAAGCCACCAGTTATAGATCAGTGGTTCCCGCAACCTGTTTTCAGGCTTGACAATCTGCTAGAAAAGTTCACAGAATGCAGGAAGGTTGTTAAGTGCTGGGCTTACTGTAAGGATGTAGCTCAAGAGATAACAACCGACTGGAAAAGAAGCTCGAGATGGAGTGAGGTGGGAGGACTGGCTCGGGCCCTCCAGATTTTCTCTGGGCACATCACCCTTCCACCCTCTCGATGATTCACCAACCCAGAAACTCTTCAAACCCCAGGTTTGGGGAGTATCAGTGGAGGTTTCATTACATAAGCATGACTGGACGGGGCTCCCCAGTCCTTCTCCCTCTCCAGAGGTTGGAAATGTGCCGCCGCCACCGCTGCTGCATTTCTTTGCTGACATCAGAACTCAGCTTCCTGGGGCTTCTAATGTGGACAGACCACTGGCTCTCCAGAAGTCCTCAGGCTGTCAGTGCCAGGCCGGGACTGTGAGGCATCCAGCCTAGCGGACTCAGCAGCTTCCAGCTCTCAGCCTCTCCAACGTGAAAACAGCCATCATTCGGCTTCTCAGATCAGGAACATAAGCTAAGTTAATAAATGCCACTTTGGTGAATATCTATTCATTGTATCAATTCTGTTTCTCTGGAAAACCATGACTAATGCAATTATGTTACCTATTATGTTTATATAATTTTATTCATACATTTGTCATATGATACATACATGTTACATTGCAGCAACACAAAATAGTGGAAAGAGAAAATTAAGAGAGGAAAGAAAGAGAAGGAGGAAGACAGAAAGAGACAGGAATGAGAAAGAAGACAGCATCAGAGCACATGCCCAGGAGCAGCTGTGGCCTTGGCCAATGACCAGTGATCACCCCTGAACACACAGCTGGTCAGCACAGCTGGAATCCACTGTCCAGAGACTCAGCACACCCTTAGAAACAGCCTTCGGTGTCATTTGAGTTTGGGACTAATCCCTGGATTTCTTTCAGAGCTGCACCTCCCATTTTCCCATGTCTTGCCTTCTTCCTGGGAGGCGTCTCAGGTGTCTGAGCCCCTAACGTGTGAGCATTCTGTTACCTGCCTCCAGGTGGCTCTGGATACCTGGCACCCCCCACCATGGTCTCTGGCTTCAAGTGTTGGCCAGGCATAACCCCACAGACTTAACTTCATTTCTCCACTAGCTCACTGGAAACTGACTTGGCTGGGGGTGAATTATCTCCAGCCTGCAGATTACTGCAGCCTTCTTTAAGGTGTTGGGGGCTAGCTCTAAACTGCCTCCAGTTCTAGACAGCTACAGGTCTACAGAGGGGATATTGTCACATGCCAGGGTGCTCAGACACTGTAATGAAGGGCCTCTAGATAGGCTGACTAGATTCACCAGAAGGGCAAGTAGTGGGGAAGGGCTGGGGGTGCTGACATCACAGCAGACAGTAGCAGGGATATCAGAGTATAAAAGCTCTAGTGGGCAGAGAGAGGTTATGAGAGGGTGCCATCTGGGAAGTGGGTATATAGTCGAATGAGATGGTTTGGGATGTTCTGTGTGATATATACACACACACTCACAAAAAAAAATCAACACATTTTTTTAAATGTGTTATATTTGAGGAGGAAGCATGGAAATTTA
>NW_008339846.1:3529275-3529694 GCF_000622305.1 Nannospalax galili | reverse complement strand
TGAGTCTTTCTGCAAGGAACAATATATTCTAAAATGAAATGGAGATCTTTTTTAAAGGTTAAAAACTCATCCAATTTCATGTCTTACAGGGCTTATACTGAGTTCAATAATATATAACTGTATTAATTCAACTGTGAACCTAGAAACTTGCACCTACTTATGAAAGAGATGTACTTTTGCTCTGGAGTATGTTACCGAATATGTTAAAGCTGTAGTGAAATGCTTCTTCTAATCATGTAGTTATTAAAAATTTTAAATATATATAATGATTAAAAAAATTCTTCAAAGCATAAAAATTTACTCCTTAATAATCAGGAGATGTGAAAAACATTACCACTGAAATCTACCTGATGACTTTATATCCATGTTCAGATGCCAAGGAGCTCAGAAAGTAACCAACTGTGACTAGTAATAATCTG
>NW_008339846.1:3474419-3529202 GCF_000622305.1 Nannospalax galili | reverse complement strand
ATGAAACTGTGTATTTTAATAATGAAATGGAGATCTTTTTTAAAGGTTAAAACCTCATTTAATTTTATGTCTTATAGGGTTTATACTGAGCACAATATTGTATAACTGTAATAGCTGAACTGTAAACCTAAAAATTTACAGCCAATTTGGAAAGGGATGCATCTTAGCTCAGAAAATTGTTATTGAATATGTCAATGCTGATGTAATGAAATGCTTCTTCTAAGCATGCGGTTATTAAATAAATAATTTTTTTGAAAAAGGCAAGGAAAGGGAGTCCAGGGAATAACACGCATGACAACTGCCTGTTAACTGGGACTACAGACAGGGAATCCAGGGAGGAACACGCATGACAACTGCCCGTTAACTGGGACTACAGACAATCACTGTTCACTGAAGCCAGGAAGAAGGTGATGGTATGTGTACTGCATACACCGATCCCCTGATCTCTGTACTTGGCACAGGATTTTTTTGCATGTGTGTGTATGTGGTCTGTGCATGCATGTCCAGGCACATCTTAGGAGGTCACAGGTCGATGTCACGTTTGGGATTACTCTACACTCTTATTGAGGTAAGGGTCTCTCCCTGAACCTAGAGCTCATGGATTTGGTTAGTGCAGCCAACTAGCTTCCTCCAGGGTTCCCATCTCCACCTCCTGTTGGGGGGGGGGGGGGGGGGGAGGTGTCACTGCATCCAGCTGGTTTCAACATGGTGCTGGGGAGCTGGGTGTTTTCTTCTCCTAACCTTGGCAGGTTTTGGTAATATTTTATTTATAAAATAAAAATTACACACACACATATTCTGTTTGATGGTCTTTTCTTTTGACAAGATTGCCTTTCTTAGTTCCTTGCGTTACCATGCAGATTTCAGAGTATGCCTGCAGAGGAAAACAGCCTGCCAAGATCTGACTGAGGAGGCACTGCACCTACAGGTCAAAGTGGAACACACGGCATTCTCTGTCGTGCACGTGAATTCACTCCACTTGTATCTGGTGCCCCTTTTATTTCTATCACTGTTTTACTGCTTTCCGTGCAGACTTCCTGAACATCTTTCATTAGATTTATTTTTGGGTAGTTGATTCTTCGATGCTTAGGATGGCTACGTATGTGTGTTAGCTTGACTGGGTTAAGGGCTACACAAATGACCAGAAAACCATTATTTCTGTGTCTTGAAGGTGTTTCTGCAAGAGATTAGCATTTGAAACTCTACACTGAACAAAGCTCACCTCACCCACGTAGGAGGGAATGCTTCCATCCACTGGGAGCCCAAACACATCAGAAAGGAGAGGGAGGGTGAACTACTCCTTCACCAGCACCTGTGGGTTCGGACCTTGGTACTGCAGGCTCTTGATTCAAGCTTGAACAATACCACTTGGCTTCATAGGGCTCCCTGTTGGCAGATGGTGGACTGCAGAATCCATCAACCTCCATAAGTGCACAAGCCAATCCCCCCAGTAAATCTCTCTGTATGTATCCTCTGTGTCCTAATTCTTTGGGGAATCCTGTCCAATCTAGTGTTATCAAAGCGTTTTTCTGATATTTGTTGTTTCTAGAAATATTTAAATAAGTTTTACATATTGTCCTAACATAACAAATTGCCAAATTGACTTATGAATGTGTAGATTTTTAAAAATACAACTGATGGGGGCGGGAGAAATGGCCCAGCGGTTAAGAATACCTACTATTCTTGCAGAAGATCCGGGTTCGAATCCCAGCACCAACATGGCAGCTAACAACTGTCTGTATAACTTCAGGAGATCCAATGCCTCCTGTCGTCCACAGGCACTGTATGACATGGGTGTACTTACACACATATAGGCAATACACTCATACATATAAAATTTTTTTAATTATTTAATAACCACATACTTAGAAGAAGCCAGTCCCAGGGGATCCGACAGCCTCTTCTGTCCTCCGCGGGCATTGCACGACATGGGTGCACTTACCTACATGCAGGTGTAACACTCATACACATAAAATAAAAATAATGAAATATAAAAAAATATAACTGACAATTACTTAAATGATAGCACGAACATTAATTATACTTTCTTTTTTGTTATTTTAATATATTTTATTTCCTTCTCTTGACATATCCCTCTAGTCAAGACTTGTGCAGTCGACATCTGAAGCCAGGTTGGCAGTTACTCTTGTTCTGTTCTGCACCTCAGGGGTAGGTGTAAGATTAGCTGTGAGGGTCTATGAATACCCTAAACCAGATTAAGGAATTTTCTAGTTTACTGACAATTTTGATGAAGAATGGCAATTAATTTTATCAAAATTTTTTCTGGCTCTATTTACATAAGGGGTCTACAAAATTTAGTCTTCAATAAAGTTTTGTTGAAACACAATATATATCCCTTTATTTTCTATAGGTCCTTTCTTACTAAAATGTCCCTAGAAGAGTTGTGGCAAAAACCCCGGGGCTCATAGAGGTGAAAATTTTTCCTGCTGCTTGACTTTGAGGTCCTTTCCCTTCTAGTTTATAAATATTACACCGATTTTTGTTAGTTTATCAACTTTGTACTCCAAAAAAAGGCTTCACTTAGTCATAAATTTTTTTTATGTATCTCTAATTGCAAGTTTTTCAGCAAGTAAATATTGCCCAGATTTATGGCCTATAACATCTTGACAAATGTACAGATTAAGCGAGGTCTAAATCAAACCACTGCATTTGCAAGTTTTACGATCATGGTATGTTGGCCTTATTAAATGCATTGGAAAATGTTTTATGGAAATCTACCGAGGCCAGGGTTTATTCTTTTGAAAAATTATGTGTTCCTGTAGGTGTCTATGTGCATTTGCATACAGGTGCCCATGAAGGGCCAGAAGAGGGTGCTGGGTCTCTTGGAGCTGGAGTTATAGGTGGTTGAGTCTCCTGACCTGAGTGCTGGGAACCAAACTCAGGTCCTCTGCAAGATGCCCAAGATTGTTTGTGATACTTCCTAATGATTTCTATGCACTGAAGATGTGTGATGACATCTCTTACATGCTTCCTATCATGAAACATTGCTTGACCTATTGTGAAGCTTGTTAAGGGCACATATGTTAAATTTCAAGTCTTTCTCAAGTGACTGAAAACCCTATGCAAAGATCTCTGAACAACTTCTGGCTTTGGGTTTCCTTTTTATGTGACCTAGACCCAATTTCTTTTGGTTTGTATGGTATAACCTTTTGTGATTTTCAAACTTCCTATTAAAATGGCTTCTAAACCCTGTTGATAGGAGTGCTTAACAATCTTTCTCTTGAATTACTTTTTATATTTCATATACTGAACACTAAGCCAGGTGTGGAACTAGGGAGGCTGAGGCAGGAGCATAGCTTAGTTTAGGGTCCCTTCTCCTTAACCGCCATTACCGCAGCCATAGTTAGCCCCTCGAATACAAAGCAGAAAGGCAGAGCTTGTGCTGGCTTTCACCAGTCAACGAGCAGAGGCAGAAACAAACTTCAAGCTGCAGCTAACTCAGTCTGTGCTGAGACTGAGATCAACAGGATAGAAAAGGCCAGGCAGTAAGGCCAGTGATGCCTGACAGCATACACCACTCTCAGTCCTTGCCTACACAGCTCTCAGTGATGTCTGACAGCACAGACCACTCTCAGTCCTTGTCTACACAGCTCTCAGACTTTATCCAACAAGCCCCGGGGATATGCTGAGGGCTGGTGTCTAACATGGCAGTAGGCCCACCGGATTAGAGGGTGATTCATGCACAGAATCAACCCTCAACCCCAGAAAGGCCATATGCTGGAACAGACTTTACGCATGTGGGGCCGGATCATCTAGAGACAGCACTGGACTCTCACTAAGCTTACATAACAAGTTGCTGAAAGTTTTATTCTTATGGCTCATGGAGTTTTGTTCAATAAATATCTCTGTGTGGTTGCATTTCAATTGAAATGCATTTTACTATCACCAGCTGGTAAGGCTGTGGGGAGGAGCTGGTGATGGTGAAACCCAGGTAGAAACTGTCACCTAATAGGACCCAGAATAACCTGGACATCCTGTGCAAACTGTCTGGATCAGCACCCAATGCCAACTACGGTGAACTGTTTCTCAGTTTGCCCTATGTATTAATCTGCCTGGACCACGCATTTGGAGCCCATATGGGCAGGTGGACACAATCTTACTTGGCTGATGTGTCAAAGCACACATGCCATTAGGTAGTTAAGAGTGTTTCGTTGGTGTACGTGCCGAGCTCCTATTATTTACACAAAATGTGCAGTACTGAAAACAGAACACATCAGAGAGAAAACAAGACGCCAGAAAGCCTCATCACATCTTGAGACTTTTATTTCTTCTTCAGATCTTTCTTTCTCAAAATGACTTTGACAGGTAGAGATTTGTTTTTTAACTGTCAAACTATTCAATGAGACACTATACTAGATTTAGTAGAAAGGTTTATTGTACCTGTGATGGCTTACGCTGACTGTCACCTTGACAGGACCCAGAATCACCTGGAGACACATTTCTGGCATGTCTGAGGGGCTATCTACATTAGGTTAACTAAAGGGCCGGGGTCCTGGACTGCATCAAGAGGAAGCCAGCTGAGCACTCCTCCCCACCCCACCACCTGACTGGGATGTCACATGACAAGCTGCTTCCAGCTCCTGCAGCCATGGCTTCCCCACCATGACCACTGTGCACTGAGCTCTGAGCCACAGCATACCAGGCTTTGTCAGGTCAGGTGTCAGCCGCAAGCAGCAAACGCAGAGCCCTCTACCCACTTTTCTACCTTCCCAACTTTCAAGAGAGAACTTGTACCTGAAATCTGACTCAGTGAAGTCAGTATTTTATAGCTACGATCAATTTGCCTGCTACCACCGAAGTCAAATAAATTATTTGAGAAAACTTAAAAAAAATACATCAACAGGCCAGGCATGGTGGCGCACACCTTTAATCCCAGCACTCAGGAGGCCAGAGGCAGGCGGATGTCTGTGAGTTCAAGTCCAGCCTGCTCTACACAGTGAGTTCCAGGACAGCTAGGGCCACAGGGAGACCCTGTCTCAAAAAGACCAAAAAAATAAATAAATAAAATCAATGGGCGCAGAAATGAAAATCTTTGAGGAAAAACACTGGAACATGACTAAAACATATACATGATGTCTTCTGTAAACTGAGTAAACTGTGATATTAAAAATATTTGTGATAAAAATAGAGTAGAATTTCAAAATACATTTCTAGTAGCACAAAATCCTTATAAAGATTACCTTACAATGACAATATACCAGAAATATAACTGATAATAAATCGCATTGAATCTTACATGAACATGCAAAAATTATGCTTTACATGTATAATTTAAATATATCCATATGAATATTCTGAGTGTACATCACAGAAAGATAAGTTACTTTTACAGATTTTCCATGATGTGCAAGGACACGGGTAAGCAGCAGTGATTGCCCTGTCCCCCTGGGGAGCCTGTCCTCCTAGGGAGCCCACAGTGCTGGATGAGGGCTGCAGACAGGGATGGGGTAGGTCAGAGGCATGTGAAATGGCACCAGGAGGTTTGCTATGCTGTTCCCTGCCCAACCGCTCTCAAGAGATGTTTTAAAAAAATTTATCATCCTTTCAGTAAAACTGTCTTTTAGTATTTGGTTTTATGACCAAATATCCTGCAGATAGCGTCGTTCCTGTTTTAGAGAAGCCAGCGTTTTCATTGCTTCCAGTCTGTCAACTCCAGCCTCTCTGCTCATGATTTCCACCAGGGTGTCATTCACATCCCTGGCCATATTCTTGGCATCTCTAGAAAACAAAACAGCAAACTTCACGAAACAGGAATGTTTTGACCAAACCTGCCTTGCTTTGCACACCTGGCTCCCCTGACCTGCCATCTTCGTTTTCTCAGAACACTTCCCACAGGCTTCCCGCCTCACTTCACCCACTGTGACCATTTCCAGACACAGCTGACACATGGTTCCGTGGCTCAAACCCTCCCTAGGCCCCAACATCCCGAGAGCAGCCTGCAGCCTGGCCACACGAGAAGGCTCTGCTCCAGCTTCTCGCCTGGCCCTTCCCTTTCCCTGGCAGCACACAGGACCTGTGCCCTCACAGTCCTGAGCCTTCGTGTACACACCGTGACAGACCCTGTCACGGAGGCCTGCATCAAGTGCTTTTCCAGGCCTTAGCTCTGGCACTGAAGGTGGGGAGACGCCTTCGCCCTCCTGTCCAGGTCCCTGAGGTTCCTCCTGTGCCAAGCACTGTCCCTCCCAGCACAGTTGTCTGTCTGAGGTCAGGAATGTATCTCACTTCTCTCTCCTGATGCTGAACAGTGCCAGAGCACTCAGCAGACACCCCAACATGCGAATGAAGGAAACTGCAGACAGGCCTGCATCCGCCTGTCCTGTCACAGTACATCCTTAAGCAGAGTCTGAGTGGCCATCTCATCTTGCTCATCACCCCCAGCCCCTCCAGAGCCTCCTTCTCCACACACTGCCCTATTGCCACAGGCTGCCACTGCATCACACCTCCAGCTCCTCTCGGCCTTTAGCTCACTAGATCCAGGCCTCCTACCTGGGAAGATCCCTTGGCTTTGCAAAGGTTCACGCCTCCCTCAGTGGCTGCCCGCTCAGTGCCCTCTGCTCCTGCCTGCCTGCTCCACTCGTCACTGCTAAGTTCATGCTGAGTTTTCTTTGTCTCTGAGCACAGGACTAATGCTCTCTAACCCCCTCTATGGATGTGAAGGCCAGTGACTGGGGTGAGCTGTCCGCAGAGAAGCACTGGGAGCTCAGACACCTGTGATACTCTCCACGCTCTCCACCAGGCACTGGACCCGGGGGGGGGGGGATTAACTTATGTACATGTGTGTGTGACACCTGAGCCTGAATTCTACACGGACGGCTCTGCCCTCTATGAACACAAACATCCAAAACTTCAACAAAAGCTGAATGGTACCATAAACCAACAGGATGCACAGTGATGTTTAACCTATTAATGAGTCGTGAAAGAACTTGGCAGCCAACCCAGCTTTAAATAACAAAGCGAGAGGGCAAAAGTAGAGCGCCCTGTCCACGGGAAATAGGAGAATCGCTAGCTGTGTCCAGCCTCACCTCCTGCACCATGTTAAACACAGAGCGTGTGTAGCTGACTGAGCATGGCAAACAAGTGCGTGTTAGGAGGAAAGTAAAATGTTTTCTTTCTCCCAAAAATTCCTTTCATGCAGCTGAAATTTTTATAGGCACGTCTCTAAAGATTTTCTTTCCTGCACGACACTCTGGGTTTCTGTGACAAACTACCACAGAAAGTAGATAAAAAGTAGTCACACAACAATGACTCAGGTCTTATGCCAACCTGACACCTTAAATTCTGCCTTGGAGAAAAAGGACTATGTTCTCAGGTCACACCAATACTTCCTCCCCGTTTGCTGGCTCAGTGGTGCAAATCACAAATTCTTCTACACAGTAAAATCTCTCCTGACAGCTCCACGTAAGTGACTAAGGTCTCAACATGAAGTTTCAGATGCGGGAACAAAGCACTCCCCAATGCTGGATCGACACTCACCACTGCTAATGACATCTCGGTTACTAAATGTGCTGAAACTATCCTAGAACTGGTCTATGTATGATGTATGTGAAGACCCAATGCCTGCCATTCAGACTACTGGTCCCTCAGTCTGCTGCTTCCTTTACAGCACACAGGGCTCGGTCCTGTCCCGCCACATACCCACACACGTAGATGGAGCCGTTCTCCTGAAGGAGGATCCTGCACACCTGCTGGCTGTGAAGCCGGAGGTTGTCCTGCACATACTTTGCTGGGGCCTCTTCCTCCCCCTGAGGGATGTCTCTGGAGAAGGAGACCTTCAGGTGAGTCAGGATCCCATGCTTGAGGAACCGTTTGAGCTCTTCTCTGTAACATAACAGGTCATGGTCACGGGGAGGAGGTGGAGTAGTGATGGCAAAGCCTGGATATTCTAAGGGTCCACTCACTGCTGAGTATCACAGAAGAGTTCTCTACCTGAACAAATAGTCTCTGTCCTTGTGTCTGCAGCCAAAAAACAGCCACATTGCTCCAAAATTTCCATGCGGGTGTTGTTCTTGAAGTTTCTCTCTAAGATATAAAGGAAATTTAGACACCTGGTACAAGGATCACACAATATATCTCTTTTATCAGGAAGTATCAACAACAGGGCTATAAAATCCATCTCTGCAACTGTTCGAAGTTCCATCACTCGGAATGTCAACACTGGCTAGTGGGAGGTTCTGATTTTCCGCCACCGATGCGGGATCTTGCTCACACCACTTAACCACGGAACCACGCTCCAGCCTGGTCAGGACACTCCCTGTCTCTGTTCATATGCTGCAGGCTTGCTCCCCGGGAGGGCTCCAGGGCGGGGTGGGACCTTTAAGAGGTGGAGCTTATTGGACAGTCTTTAGGTCACTGAGTATGGTGCCCAAAGGAGATCACAGAACCCCGGCCCCTTCCTCTTCCTCTCTGGGTCCTGGCCATGAGGCGACTGATTTGCTTCACCACACATTCCAGCAGGGTTGTCTTAGCATAAGGCCAAAGCAAAGCAGCCAATGGACCGTGGAATATGAGCAAAGAACCCTTTTCTCTCTCTAAGGGGATCATCTTGGGTATTTCACTACCACTGGACAGGCTACTATGGTCACCATCTGAACACCTGATAAGCCGGATTCATTTGTTTTATACCAGATAACTCTTTTCTGATACTGTTCTACCTAGTAATATTATTTTCTGAAATTATGTCTGGATTAGCTGAGCCTTTTAGTGCAACGGGAACTCGGTCCAGCAGAAGAACAGGGAGACGGCGGCATCCCCTCACTGCAAGGTGTGCACAAGTCATCGCGGGAGGCCCCCGGTGGGGGGGGCTGGGCGAGGAGGAGGCGCCTGGAACTGCTGCCCGCTGTGCCCTCAGTGGCGAGGCGCTTCACAGCCTGCACTTGGCAGTAACCATTTCAAGTAAAAATTTAACACCTGACATCCAATTATTCTACAAACTACAGAACTGAAACGGACGGCTGTACTTGCACCTGGGCTGAAAGGAGGTTGTTTCCCCACCGGCCAAGGCTAACGCACCTGTGCTGAAGGAAGCCGAGGAAGGGCGCCACGCCCGTTCCTGGCCCCACCATTATGATGGGGACCGAAGGGTCATCTGGTAAGCGGAAAGAATTTGTTGCTCGAGGAGAGATGGAGATCTGGAACACAGAAGCGGCTGGTGAGTTCCACATAACACTTAGATAAGCACACAAAAGCGCACACCCAGACTCCAGTGAGGACACTACACCGCGAGTTCCTAAGAAGTGCCCTAACTGGAGAGCAGCGTCAGCTCTCCCTGAAGCCACGATGCCTCCCCTGGTAGACTACTTCCTATCTGCATGGAGAAGTGTTTCTATCTGCCTCAGGCTTCATGTGAGAGCTGAAAGAGCGTGCTGCAAAGGGAGCAGGAAAGCAGCTACTGACGAAGGTCAGAAATGAGTGCCGGTGGGCAGCTGCTGGCTGCTGGAGGATGTGGGCACTGGCCGCTTTCTGTTCCCCAGTGGATGACCCCAAACCCACGAGCATATGGACAGGACTGAATGGGGATCCTAAGGGGCGCTGGAGGTGAGCAAAGGGAGAATACGATCAAGACACACTGTATTACGCATATGAAACTTCCAAGGAATACATTTTTGGTTTTCTTTTTGTTTTTTGAGATAGGGTCTCTTGTAGCCCCTGCTGGCCTGGAAGTCACTATGTAGACCAGGCTGGCCTCCATTTCACAGATCCGCCTGCCTCTGCCTCCTGAGTGCTGAGATTAAGGGCATGCACTACCACCATGCTCAACTTCAAAGAATCAATTTTTAAGAATAATTTTAAAGTGTTTTAAAATGACACAGTGAGAAGACACACTACTTGAGACAACACTATAAATGTCACCCTGGGCTTATCATGACCCTCTGTAGGCTCATCTACCAAGGCACAGTACAGAAAAGATATTTTTTTTGTACAAATAGGACAGACTGATGAATTTTTGCGATTTTAAAATTCAAGTGCAGTGTTTCTAAAATACTCATACTGCTAACAAGGCTCAAACCGCATGCTGCTTGGTACCCTGGGAGCCAGGTCCACTCCGCTGTCTCCACAAGGGGCTTCCAAGTCTGGCTGAAGAAGTGGGGCAGCCAGTGAGGCTAGCCAGCCCGTGCACACGCCCTTCCGCAGGACCGAGGGAAACTCCACCACGTTGAAAACGAAATGAAGCTTGTCTGGATGAAATAAACTTGAGCTGCAAAGACACACAGGTAAGACTGGGACCTACCTCAGGACTAATACACGGGGTGAACCGATGTTTTCTTACTGAGCTGGGGGAGCAGGTTCTTGCCTCTCCTCTGAGAGAAGAGCAATCTTACTTAACCCCTGCTCTCCCTCTAGTGAGATCGTCTGGCAAGTTTCCAGGTTCATTTGTCTTCCACACTAGACAAGATGCCCTGAAGCTCTTCCTTCACAACTCACCCACCCTGTATTTATAGACACGCTACTACGTAAATGACAAGACAAATCCCAACAAACATCACAGGTATTAAGTTGATAAAATTTGACAGCTGTGAAAATAGCTGAAAATTCAGAGCCATCTTCAAGAGCTACCTGGACAACACCCCAACATGTGTTGTTTTACACGCTGAACAATGTAAGCAATCCAGGGTGAACTCACTCTCCAGCACAGCGGCCTGTCCCACCAGCACAAAGGACGGCAAAGCAGCCGGGAGCAGCAGAGGCTGCGTGACCCACAGCTGACCTCCTTGGCTTCACTCACTGCTTGTTCCACAGTCCAGCTCCTTGGCTCTCTCCCTTCCCGCCCTCGGCTGCGCAGGGAAAGAGAAGGACTTGAGCCCACCACCTTAAATGGGAATGGCTAGATGGCGGGGGCTGCTCAAGTCTTAGACTGAACTCCGCAAGTCCTATGGCTGGTTGCATCTCAGCACGCCTAGCGCTCTCCTCCACAGAGCAGTAAGCTCCCATCAAATGGTCAGCCACTAAGGACATGAAAGTTTGGGTTTCACAAGATTTTAAAGAAAAGATGCTACACATATATCAATCAATACTAATATTAATACCTTGCACATGAATATGGTCTTGGTTGGAGCTTAGGAAGATGTTCTGAAAATAAAAAAAGCAATTTTTAATTTGCTCCTATTGAAAAGGGGGAAAAATAGAAAAATTTAAGAAGATTTTAAGAAAATCAAGGCCTATGTTTAATTCCTGTTTACTTATTTACAATATTCATAATAACTTTTATGTGCACAGGTAACCATCTAAGGAGGAGAGTATAGAGTGTTCGGATGAAATAAAGTCAAGGCCTCAAAAGCATTAAAGACTAGTACAGGAAACAATGAGGACCATAAAACACTTTTCCTTCTTTCATTTAAATAACTAATTAAAACGTGTGTATGGTAGCAGACTTCCTTAAGGCAAATTATTCAGAAACCCAGTTTTGGGGGGCTGGAGAGATGATGCCTCAGCAGTTAAGAGTGCTGACTACTTTTGCACAGGACCCAGGTTCAGTTCCCAGCACCCACATCGCAGCTAACAATTGTTTCAGGGGATCCAATCCCCATCTTCTACACAGTACATGTGACCCCGCACAGGCCTGCATGGAAGTCCGTCTGCGTTCTGAACAGCACATACTTCATCCAGTCACAGCAGATACTGATTGGCTCTGATAAAGTTCTTTTCCTCTGAATATTCACTGTTAGATAAAATTTTAGCTAAATGACCTCATGAAAGAAAATAAAATAGAAAAGATGCCAAATCCTAAATTAAAAAAAAAAAATCACAATTGGCTTTGTTAACGGAGAAAATGATAGTGACATTGATAGAAGGGAAAAAATGAGGAAACTGGGTTTGGAAGACGACGGCTCTGGCTTCCAAAAGGCAGCTCAGATATCACTGTAACCTGAGACAGACACAGGACAGGCTACTAGCCAACACCACTCACTTAGGTGCACCGTCACTACATCTGTTGGACTTGGAGCAGAAGCTTCCTTCCTGAAGAGTCTCACTAGCTGCATGAAGGACCAAGGTGTCTGAAATGGACTACTCACGGAGCAGCAGGCTGAGTGGTGGCTGACAGGACGGGAAGGCGAAAAGCAGGTCCAGCAGGCAGGCACCGGCGTCGCGGATGAATCGGTTGTAATCAGCTGCCCCTTGCTTACTGCACAGCTCCTGCAGCCTCCGCCTCTCTGCAGCATCGCTGGTACAGTCCACGAGCGCTCGCAAAAACGCCTGCAAAAAGGAGGCCAATGATCACCTGCTGTGTGGTCAGCAGTGTTAAGAGCAGTCAGCCAGGGGCCTCCCAGGCAGAGCGCACTAGCTGAGCACTTGCCCAGTAATTGGGAGTGCTAGGCTCAGTACCACACTGCAAAGAAAAAACAAAGCCAAACAAAACAAGTGCACAGTGTATTCAGCTACAGTCTGCTGCCTGTAACCACAAAGGGAAAGGGCGGAGCCGTTGGGGTGTCACAGGAAAACGGAGCTCTATTTACCTTTTGATTAGAGTTGGCTGCCAAAAGAAACTTCATTTTTCCGTCCTGTGCTTGTTCACTTTCTCTTCACCCTCCACAGCCTAGTCCATCCATCCCAGGCATGGTCTCCAGCTACACACCTGCTGTACTAGTATGATCTCATAATCTCCTAGCCCAGGATTTTATCTCAAGGTTGGGGATATAGCTCAGTTGGTAGAATGCTTGCACAAAGCACACACAGGACTAAGGGGCTACCAGATAGATCCAAGGCTTCCCAGGGAGCAGGCCGAGCTGAAGACGGCCACGTGAAAGCAGGAAAGGTAAGACGTGTAGGTAAGCACTGGGAGACCTCAGGGGACGCCTATGTTTGCATGGATCAGTGAGACAGCTCACCATTAACAATCCGCCAATAACCACTTCTAATTATAGGAGAAAACAGTGATTCTACATCTTTAAAAATAAGTTTTATTTTGGAACCGCAGAAAACTTTCTACTTTTGGGAACTGCAGAAACTCTAAAATCCTAAAATAGAAAACACTGCACTGCTCTAGGAGAAAAAGCTTCAATGGCAAACAAATCCTGCAGTACTTTAAAGTGTAAATTGTTGGGCTGAGAGATGGCCCAGCAGTTAAAAACACTGGCTGCTCTTATAGAGGATTGAGTTTCGATTCCCAATACCCCATGGCAGCTAACAACCACCTGTAACTCCAGTTCCAGAGGAGCCAACGCCCTCTTCTGACCTCCGCGGGCACTGCATGACATACACACACTTACATACACAGACAATACATTCATATAAATAAAAAATAAATTTAAAAAATTTAAAGCAAATTGTTTAAAATACCAATTCTAGGGGGTGGAGAGGTGGTTCAGGGATTAGGAGCTAGCTGCTCTTGCAGAGGACCCGGGTTCGATTCCTAGCACCTGCCTATAACTTCAGTTCCAGGGAATCTAACGCCCTCTTTTGGCCTCTGTGGGTACTGCATGACATGTACACACATTTAGGCAAAATACTTAATACACATAATATGAAAACAGGCAGGCGTGGTAATGCACGCCTTTAATCCCAGCACTCAGGAGGCAGAGGCAGGCGGATCTCTGTGAGTTCAAGGCCAGCCTGGTCTACGTAGTGAGTTCCAGGACAGCTGGGGGTACAGGGAGACCCTGTCTCAAAAAGACCAAAAAATAAATAAAACGTAGTCCCACCACTTGGGAGGCAGAGGCAGGCGGATCTCTGAATAGTTTTCAAATGGAAACTAGTCAGGACAGCTGGGGGTACAGGGAGACCCTGTCTCAAAAAGACCAAAAAATAAATAAAAATAAAATAAAACAAAAATTTTAAATACCAATTCTACTCTAAGGATGAATCTATTTCACAAAAGTATGGCAAACAAGTATGTAAAGATCTAACACAGTGCAAGAATGTCAGTCTAGACACTTTTTCCATATAAAATGTAGGAACAATCCAGACGTCTATGATCAAATCAACAAATTGTGGTGCATCCATTAAAAGTACCTTAAATCTTTTCATTGAAATATGCAGACTTGATTTTTTTTCAAATTAAAAAGACAAGTTATGGAATAGCACCTAATAGTACTAAATTCCATAATTACACTGAGGGTTTGATTATAAAAGATACCCATTTCTTATGTTACATCCACCCTCACAGTTCTTACAATCAGCATATTATTTTTGTTAGTGGGGAAAATATATATAATTTGCAGAACTTAAGAAAGTTAAACCAAAACAATTTATTAAACTTAATCAAAAGTTCTGTGTATAGGACTTGGCCTTTCTCTGCAGTGGTCTGCTTCCCAAAGACACATTAAAACAGCAGGCCACAAACAGCGGTGGGGAGAGGATGAGCCAAGGCAGCACTCCACCCACCCACACAGGAGCTCGCCTAGCCAAGCAGCTTAGGAAGCTCTACAGAGTCCATAAGGGCAATGCTGGGAAAATTCGGCTGCAAGTGTTTTACAAATGCAGTTCCTGACCCAGCGCTGACCTCTAGTGGAGCACTGTACCTAGGCACTCAGCTAACCCTGCAACCTGTCCAAACCCTCTACTTCCTCAAGGATCCTTCCCACCCAGGAGGAACTATGCAGCACCGCAGAAGAGAGCTCCAGTGACACAGGAGGTGGTGGACGGAGGACGAAGACCCTGAACTTGCATAAGTAAGCTTCCATCACCAGAGAAAGGAAAAGCGATGGAGCGGGTGCATCCCTGCTTACTGAACTGGGGAGTTAATGCCGGGTGAAAACAAGACGAAGAAAATACTTCTACAGCAGTTATAAAGATGCACTCTGAATACTGTATTTTCTAAGCCTCCAAAGGGGCAGGAACCAGGCTTATTTAATAACTCCTATACACAGTTCTGAACAGTTTAAGTTACTCACAGGAGACAGAAAAAAATACCTTTTTAGGAAGTGCTCGTATTTCAAGACACCAGGTGAGAAGGAACTGGAGAGAACATCCGTCGGGCACATGCTGGGGTAAGGTGGCGCCTTCTCAGGGAAAGCAGGGAGGAGGGTTGGAACAAAGAACAATACATTTTCAGAATGTTCTGTAGTGACCAAAACAGTCAGTGGTACACTTGACATTACAATACCATCAAAGCACAATGATTTGTGGCAATACTTCATCAGAAAATCAACCTAAACGATCCCCAAAATAAATATACCAGGAAAAAAGTCACCTTATGAAAAATAAAAGCTGTACCAGGCATAAAAAGCACAATCATCTAAAATTAAACACCACGATGGCAAAAGATGTCAGCGTTCCGTTAAAATTAAAGAGAACTTCAGAGACTAGAGAGATGGCTCAGCAGTTAAGCAAGCTCTCTGCTCTTCCTGAGGACCGGAGGACCTGGATGCCTGCATCCTTACTAGGTGGCTCACAACTGCCTATATCTCTAGCTCCAGGGGATCTGACGCTCTCTTCTGGCTTCCGAGGGCACCTACACACCATGTGGCATATACGCACAAAGATACACACACAGTCCCATAAATAATACTAAAAATTTATCTTAAAAACTTTAGGGCTGGGCACGATGGTGCACGCTTTTAATCCCAGCATGCAGGAGGCAGACGTAGGCAGATCTCTGTGAGATGGAGGCCAGCCTAGTCTACATTTTTAGTTTCAGGCCAGTTGGGGCTACAGCTGTCTCCTTGAGCAACAGTAAAGAGCGGTTTTCTCCAATACAGATGTCCTCTACTGAGAAATTCAAGTCGCCAAATAACTGTTCCCTCTGTTTCCTGCACAAAGCCAAAATGCTTTCTTAAACACAAGTATAATCATGTGGACAGAGCCTTAAAGACAGGAAAACAGTAGGAATCAACATCATTGAAATTATGAGCCTGGAGCTGGGGTCCCCAACCACGAGCCACAGTTCCACACTCCTCTGGTGGAGCAGAGTAGAGGATGGAGGACTTCCTGATGTTGGGCTGTAGTTTCAGCTTCTCTGAGTGGCCAGACTGCCCACATCCCCCTCCTGAGAGCCCAGGTTGTATATGGCAGTGGCTCTGCCTCTGCATTGGGCTTATGCTGGGGACAGGGGAAGTTTCTAGTCTTGGGAGGACTGATTCTCAAGAATGGACTTCCCTCAATGGCTGGCTGTGGTCTGGACTTCACACATGGTCCTGGGCACCCAGGCCTTGACACTGGACCCTTTCCATTCCCAGGCACCAAGAGGTTTTCCATCATTTTTCTATGACTCTCTCACAGTCAGAGTGACCCTTCCCCTGTGCCCTTCAGAAAATGTAAATCACCGAACTGAACTTCTAGATAAAAATCAGCCTCGGAAGTTAAAAAAGTTCAGACAAAAAACTTTTAGACTGAACCCAAGTTCAAGATTATAGGCAAACAATATTAACAGTTTAAAAAACTAAACAGCTTCCAGGTGTGGCAGAATCCCAGCACTCAGGAGGCAGAGGCAGACAGATCTCTATGAGTTCTTCAAGGCCAGCCTGGTCTACATAGTGAATTCCAAGTCAGCTGGGGCTACAGGGAGACCCTGTCTCAAAAACACCAAAAACACCAATAAATAAACAAATAAACAAACAACTTCCTTTAATTATAGAAAAATAATCGTTTTTACATAGTAAAGAAGATATGGTATGAGAAGCAAGCATATCAGGATCTTCTAAAAGGTCCTGAGTGCCTGCTCCGAGGACTACAGCTACTCCCTTTCCATGTCCACAATGTCCAACTGGCATGAGCTCTTCCACATGCTGCCAAGCAGAGCTAAGAAAAGCATTGAGAAACTGCTATCAGCCTTGCCGCCTGTGGCTGTGCACGCACATGTGTTGTCCTATGGCTGGGACACAGCAGCTGTGCATCCAGCACTCAGGAAGCTGGGGGCAGCCAGCACTGTCCTACCTTTCTTCTTCGTGTCCGCCCTGACTTTCACGGTGACGCGGCATTCCTGCTTATCAGCAAGCTGCAGCCTTTGCAGCAGGTTCTGTACCTCAGAAGCACTGTTTGGACAGATCACACTGAAGGAATCTCCAGGCTGATAGGAAAACTCAATTTTCTAGAGAAGAACCAAAGCAAAAGGAAAAAATACCTGTGTGAGTTAAAAAGTTCAAGTTGTAAAGTAACAAAGTAGGGTTTTCATTAGAACCATCTTGGCAAAGGAAATCAAAAGAAACTAATTCTAACTGAAAAACAGAACCTAATGAATAACAAGCCCAATTATCTGAATGAACACACCTTTATTAGAAATTATTCTAAAAGACATTAGAGGCTGGGCACGGGAGCACATGCCTTTGCTCCCAACATTCAGGCGATAGAGGCAGGTGGATCACTGAATTTGAAGCCAGCCCAATCTACACAGTGAGTTCCAGGCCAGTCAACGTTATATAGTAAAACCCTGTCTTTTAAAAAAAAATGCGTGCCATACACACGGATACATGAAAAATTAAATAAAAACACTTCTTAATTGATGTTTTATCTCTTATTACTAACTATTCACAGGATTCAAGTGAGTCCTTCCTCACCATCTATAGAGTAAGGAACCTTGTTAATAATCAATGAAAAATTCCTCCTATAAGAATGCATTAAACACACATGCATTAAACATATCATGACCAGAAAAGGCTCATCAAGGCCATCTACACGGGTTTCTGAAGTCCTTCCCTTATTCGGATCCTTTCTCTTGAGGAGGGGCAATGTAGGAGGAGATGAGATGCTCTCACACCCTGAGAGGAGACGACTAGACTTATCAGGAAAATGTGGAACATCAGAAGAAAACTCAGCACGTTCTAGTGTGCAAGGTACAAACGATGATGCGGAATGCTACCAAAGTGATGTGTGCGCTCCACCAGGACTGACATAGAAACGCCAGCTCACATGCCTGTCAGGTCTTTATTCTCTCAGAAAGCTCAGCTGAAGCTTTGCACAACTCAAGTGCTCTGATTTTTCTGAAGACAAAACCCACTGACAATCTCCAGCCTCCTGTGGGAGCTCCAGGATCTCAGGCAGTGCTACCCGGGCCCAAAATCCGGCAGGGGGAGCAAGTGAAGGGGCCGGCAGATGGAGCTGAAATGACGCTACCACCCTGGAACCGCAGGTAAACATATGATCACTTTTCTGGAGAGAGAATCCATAATGCTTTCCAGATTCTCCAAGAACTCCGAACTCTGCTCTGAGAAGCTAGCCCTCCCTGACAGTCTAGTCTGGGCTTTGTGTCTGCCTGGCTGGCCGACCTGAGGGCCGCACTTCCTCCTGTGGGCCTCCTGAAGGTAAAAAGCTGGTCAGAGCCCATTGCTCCTCCAGCCCCTCCTCGCTTACCTCTTCCCTGAAGGGGGAAGGAAAGGAAAGAGGTGTGCAGTGAGGAAAAGCACGATGGGCCAAGACTAACCAGCCAGGTGTCCGGAGACCTCTCTGGATGCAGTGTCTGAGCACCACACGGGCCCTGCCCGTCTTTACCCCGTGACTCTTCTGAGAATTAAGTGCGGTAACTCACAGAAATGTCCAGCTCTAGCAGGAGAGTGATTTTGACGGCATCACTTGCAGTAAGCCGAACTGCTTTTGAAATTGGAACTTGAAAAACTGAATCCACTGAGGCCACAGATGCTTGGCTTTCCTCCTTGAGAAACAATGGAATAAAGTACAATGAAATGCAATTTTCAGGCTGGGAAGCTGGCTGTCAGCAACATGCAAGCACAAAACCCAGTGTTCCACCTCAGAACCCAGGTTACAAACAACTACAGAACATTTGTAACCCCAGCACCTATGGGGCGGATGGAAGGCAGAGCCAAGCAGATCCCTGGGGCTTGCTGGCCAGGCAGCCTAGACTACACGGCAGGTAAGCCTAATGTAGGACAGGTATTCTTTCTTTCCTTTAAGTTTTGAAACAGGATCTCCCTGTAGCCACAGCTGGCCTGGAACTTGCTATGTGCTATGTGGACCAGGCTAGCCTCCATCTCAGAGACACGCCTGCCTCTGCCTTCCCAGTGCTGGGCTTAAAAGTGTGTGCCACTGTGCCCAAGAGGAAGGGTATTCTTAATTTTAGTTACTGCTAACTAATTTAGTCCTACAGAGGTACTTCTGTAGCCTAGGGGAGAGAATAGATCTTAGGAATCAACAAAGAAAACTAATTCTTAGTACTATCTTCCAATTCCTTTTCTAAGTTGATTTTATTAAGTTTAAAAATAGAAAATGGCTGGAGGGATGGCTCACGGGTTAAGGGCAAATACTGCTCTTCCAGAGGACCTGAGTTCAGTTCTCAGCACCCATATCAGGCTGCTTACAGCCACCTTTAACTCTAGTTCTAGGCACTCTGCTTCATTCTTCAGGACTCTGAGGGCACCCACACTCGTGCACATACCCACATACAGACATACACATATGCACAATTTTTTTTAAAAAATAATAAAAGTAAATCTTAAAAAATAGAAAACATCATAACAAATGACACCAGTCACCTCTGTCTCCATGGACGGCTGGGAGGAGGTCCGGGCTGGACACCTGGAGCCTCAGTATGTGACCCAGGGCTGCAGTCAGCAAAGGAGCTGCATGCATCAGGCATGGGGCTCTCAGCCAGCTGTCCCGTGAGCACCCCTACAGCGTCAAAGTGTCCACCCTGCCTTAGCCACTTCTGCCAGAATCAGCCAAGTCCAGTGCCTAAACAGTGATGATGAGAAACCAGCCCCTTGTCCCAATGCAGGCCAACTATTAAGAGCTGCTCAGTCAGTGCGAGGAAACCCTGTGGGAGGTGAAGGCCTTGCAGAGCTGCACCACAGTGTGGCCTCTCCTCATGCCCAGTCCCGCTTCCGTTCCTCCAGTCCCACACAACAATGCCGAGATCATCCGACTCCTGGGACTCAGCGACAGTCAGTGCTGAGCCGTCTGAGAAAGAAGCTAAACGGGAGTTTGGAGCTGGACACCATCTGGATGACAAGACCGTCCATACTGATGACAGACGGAAGCCAGAAACACAGCACAAGGCAGCAGTGCATCAGACGGCAAAAAGCATCAAGAGGCCAAGAACCACATGGAAAGACACTGGAAAGACGAGCGGCTGAAGTGATGTCAAGTTCAACTGATAAAGAAAAGACGCAGAAAGCTAAAGGATTCCAGTGAAAGCTCCAAGTGGAGGGAAACTGAGGGAAAGACAGGTGCACGAAGAAGACTGATGTTGAATTCCACCTCTGAAAACTCAACTCAAAATGTTCAAAGACCTTAGTATAAAACCTGCAACTCTGGGCTGGAGAGTTGACTCAGTGGTTAAGCACACTGACGGCTCTTGCAGAGGACCTGGGTTCAATTCCTAGCACCCACAGGGCAACTAACAATCATCCTAACTTCAGTTCTAGGGGATCCAATACCTTCTTCTGACCTCTAAGGGCACTGCATGACACAGCAATACACTCATACTCGTTAAAAAAATAAAAAAAAATAAAAAAAAAACAAAAACCTGGAACTCTAAAACTGGCAGAGAACATAGAGAAATCACTTCAAGATACAGCAACGGCAATGACTTTGAAACAGACTCCCGAAGCTCGGGAAGCAGCAACAGGATCTAACAGATCCGAGGACATGGCTCAGGCTTTGGTCTTTTTGAGACAGGGTCTCCCTGTAGCCTTGGCTGGCCTGGAACTCACGATGTAAACCAAGCTGGCCTCAAACTCACAGAGACCTGCCTGCCTCTGCCTCCCAAGTGCTGGGACTAAAAGCATGCGCCACCACGCCACGCTACTTTATGCTTTGTATTCAAATATGAGGATCTGAGTTCCATCCCTGGCACTCACGTAAAAAAGGATACACAGGAACACACAAACACACACACACACACGACACAACACGATGACACACTGCACAGGAACCCTGTCCACACAAGCTGAGCCCATCAACATTTTGTATGGGTGGGGGGGGGTAAGGGGCTATTAGCAGTTAATGTCTACGGAGGGAGGAGTTGATTTCTTCAGTGCTGTAGCTACTGGTAAGTTGCCCATGATCCAGTAAACAACCCCACACCCATGAACAAGCAAGTAACCCTAATTACAGCCGGTGGAATAGTATGCAAGAGCAAACCTGAAAGCGGAGGGGGTCTGCGGGAGACGAACGGACCCGGGAGGAGGAGGATCTGCGGGAGAGGAAGGGACCCGGGAAGAGGAGGGGAAGGAGTTGAGAGAAGCACCTCATGTACATTTATTAAACTGTTAAGGAATGAATAAAAATGACTTTAGGACACCAGCAGCTTTTGTGTGCTCCAATAATGAGCTTGCTAAGGAAGAAATTAATGAAAGCACCCCATTCACAATAGCTCCCATAAATAAACACAGGCAAAACAATACAATGCCTACGAATAAAATCAGACAAGAGCTGAAAGCCCTCACTATAACTGAAAAACACTGAAAAGGCCCCAGAGGGACTGGGATTGGCAGATGATACTGTGAAAATGGATACGCTAGCAAAGGAGATCTACAAAATCAATGCAGTCACCATTGAAATTCCAATGACATTCTTCACAGAAATAGAAAAAACCTAAAATTCATAGGAAGCCAGAGCAATGCTGGCCGCACCATAGTCCCCATTTCAAGGCAGGCCACAGAGCCACAGAGACAAAAATACCATGGTGCTGGCCCAAGGACAGACACACAGCTCAATGGAATACAGTAAAAGACCCAGAAATAAACTCAGACAGCTGCAGCCACCTGAGTTTTGATGAAGAGGCCAGTAGGACAGAGTGCATAACCAACAGCCTCTTAGCAGATGGTACTGGAAACCCGGCTGTCCACCTTTAGATCAAACTACATCCCTAGTTCTTACTCTGCACAAAAAATGAACTGAGAACACATCAAAGACCTTGATACAGACCTGAAGCTTTGAACTGCTCAGGGAAAGCAGTTCAGGGTACAGGCACAGGCAGGAACTTTTTGAAAAGGATTCCAAGAGAAAAGGAAATAACACAAAGAAATGACAAGCAGGATCACATAAAACTAAAGAGCTTCAGCACAGCAAAGCGACAACCAGCAGAGAGGGATGACAACCAGCTAGGGATGGGAGTGGCCTTTGCCAACTAGTACCTGGCCGGGTACTGAGATCTAGAATCCCTGAAGAACTCCAAAAATTAAACAAAACATCACCCAAACAGTAAATGGGGAAGTGAACTGCATAGACAGTTTTCAAAGGCGGCAGACCAATGAGTAACGAGTACCTGAACGTGTTCATCACCTGGAGCCATAAAAGAAATGCACATTAAAACAACACTGAGATCCCTTACCCCCATCCCCATCAGAACGGCTACCACCAGGATGAAAACAACGTGGCGAGACTGCACAGTAGTAGAACCGTTATTCAAGCACCGGCTAGTCATGGCTGCTGGGACTGTCACTAGGAAAATCAGTATGCAGTTTCTCACAAACCTTCAAGTGGAGACACCATCCAGCCCAGCAATACCACCCTTGACAACACACCACGAAGACTGTAAGCCGGCAGAGACACCTGAACATTCATCTGTACTGCTGCACTGATGTCAACAGCCAAGCTACAGAACCAGCCTGGAGCCCAGCAGCAGAGAGAAATGTGGTCCGTATGCACATGGCATTTTACTCAGCTGTAAAGAAACAGGAAATCTTGGTATCTGCAGGAGAACAGTTGCAAGGGGAAATCCTAGTATTAAACAAAATAAGCCAGACACAAAGAGACACATATCACATTCTCTCTCAAACACAGAATGCTGATACAGGAGTGCGGTTGTGTGTAGACACGACAGTACAAATGGGCTCATGAGAGCTGAGGGAGTCTGGAGTGGGGGTAGGCAGTGCAATGCTGTACACATGACTTGAAAGCATGAAAGAATCAGCAAGAGGGAGAGACAGGGAAGGGCGGGGGTTAAGAAGATGGTACAATGCTGTACACATATAAAATCATCACAATGAAGACTATCCCTTCATGCCAACTAAAACCATTTTTTAAGAAGGAAAATCTGGTATATATGCACCATGGAGCACTATATAGCAATGAAGAATGAAATCATGTCACTTGGGGGAAAACAGATGTAGCTCATCCTCCTGCTGCATGCTCTCTCATTCACAGAAATCTGGATTTTCTTTAAAGGCAGGAGAGTAGAAGGGAACTGTTTCGAAATGGAAAGGGACTAGTGGAGAGAGCAGAGACGGAGGGCGGCAGGGGTGGACTTGGCCAAAGTACTGTGAAACGTGTGAAAATTCCACAGGGAGTCCCACCACTTTACACAAGCAGCACACGTTCATAACTCTTTAAGCTGAATGCCACATGCTCAGCTGCTCATCAAGTGTCCCCCATCTCCTGCAACCTGAAAGCAAAGAAAGCCAAGGGCTGTTTCAGACCAGGAAAGAACCATTTAACCAGATAGCTTTGCACCTATAGAGATGGACACACGCTTTCCACCAAGGGCAAGAATTCCTTTTCACAAAAATGAAGCAGGATCCTCTGTCCAGAGACCCATGCCCCCACTGTGCATCTCATTTCCTGCCCCAGCTGTTGTGCCCAAAACTAAAGTCACAATACCCCCAGCCCACGACAAAGGGAGTCCACCCCAAAGAAAGCAGGGCCCAGAGCAGTCCGCATGGACAAGGTCAGGAGCGCATGAACAAGACAGAACGCTGAGGTTCTGTTCTGTGGAGGCTGAGCTTCCTGAACGGCGAGCACTGGGAGACAATGTGAACCAGCTAACAACTCAGCTACTGGAAGTGAGGAGAGCGAGCGGCACCACGGAAGGCTCACTCGGATGGCGAAAAGGACTTCTGCAATGCACAACCTTCCGTAATCCACAGATGGACCAGGATTTTCTGGAAGGGTCAGATAGCAAATGCTTTCTTCTTTGCGGGCCTCTGGTGAGCAGTTCAAGGCCCAAGCAGTCAGAGACACCACAGAGACAAATGGGCACGGCTGTGTTCACTAACAGTATTTACAACAGAGGATGCTGTATCTGCCCAGGGGTCGTAGTTCTTGACCCCTGTTCTGATGTAAAAAACAAACAAAATACAAGACAAACGCTCACGAGTGAAGGGCATTTCCCAGCACAGAACACTTACCTGGCCAGGAGACGACTGAAGATGAGCCTCCAGATAGTCTGGGGGCAAAGCAGGAATGCTCAGAGAGGCCTGTGAAAGTGGAGGTGCTGAGTGGACAAGGGAGGACTCTAGGTCTGCAGTCAGATCGCCTGACTGACTCCCATTCACATCATGTTCTTCCAAAACCTCGGCATCCTTCCTTACTGGATCATCCAATCTTAGAAGCTCAACTTGTGACTCGATGTGCTCCAACTTCCCAGGATGTGCGGTCGCAGAGGCATTCGATGGCCGTGGGAGAGCCTCACTCATCTCTTCTCCGCTTGTCTGAAAGTGCTTCGTAAGAGCAGCCCAGAGCCCAGTGATCCAAGGCTCTACCACAAGTTCTAAACTAGCATGCAAGCAAAGGAAAAAAGAAACAAAGTTGACATCTGAACAGACAATGAGCTAACAGCAGTCTGCCAATTCCGCTGCCAGGTTCCTCCAAGAGAGGGCTGTGTCCAGGCTGTAGTGAACACTCACAAATACGTTCACACTTTGAGGTAAGCCTGTCTAACTATGCTGTTTCCATTAACACACACTGCAAAGAAAGAGATGGACGACAGCTAGATGGATGGACAGACAGAGACACAGACATCAGCAAAAAGCGTTAAAAAGTCAAGCTCCAGCTAACTGACAAGCCTAGGTCCTGGAGCTGAAGAGTTAAACTCTGTGACTAAGATGAATGCCAGTGCTAAAGTAAAGCCAGCAAGTTTTGTGACATCAGATACTTCCACCTTACGAAACAACAGCAGTGCATTGCTCTTACCCTACACAATCATCAGCGTGCCCAGTTTCATAGAAATGTTGGGCTCCAAGTTCTTGAAGTCGTTTATCTATTATTTTCCCTCCATTGCAGAAGTATGTGTATTCTGAGTCACCCAAACCTGGAGAATCCAAACAGACACCTAATACATACAACGCTTATAGAACAGTAAAGTCTACACACTATTCCACACCCTTACAGAGGAAGAAATGAGCACAGGTTCACACTTCCTTATTCTTGAGTAAAACCAAGTATGCAGACAACATTCTACAGTACGACACGAAATATCAGCTACAGGGGCTTTATAAACAAAACCGAGACTGCATATTAACATTTCTGAGTTGACTGATACAGAAATCTGAAGAAAAGGATCAGGATGATTTAAAAAACACAGCATCTCTATTTTCTACTTTTTTGACCCTGAATATTGGTCTGCCAACTAGAGCCTCCGAATCAAACCTGACCATGCCTGTAGATAAAGTTTCACTATAACGTGGTCACATCTGTGTTCTTACATGTTCTTGTGGTAACTGGAATCACAGCATCCACATGATGGAAGCCATGTAACCCACAAAGCCTCGAATACCTATCTGCCCCAAACAGCATTTGCCACTCCTAGACCCGCACAGCCAGGCACACCTGCAGATAACCAGAGCTGCCTGGTCCATGTCAGGTCAACCACAGGTACTCTGACTTCTCACGGGGAGAAAACTAATGCTTCACTCCTGATTTGTCAGGACTCAGGTTTGCTTTGCTCAGCAGGGAACCTACTGGCTTTGGACAGAGAGACTTGAGCAGCAACAGAGTAACAACTCTGGGACTTGGTTTCCTTCATACAATCCATTTATTACAAAATTCAGATGGTTTTTATACATCCCAAGGAACTGGCAGTCACGTGGGATATGGCAGTCACATAGAAAGATTTAGGGCACAAAGAAACAGACATATTGTCTGTTGGTTGGCACCAGAAGGATGCTTAAACTTTTATTCAAGGTTATTAATGCCCATTCGGTAATTTATTGGCTACAATGTTTCTTTCTTAGAGTTAAAAGCATGATAAACTTTTAGCTTTTAGCTCAGGAGTAAACCTTTATCCTGGGCTAATCTCTTAGCCAGGGATAGCGGAGTTATTTGCTCAGGACAAGGAGATGAGCTAGGGGTTGTTGACCAAGACGCTTTCCCACAGAGCAAGGAGCCTGCACTTTTATGACCAGGCCGCTTCCTCCTGCCAGCCTACCAGTGTTCTGCAAGCCAGGGATTGTCAGAGCTGCTGTTTTCAGCGCCCCTCCCTTTAGCAGAGAATGCAGCCTGGACTTAAGGGTTTTAGGCTCATCTCACCCTAGGGCCTGGCACCCTGGTTTCCTACACTGGTTGAAATTTCAAAACTGAAAACTTAAATTTCTCAGTTTAACTATTCCTGGGTTTTCTCCCAACAACTGTGTGGGAACTTTACAGAGCCATACATGGGCCCAACACTGGGTAGAGTAGCTGGATTAGGCTTTCATCTGTTCTGTATAAATATTTTTAAAGAAATTCTCAAAGCAGTGTTTGTTCACTCTTGAAAACACAAACATTGAAAAATCTTGAAGGAAATTATAAATGCTATATACAAATATATTTTCCTTCTTTCTTAAACATGTTTAACATACATCAGATCATGGCCAAAATTAGAGTAAAATTTCTAAGTAGCTATCTCAAAGCAGTCTATCTTTGCTAGATATTCTCCAACAGTCTTCAGAGATGAATCACAGAGAACACAAACAGGGACGATGGACCCATGCTCCCTCTGTAATATATATTTTACTCTAGTATTATTTGATATGTACGACTGTATTGCCTGCAGGTTTGTAAGTGCACCCGTATCATGCAATGTCAGTGGAGGTCAGAAGACATTGTCAGAGTCCCACAGAACTGGAGTTACAGACAGCTGTTAGCCACCATGAGTGCTGCGAATCCAACCTGGGTCCTCTGGAAGAGTAGCCAGTGCCTTAACCACTGAGCCATCTTTCCAGGCCCTGTAGTATGATATTTTGCTTCTAGCTCCTCATTTAAATTAAAAATAATTTTTTTAAACATACTGTGTGCCATGGTTCACCTTCGAAGTCAGAGGATAACTTCTGGGATCCAGTTTCCTTTTCTACAATGTGGGTACTGGAGACTGAACTCAGGTCGTTAGGCTTGGCAACACGAGCCTTCACCCACTAAGCCATCTCCCTGGTCTATACAGGTCCTTTATACTGTCTAAGCTCTGCTTTACAAAGCCTAGGCCCGTTTTCTGAGCCTGGGATACACATCACAATCACCAAGGAGCTGGTAAGTAGAGGAACTTATTACCTATGCACACCGTAGCCCCTCTGAATACCAGAGACGGGCCAAGTAGAAGACAAGGAGCTCTTAGGACTGCCCCCAGCTGGTGCTATGTGCAGCTGGGGACTGAACTCCACAATCCTGGAGGTGTGCTCTCAGGAGACACATCAGAATCAGCTTTTGTGGCTTTCTAGAAAGTTCAACTCTGAAGCATCTCAAGAGCTTGCTCCTTCAAGAAGGTGGCTTTAAGTAGGTGGGGTGAGGCCTAACCACTAATATTCTGAAAATGATCCTGGCTAAGAACACTACTGGAGAGGATCTGCAGAGTGCTGGAGTGTTGTTAAGTGTTCACCTTACTGTACTAAGCTCTGGATTTGACCCCTAGATCCCCACAAGACACAGAGGTGGGGTCCACAGAGTGTTGTTGTGGGGTGAAAACTAGAGAATTGTTTCTATACTCACAATTCATAGATATTTCATAGATACAATACGTAAAAAATACAAAGACCCATGTAATTAATCAGTTTATGACTTTGAAAGCTATACTCAGCTACTAAAGCTGAAGCTGAGTGTAGCAGAATACATTACAAGCAGAAAGTCCAGTCCAGTACCCAGCAGTCCATATCGCAGGTGGGCAAAGAAGTCAGCTGGCAGCGTCTTGTCTTGGATCTCTTTAACGAACTTGCGGGCTGTGTCAGGCGGGTCCCCTGTGCCTGTGGTGGAGACCACCACCACCAGAGGAGCAGATTCAGTTTTCAGATCATACTTAAAATAAGAATAGAGAAGTCAGGTCCAGGTGCCAGAGGGTTTGTGACCAACACTGCGGCAAGGCAAGACAATCAGCTTGGTTACCTGTCTTATGCTTCCAGTAACTGACCAGTTCAGCAAGCTACCCAGTATCTCACAGCAACCATGCCTTCAGCTGTCAGCTGCCTGCCCATACCAGGCCCTCATTTCCTTAATGTCCAAGGGCTTAGAATACTATGAGAGGTGAACTGATACCACACATTCCTACTTCTTATCAAAGTTCTTTCTTCTACTGCTCATGAACATAACCTGATTTGGGTTCAAAAAATTCACTTTTTTAAAAAATAAAGTACCATGTAACTCAAGCTGGCCTCAAATTCACTTTGCAGTCAAGGATGGCCTTGAACTTGTGAGCCTCCTGCCTCCATCCCCCATACACTATTTTAAGTGTAGTGTAAACTACTACACAAAGTTTATAGAGTGCTGAGGATCAAACCCAAGGCTTTGTGGAAGCTAGACAAGCAACTTGAAACAAGCACTTGACTGAGCCACATCCCAGCCCTATTTTATTCTGCTTTGTGGTGGTTCTGAGGGCCTCATGTGGCCAGTGCTCCATCCCCAGGTTACCACCTGTTTTCCCTCTTTTTCATGCCTATATGATAAGGATTTGAGATAATGCTCTACCTAGCCACTAAATGCTTACAAGACACTATACAAGTTGCATGTCAAACTCTAAAGAGTTCACAGAGCACCTCATCATGAAAAGGACTACTGTAACACAGCAGGAAACAGAGGGCTTTCTACTCACATTATGAGCAAATGGAGAAACCACTCAGGCAGGCGCGGCAAAGAGCATGGTTAATATGGTATTAAATTTAAACATTCACCAGTCCCCTCCCTGCCAAATGGCTGCCAACCCTGCTAGTGAGGTCAAATTGAACAAAGCCCAACCAGTCTAGCTTTACGGCACTCTCTGCCTGTCATTACAGACTCAAGATAGAGGCCACCATGAGCGCTGTGGCACATTTACTCTGCATTACTGCTGAATGACAGCCTTCTGACTGGTATTTTGGGGAAGAGTGAGCTGACTCCACCTACGGTCATGCTGGCAATGCCGCAAGTGAAATCTCTACAAGCCGTGCTGCTGATGGGCTCAACTTCTGAAACTGTGATGTCTCAAAGGTCAGAGGAGACTGAACTCATGGGAGGGCTATGGTGAGCACACACTTGTATCTGTATGAACTCATGGGAGTGCTATGGTAAACACACACATGTAGCTGTATAAACTCATGGGAGGGCTATGGCGAGCACACACATGTAGCTGTATAAAGTCTTGCCACATGCACTACTGTGGGAATGACTTTTACTAATGGACATAATCTGGACCAATGACTTAATTAACTGCAGTAAAATCCACGAGCTCTTGGATATAATGACCTGGTACTCTGGAGTCTGATGGGGATGTCTCCTTGGCAACCTCACTTGGTACTCTACCCCAGAAGACAATGAATGAATGTGGGTATGCTTGAGAATTAACATACACCCACCCAGTAGAAACAGTGGAGGTTGGGAAGACCATGTATGAAGGAAGGCGAATTTAGAGATGAAGACAGATCCTGTCTGAGGATTAAGGGTAGAACCAAACTTGGTATTTCCCCAAAGCTGGAGAAACCATTCTGAATAAATTACGGGTGCGGCCTAAGGAGGTGGTAGGAGGGATGGAATGGGACACAGGGTGAGAGGGTTCCAGGGACAGTTCCACTGGCACGGGGGAGGACACAGACAGCTCCATCTGCACACATTGAGACAAGAGACCCATCATATGGTCACACAGTTCTGGGAGAAAGGGGGTTCTAATAGACAGCTAGGGGAACTAGTGTCCTCTGAGTTCAGGCCCATTCTTAAACACTTAATTTAAGAGGCTGGAGAGGCAACCTTGGTGGTTAAGAGCATGAGCTGATCTTACAGAAGTCTGGGACTTGAATCCCAACACCCACAAGGTAGCTTTCTTAACTCTAGTTCCAGGGGAATCTGATGCCCTCCTCTGACCTCCAAGGCACTGCATGACACAGTGCAATTACATACATGCAGGCAATGCACTCGTACACATAAAAGTAATAAATAAAATACTTTAAAAAAAAAACTTAATTTAAGGGGTGGAGAGATAGCCTCAGTGATTAAGAGCACTCACTGTTGTTGCGAAAGACCCAGGTTCAAATCCCAACACCCACATGGAGGCTAACAACTGTCTGTAACTCCAGTTCCTGAGGATCTGACGCCCTCTGTGGGTGCTGCACGATATGGGTGCACTTACACATATGCAGGCATAACATGCACATAAAATAAAAATAGATAAAAAATTTTCAAAAAAACTTAATTTAAGAGTCAGTCTATCTGTTTAGGTGGTTATGATGTTGTACTAATAAATGCTGCAAACTACCAGAACAGTATAACAGACTTCAGACTAACTGAAAAAAAGAATGTAGAATGGTAAGATCTTATCAACCCTGACTGATGCAAGAACTCTGGCAGAGAAAGACCAAACACAGACAAGCAGTCCTCCCCTTGAGCAGGCCTGCTGGGAGCCACAGCCACTACTCAAATTCCATTTCACAAAAGAATTCCAGGTCTTTCCTGTGGAGGAACTTGGTAATGAATGGCAAGGTCTTTCTCTGGGGAACACCAGGGGACTGGAGGTGGGACAAGCACTGTGCAGACCCATCAATACTCTATCTCTTTGTTCTCAGGGCCACTTCAGTTCCAAGGTCAAGGAGTTTCAGAGATTTTTTAAAAAATCTGAACCAGATATGGTGGCAGATGCCTATACAGGGAAACTGACCTGCTACGTGGCAGATCTACCTGGGTTTCAAAGTGAGTTTAAAGGCAGCCCAGAAAACTGTGTTTCAAAAGGTAAAGGGGGCTGGAGACACAATGCAGCTCAATGCAGAGCGCATGCCCGGAATGTGTGCGGTGCTCAGTTCAATCCTCAGTTCTGAAAAATAATCTTTTTTGAAATTTTAAAAAACAGATCATAAAGCAAGTTTCTGACTAGTGTGTTTTGCTTTCTTTGTTATTTAACAAACATCACTTCCCAACCAAATACTCGCAAGAACAAAGCACAGGGAAACCGGCTAGCAGTGACAGCGCTTACCTTCTCTGACTCACTAACACAGTGAAGATCTGCAGAAAACCCGTGGGCCACAGCCTGCTCGCTTATTTCTTCTGCTATAGCCTTTGCCTGGCCCCGTTGTGTCGCGTAGAGTAACAAAAACCTTCTCATCACCTCAGGGCAGATGTTGTAACTCTGCCAGTGAGACTAAACACCAGAAAAGGGAAAAGGAATATTGTTTAATGTATAGTCACAAGTTAGTCTGCCTCAATCTTAAAAAAAGAAAAAGAAAAATCAAGGCTATCCACACATAATATGAAATAGCTTTCTCTACATTTAACACGAATTATAAATGAACTGAAGAGGTAAATAATCAAATCAGGGAGTGAAAGAAGACTAAAACTGTTAATTCTGCACACAGAAATGCACTCGTGATTTCCAAATACTTTTGGGTGTTGCAAGTTAAGTGTCTTTCAGCAGTGCAGGTGAGTACTCTGGTAATGTGTGTCCCAGCACCATCATAGGACCAGAGCCCCATGTGTGACACGGGCTGATACACATTAGGGGCCTGAGCAAACCAGAAGCCACAGAATCACTTAGAAAGGTCTCGGGTCTTTTCCTTTCCTCTTTTAAAAACGGTAAAAGAAACAACTCGCACTAAAATCGGAGGGTACCTGATTGCTACTACATCCTAACGTTAAAAATCTGTAATCAGAGTATTAAAGGTCACTAAAGTCACACCATACATGAATCACTATTAAGTGGACATATACGTGCACACGGAGAAAAGAGGCTCCAAATTCCTTCTCCAAGAAACAACCAGGAAAAAATAAAGGACATAAAGATTTTCCCACTCCCATTCTAGCCAGTGCGTAGCCATGACTGTCAATTTGTAAGGAACAAATTTAAACTGAAACCCAAACCAAATCAGTTGACCTTTGGTGCATGAGCCAGTTGCAGTTCATGCATGCTCCTGCGGCTCTTCCGGGGCCCGATGAAAGTACAAGATCCCGGGTTCACCGTGAAATGCTAAGAGCCAGACAGTAGCTGAGAGGCCAAGAGGGCTGCCGGAACCGGAAGACGGCGACGACGCCCGCTCGGCGCACAGCGCCCCGCTCCGCAGTTCCGCACCACACGCTCTGCGCCCCGCAGCCCGGAAGTACCTGTCCGCCACGCTCTCCCGGGACCCGCACCCCAGAACCCGGCGCCCGCGCGTGTGCGCATGCTCCGCACTCCCCACCAATGGAAAGCCCCGGCGGGGAACTCGGCCAATCACAGAGCGCCGGATGTGGGCGGGCCCAGGACGGGCGCAATGGTCCCGCGCATGCGCCTGAGTGACCTCCAGGCTGCTGTGGTTTGTGTGTAGAGGCTGCGCGTCCATCCGGGCGTGGCTAGGGTTGGCTCGGCCGCTGAGTGACGCGGGGTCGGGGTAGGCAGTGTCGGCTCTGCGCTCAGAGAGCCGCGGAATCGGGGAGGCTCGGGTCAACTCGGCGGAGAGAGTGTCGCGGGGTCAGGGAGGCTCGGGGAGTTTCGGGTCGGCTCGGCGGGGAGAGCGCCGCGGGGTCGGGGAGGCTCGGGTCAACTCGGCTGAGAGTGTCGCCGGGTCAGGGAGGCTCGGGTCAACTCGGCGGGGAGAGCGCCGCGGAGTCGGGGAGGCTCGGGTCAACTCGGCTGAGAGTGTCGCCGGGTCAGGGAGGCTCGGGTCAACTCGGCGGGGAGAGCGCCGCGGGGTCGGGGAGGCTCGGGTCAACTCGGCTGAGAGTGTCGCCGAGTCAGGGAGGCTCGGGTCAACTCGGCGTGGAGAGCGTCGCTGCTGCTTGCGCGGTTCCGGGCGCTCCGGCAGGTGCTTGGGCCTTTGGACCTGCGCCCACGTGCTCGCGGGGCCGGGTCGGCGGTGGGCCCTGCCGGGCTTGCCTTGTCTTGGGCATCCTTTACCCCTGATCGAGACTTTCCTGCCCGCATCCTCACCCTAGCCTCCGAGTGAGCACGTGGTCCAGCCCCCGACCCCCGAACTTTTTGCCGGCTGAACTTTTTCTTTTTTTTTCTTTCTTTTTTTTTTTTTTTTGGTCTTTTTGAAGCAGGTTCTCCCTATGGCCCCAGCTGTCCTAGATAGAACTCACTATGTAGACCAGGCTGGCCTTGAACTCACAGAGATCCGCGTGCCTCTGCGTCCCGAGTGCTGGGATTAAAGGCGTGCACCACCATGCTTGGCAAACATTTATTTTTAACGGAACAGAATCCTTCCTTCCACTTGGGAGTCGGGGCTAAGAGGTAGAATTTGAATCCTAGCTCTGCAGTTGGTCGTTAAAGCAGGTACTGTGATTTCCCTGGGTTCAGCGTCTTCTGCTCCAAAAAGACAAAGGTACTTGTACAGTAGAGGAGTGAGCACGCCCAGTGACTGACACCCCTGTTAGCCCCATTCATTCCGACGTCTGTGGTCATGGGCTGCAGAAAGTCTGCTCCTGACCTGCAATGCGCCTGAGCCGAGGATGATGCCTATCAGAGCTGGGGGGTTGGGAAGGGGGTGTCACCACTCTGGTACAGGGGCCACAGAAGAGAATTTCAGGTTGAGCCACAGCGAAGCGAGTTCTTTATTGAGGAAACAAAGAATAGACCAGTGAAATAGTCATGTGCAGGTGTTAGGTATAGGGGAGAACCTCAGCAGTAACTAAGTGATCAGGGGGCTTTGGAGCTGTTTATTCTGCAGCCACGTTTACATAGTAGTGGTGCGTGCTGCTCTCCTGGGTCTTCTGGTCCTCAGAAATCTGTCCTTGAACAGGACTTTTTAAAGGTGCATTATGCGGCTTTGCAGCTACTAGAGGTAAGACATTCGTCAGAGCATCCTTAGGGTACATCACAAGGAATAATTCATTAAAAAAAAAATCTCATTTGTGCTTGCCCAGAAGGGAGGGTGCAGTTCTTACACAGGTGGCCTGCTAGTTATACTGAAATTGTTGGCTGTCAGCTAATTAGAGATGGAGATCAGAGCCAAGAGAGTGGGGACCCCCTCTCTCGTAAACAGCTATCCTACCTCACTGGGTGAAGAAACCTGGCTTTTCTGGTGCTTATATTTATTTGGGTGATGTTCTTGGGATATTCACTATTATTTTGTGAGCGTTGATATTAAGTCATTTTCTCAGTATATTTGACCACAGCTTTTTGTTTTTAAGTTGAGGAGAGCTGAGAGTCTATGGCATGGCTTTGATTTCCCTACGGAGGAACTTCTGTCATTTATCTGATTTCTGGATACCTGGAGTTGTGGCCGCCCTGAAAGCGCCCCCTAGGGCCAATCATATCCACAAGGTGGTCAGAGATCACCTATATCTTTGGTTCGATTCCCTGCAGCCTGAGCTGCTCCAGGTCAGATTTCATCATGCCTATTGTAAAAGCTTCCATTCTGAAAATGGACATGACCTTCATCCAGTTGGTGAGCCATCCTTCTCCCCAGTACATGAAGAGGACCCGGTGGAGCAGAGTCTTCAAAACCAGAACGAACAGGTGTTTCATAGGAGACTGAACAACTTTACCTCAGCACAAGAAGTGCTGGGTTTTCTAAGCACACTGGAGACTCTGCCTGACACCTTGGCAGTGGGAGCTTTACAGAGGATTTGTGAGGTGGAAAAGAGAGCCGGGTCTCAAGAAATACTAGGGGACAGTGCCTTCCAAGCCCTGTGCTCTCGGTTTGAACAGGAACCTTCGCATCTGTCAAACGCTGTTTTGATGACTGCTTTGCAGTCTCTGATTGTGCTGCGTGTGGATCCTCAAAGCAGCCTGGTGCTGAACCTTGTGGCAGAATGCCAGAATCGCATGAAAAGAGGTAGTCTGGAGGTCCACCATCTTTTTGTTCTTGGGGAAAGTCTGGTTCAGTTGCAGGGTCCAGGTCGTGAGACACTGGAACTCATTATATATCGACTGCAAGGTGAAAAATTGGAAGCATTTACCCCAGAGGATATCGTGACCATTTACAGAATTCTACAGGCGTGTCCTGAAAAAGTAGAACAGCACCAAAAGTTTCTAAACACAATAAACAGCTTTTCCCCTTCAGTAGTTTCCTACCTGAGTCCCAAGTCCGTCAGCCAAATGCTCACTGCCTTGGTTGTCCTTGATCAGACGCAGGCTCTTCCTCTGGTTCTAAAATTGGGCAAATATGTTGTGAGACACATTCCTCGTTTTACGCATGAAGAGCTCAGGAAAGTCTTGGAGGCGTTTGTGTACTTGGGACACACTGACAGGTTTTTAGTAAGGGCTCTAGAACAGCATGTCTCTGCTCTGTGCCTCACCTTGGACCCTGAAGTTGCCTGCACGGTGACGGACTACTGTAGTCGGAAGCAGATTCTTTCCAAGCCCATCCTCAACACAGTCGCAGAGATTTTCATTTGCCAGTCAGAAAAACTTTCACCCAGTCAGATTGCTGATTTAATCGAACCATTTGGAAAGCTCAATTACCTGCCACCAAATGCCCCTGTTTTATTTAGGAAGCTAGAAAGTGTGCTGTTCGCCCGTTTCAATTCTTTCCCGCCGAAAACCCTGCTGAGACTCCTTCATTCCTGTGCCCTGGTTGAGCACCATCCGGTCAACTTTATGTCAAAACTTTTCAGCCCTTTTTTTCTTCAGCGCCTGCAAGGTGAGCTTAACGTTTTTCTAGTTGAAAAGAAAAATGAACCTCTGTAACTTGGGTGGTTTGGGGGTGTTTGCATTGAGCAGTGCTCTGCCTTGAGCTTGAAGGTGAGATCTGGAGTTAGAGGTGCCCGTGTAAACGGCTGAATGTGAGGGCATCTGTGAGGAGGAAAGCAGGGTCACTAGATGTGCCACAGCTGCAATCTGCTGTGTTCCCACTGGGTTGGGGGTGCAGTTAAGGGCCACCGTCACCGGGTTGGACATGAGTGAGCCTGTGGAGTCCCTTCTCCCCACAAGAAGACTGTGATTCATCTTGGCTCAGGGATACTCAATTTTCTAGATGCCCCAAGGTTAATCTATTGCTATTACTTCATTTGTAGTACCTGTTTTATATTCTGTAGCTGGGAATTTAGATTCTTGGAAGTCATCTGGAAGAGGCATAATTGGTGCTGGGGTCGTTTAAAAAGTGTACTTCTGGTGAACAAGTCACATGGTTGTGATGTCCTCATTTTGCTGGCCAAAATTAAAACTGAGCAGTTTTTTTTTTTCAGGTGAAGAGTCGTATTTGGACCCATTGAGCCTGGCACAGCTGACCCAGCTTTTCCTAACCTCAGTCCTAGAATGTCCATTCTATAAGGTAAAGACAGACACATGGGTGCTGCATCTGCACCCCAGGGGCCACTTTTCTTGACCTCTTTAGTCCTTGATTCTGGTCGAGGTGTCTCAGTAAAAAGCAGAACTTGCACTTAGTTGGAGCGGTTCCCCCGATAGTCTCATCTGCTGGAGAACCGTGTCTCCCTTCTCGTCTGGGACCAGTCTCTTGCTGTGTGGTTCCAGAGATGTCACACATGTGAGCTTTGGTGCTGCCAGGTCCTCTGGGAGGGTCTTCACACCTCCCACAGCTGTCCATTGTATCCCATTGTCAACCTCTGCACCGAACAGATCAAATTATTTCTGAATATCTTTGCTGTTATCTGGAGAACATAGTTTATCTGGCATGCGCCCTCCCCACAACACTGATCTGGGCACTCCCCACAGCACTGGACAGACTCATTCTGACACATATGGTGCATAGGATTGGTGCATATTGGTCCCCAGGCTTGGCTTTCCATCCACCCCTCCATGCTATCTATACACAGTTGACAGTAATTTTTGGAATAAGGTCTAGGGATAGAAAAATATTTCCTTTCCTTTTCTTTTTGAAACAAGATTTTACTGGGTAGTCTGAATGGCCTGGAACTCACTGTGTAGACCAGGGTGGCCTTGAACCTCAGAGATCCACCTGCCTCTGCCCCCCATGTCCAGGGATCAAAGGTGTGCGCCACCATGGCTAGTCAGGCACATTGCTATTTTCTTTCAAAACTGCTTGGACAGCACTAATATCTGTTATAATACAAGTTCCCTCCATTTCTTCCATCCATGAAAGAACAATGTTTCTGGCGGTTTCTATCCCCAAATTTATGTATACAAATGTATGTGCTGTCTTTTTTTCCTTCTAATGGCATGGGACTGACTACATGAAGTGCAAGATACAGATGGTAGGCTCTCCTTAAGCAGGCCGCGCTGTTTTGTGGTGTGTGTTCTCCCTTCTGGCAGCCAGGCTGTAAGAAGCACACTAGCATAACCTTGCCCTAGAGCCTTTGGTTTTCGTCTGTAAACTAGATTCCTCCAAGTGGGATTCTTGAATGAATGTTAGATACAGGCAGATCTTTCTCCTACCAGTGACACGGGGCAACTTTCCCCAACAGGAAGTGAAGCGACATCCACGTTAACTAGTCCCCTTAATCCTTGTTCTGCTCCTGAGCAGACTGTCATGTCACGTGTTTAAGTGGCATTCTAATGGGCAGTAATGACACTGAGCATGTTCTCAAATGTTTGCAGTCCATTCGTATTTCCTATGAATTGCCTGTCTTAATGATGTTTTTGCTCTACAGAAGTTTTTGAAGTTTCTGTAGCTGGATCTGTCTTACTTTTGGGTTATCCATCTCACTTAAAAAGACTGTGTTACTCCTCGCACAGCTATACAACATCCCGTCTCTTAATTCACTTGTGATTTAATTGTATGTTTTAATTTACAAAAATTATACATTGTGTTGTTTTGAAGTGCATATTTGGCTATCTCACTGCATATTAACATGCATTATCTCATATGTTGTGTGTGTTGTGAACATTTAAAATCTTCGTGAACAGAAGGCATCACCGGGATTTACTGTGGTCTGATGGGTGATGGTTGACCTGCTTGTTTTCCAGATTACTAGTTGGTTGTATCACTAGCCCTTTCTTTCTGAATTGAAAATGTCATGTTCTCCACTATTAAAAGCCAGACAGTTAGGACCTTGAAGCAGCTCTGAGTGATAGCATTCCAGAGATTCTCAGCCGTAGGTGCTGCTTGCTTTTACACATCAATGCTGTGAACTGTCATAGTCTTACACACTGTCATTTTGAGAGAAACGTGCTCTAAGTCCTGGAAAACATCATTCCTAGAAAGTCAGTTCCTGTTGATCTTTTTTCCCAGTAACCTTGAGCTCGTTCTCTAGTCCTACATTTTATTTTTCTTGTTTTCATTTATGAATTTTAGGGCCCCAAACTTCTTTCTAAATATCGAGTGAAGTCATTCTTCACCCCGTGCTGCTCCTTGGAGACCCCTGTGGATTTCCATCTCTATAAGTCGGTGGTGATTGGACTGATGGACCTTTTAGGATCAAGATTATGTTTTGCTTCTAAGGTGTTAACACCCTGTTGTTATACCATAGGTAAGTACCGTGGGGTGTTTTGTTGTTTGGTCAGAAGCATCTTGTCCCTCTTTAGGCGAGTTGTGGTACTTGGGAGCCGTGGGTCTCTTGAAATTCAGGATATCTATCCCTCACCTGAGGGCAGGCAGCAGTGGTGGTTAGCTGTGGTGCTGGAGAGCCAAGACCCCGGGTTTGAGTCTCAACATTAGCTTCGTAGTAGCAGAATGTCCTGGGCAGAGGCTTTTAACCTTTTTCTGCTGGATTCCTCGTGTAGCAAATAAAGAACAGTGATCTCAGAGACTGGTAAACGGAAGGTAGTAAGTGCTCAGTGATCTCGGCTGCTGCTGTAATTCAGGCCTGAGCTGTCTGGGGTACTGTTCTTACATGCGACTATTTAAATACAATTTAAAGATTTTAGAGTTCCATTCCTCAGTCACACTGGCCACATTTCAAGTGCTCAGTAGACACACATGGCTCATTAAGTGACTAGGTTAGACACTGGCATAAAAATTTCTCTCTTGCAGAGTTCTGCTCTGAAGAGCTTATGCAGGAGTCTTTGTGCCTCTGTCTTAGCTTTCTTTCAGATTGCGGAGTAACAGAAATCACACAACAGCCACAGTGTATAGACCACATCTCACTCTTCCTTCACTGGGCTCTTCACAGAGTGAATAGTGGTATCCAAGAGGAAAGCAAGGGCAGTCTCCCTCCCTGCTCAAGAGCTGTGCGTCAGGGTGGGGGATGCTTTGCTTAACTGGGGAGAGGGACAGGACCGTAAGAAAGTTCCCAGATGCCTAGGTGTTTCTGACTCCTTAACTTAGACAGTTTTCTTCACTCTGAATTGTTACAGGAAAAGGACAGTATCATTGGCATACTGCGGCTCCCTTAAGGCACCACACTTTATTTCAGGTAGTTGAGACCTTACTTTAAAGCTGGTTTCTTGATCATAGGAGCAGTTCAATTCAAATTCTCACCATTGATTGGTTGTGGCCATTACTTTGCAGCTTCAGCCCACTTATAAAGGCAGTATGGAAGATTTGAAAGCCGCGACAAGAGACAGGAAGATAGTGTTTGTTGAGGGTATCACGAGGAATTTTTCCTTTCTTTTACCAGATGTTGTAATTAAAGTAAATGAAGAAGGATTTGTCTTGCCATTTACAGCAGATGCGGATGTCCATAAAAGGTACAGAAAGTTGTAGTTTTTAATATTACAAGACTTAAGTTAAACTGACATTTTTCTAAAGATGTTTCTGGAAGTTAATGTACTACTGAGCATATCACCTTTGGGAGATTCTTGTATTCTGTAAACATTGATATTAATTGAACTAAATGCTTTTTTCATCAGATCAAAGACTCTCTTCATAATTTATCTAAAGATAGTAGTGGAACATTGAGGTAGTCAAATCCCAAATGAACTCTGGCAACTAAAGACATACGTATTTTGAATTGCTTCATAAACTATGCTTATTCTTAATGATTTTTCAGGGTAGCACTGTGCATTGATGGTCCACAAAGATTCTGCTCTAACAGTAAACACTTACTAGGCAGAGAAGCCATCAAACAAAGACACCTCCGATTACTCGGCTACCAGGTGGTTCAGGTACAGTGTATCTTTTTGTTTTTCCCAAGAAACACTTCCTGTTACAAATTTGCTTTCTCCTGGGTGCAGTTTGGTACAATGAGGCACAGTACAGTTTTTAAAGACTTCCCTTAAGGGAGCAACAGTTCATGAATAGGATAGTACCAAACCAAGAGAGGTTTAGGCCTCACAGGCAAATCTGATGGCAGAAACTCCCCAGTTGAGGCTTCCTTTTCCTAGGAATGTCAGGTTGACAACTGATAAGCTGTGCAGCACAGGGCTTTGATAGGGCAGATAGTAAAGGAAAGGATGGCTTGGTTATAGGCATTTGTTGCCTATTTGATGTGTATTGCATGAAGGCCCCTAGTTCTAAAAGACATTTTGCAGCGCTAGTTATGTTAGATTAGGTATTTGCTTGTGATTGCAGTTTAGGCAAGGGCCCTGATGGCATTATCGGCACACGGTTTATTCTCAAGACCTAACTGGCATTATCTGCACACAGATTATTCAGGCCCGGTCTCCATATGGCTTACTCTAGCAATAAGTGGTCTGACACCTGAGCTCACACAAAATTTTATCAGGCTTCAATCTTAAGGAGTTTGTTCATTAGGCCTAAATCATTTGACATACCTCTTGTCATTAGACGTTTCAAAGCTTCGTTTTTTCCTAAAGTGGTATGTAACTATTCTTATCAGCATGCTTAGCTCTGCTTTCAGAATTACTAAGACTATGTCTTGTTTATGTTCTTGGTGGGTGCAGGTGAATAAGGTAGCTCATTAAGTCCAGGGTCTAATTCTGCTCTACACTTACAGTATTGTCATGCTTTCATCATGTATTGTTTTTTTATATTTAGTATTTTTATGTGTATGAGTCTATTGCCTCCGTGTATGTGAGTGCACCTGTGTCATGCAATGCCACGGAGGTCAGAAGAGGGTTAGGGTTCCCCTGGAATGGTTAAGGACTGTTCATAGCTGCCATGTGGGCGCTGGAAATCGAACCCGGGTCCTCTGCAAGAGCAGTCAGTGCTCTTAACCGCTGAGCCATCTCTCCAGCCCTCATCATGTATTTTATAAGGTGTCTTGGTGTCTTGGGGGATTGATGGTGAACATGAACGAGCGTGTCCCGGGTCTGAACTGTTTATTACCTACTTTGTAGTTCCTGTCTGGCTTTTTTCATGGCAGCGTGCACATCCCCAGACTCATGTTCCAAAAGCTAATTTTGCCAGTGTATACCCCAAACAATGATTTCTTCACTGCCTAAAGCATAAGCCAAGAACTCCTCTAACTCTTAATATCCAGGACCAGCCATTGTCCAGTCTACATACATACAGACCCTTGAAACACATGGCTGCTGCCCAGCCCCTCTGTTCCCTCCTGTGTTCTTTCACCATCTCTCTCTAGTCTGTCCCCTGCCCCATGCTCCTCTCTCCCCTCCCCACCTCCACTTCTCTCCACTTTCTGTCCTGGCTTGTTTGCCCCGGGCCTACCTCTAGCTCTGTGTGTAAATTCTGATGGTTCATCAGCCCCAGCTGTGTTCACGTCTCATCCTCCTCTAAATGCAGACTCCCTCTCAGTACGGATTGTTTTAGGAATGGCTTTTATAGACTGGATATACTCAACTAATGACTTTAACAAACTCTGGCAAAACCATGTGCTCTGGGTCTTGGGACCTTGGCACCCAGTCTCCTTTGGTGGGAACCTCAGTTTGGTACTCCACCCAGACAGCTAATAATGAAGGAATGTGGGTATTCTTGAGAACTAACAAATCAGTGGCCCTCTCTCTCCTGCACGCAGTGAAGACTGGGAAGGACAGGTGACCCTGGGCGAGGAAGGTGGTCTAGGATTCGGAGTGAAAGGATGGAGCCAGACATGTACTTCCCCAGTTAAAGCTGAAGAAATTATTTTTTAAGAAAACTATGGGTGTTGTTGCACTTGTGGATGGTTCCAGAGAGCAGGTCTCCAGGGACAGTTCCATCCACATGGCTCTAAGAGATACTTGGGGGAGCGAGTGTCCTCTGAGTTTGGGCCCACATTCAAAAACTGAATTTAAGAGTCAGGCTTTTTGCTCAAGTGATTATAATGTTGGCATAGTGATGGGGCGGATTGTGAGTATATTTAGTCCTCGCAGAGCTGCTCAGAGCTCTGGGAACTGTGGATGCAGAAACCAGGTGTGACCTTTGTCCTCCCTGCTGTGAGACAGGGTAGGCCAGCAGTCACCTGGGATGGTCAGGGCTTTTGATGGACATTACTTTCCTCCCTTCATAGGTCCCTTATTATGAGCTGGAGCTGCTGAGATCAAGACTCAAATTGGTGGACTATCTACAAAGAAAACTGTTCTCTCAACGCTCCATTACCCGTTGGTAAAGAAAGTTCAGACTGATTCCAGGATTCAGATAGTGAAAGAACTTGTGTTTGTAGGGAGCACTGTTTAATTTATCAATTAACCACTTTATGGAAGTAGGTTTACAGACTTGGGATCTGAAGAGGGTCCATGGTTTTTCTTATACTATGTATACATGTATTGGTAAATTTAAAAATCATTTTAACTTAATACTAGTGTCATGGATACCTTGTACGTGGCAAACAGAATCAGTCCAATAAAGGAATGTAATGAGTACGTGTTAATTTTCAAGTTTTGAAGGGTTACTTGCTAACTGAAAATGCCCTTGGGAGGCCTGTGCCCCAAGGTACGGAAGGTACCGGCCCTTCAACCTACTCTAGCTCATGTTTTCTTGGGGGAAGTGCTGTTTCGTAAGAAGGAAGTGCAAATAGATTTTATAGCCCTTAGCCACAGTGATTTGCAGTCATAGAATTATACAGAGATAATCTGTTAGCAAATAAGATGGGTTTTTATGGGACCCTGTCTTGTTCTTTTTAAGGTACGAGGGTGGGAAAGCAGAGCCCTGTGGGCTAGGGTTTAAAGTGCTCGGAGGGAGTCGGGACTGGGCTATGTTATTGGTGCGTCAGTGCCATTGTCTTTTCCTGTTCTATCAGGGCCCAAGTTCATGGGACAAGGTATAGCACGAGGACTGGGAAGCCCGGTTCTGCAGTGCCGCCACACTGGGACATCCTGCAGTTTACCACCCACCAGTTTGCTGAGTGTGTTGATGGAGTGAGTGCCCCACCACTCCAGTGCATTCAGCACTTGCTGACTGTGTCCTGAGAAAGTCTTGTCATAGTGGGCTGTCTTGGGCTCCTAGGACATTAACAATAGTGCAGAATGCATAGATCACAGCTCTCCTGGTTTGGAGGCTGAAAGTCCATAGGCAGGCAGACAGGGCTCCTTTGGGAAAGCACCTTTCCTTCAGCTCCCCCCCCCCCCCATGCTTTCGTTTGTGGCAGCATAACTTACCCACCTCCTTGTAGGGTACAGGCCATCTTCCAGTTAGTTGGTGTGCATGTCAGCCTCTTCATGCAGCCCTGTGTGTGTTCATCTTCACATGGCTGTGTCCACGTTTTATAAGGATGCCAGCCATGTTAAGGCTAATGAAGGAAGAAAATGAAGCCTGCAAAATTTCCCAAGTAAAATCATATCCACAAATACCAGGGACTAGGACTTAAGTGTTTTCTTTATGCTACGACACAATTGAACCTGCAACAAGTTGAAATTATGTGTGTACATACAATGCTCAGAAAAATGACTCGCATAAATTAGCGAGGCCCTGTCTCAGATTTAAAAACAAAAGGGCTGGGGATGCAGTTCAGTAGTGGACCACTTGCTTAGCCTGTGCAAAGCCCTGGGCTCAGTCCTGGCACCACTGAAACTAAAGTGCACGTGTGAGTGCATGTGATAAGGTCACTAGTCGCATTTTCGTCCCATCATGTTCTTGACGCCTTCTTTGGATCTGCTTATCTTTGGAGAATGGAGACTCAGTGAACTCTAAGGTCACTTGTAAAGCTACATCTTGATTTTAGAAAAGAAACCATGGAGCAAATGCCAATTGAGCCCACGTTCCCAGGTGACTTGGTATTCCCTTTGGGTCTGGCGTGAGATCACGTAGCTGATACGTACCTTTTCACAGTAAGTAGACCATAAAACCTGGTGTTGATGGCTTCTGAGCTGAAGATGTCTGTGTCAGGCCCCAGAAACCCCTTCACACTTCCTTGCTGTAAAAGTCCAACCCTCTGACACTTTGCCTCTAGAAGCTCTGGCTTCCTCTCCAGCCTGACGTAGTTATCTTTCCCACTCTGGCCTCGACCCACTCACATGATTCACCCCTCCCATGGTCAGCACTCCCTTTATATGTCAACACTGAAATCTACAGCTTAAAGAGTGAGCCAAATGTAAATAAATAGCCACATCAAGTTATGACACTTAGAAACTCTAAAGGAAAGTACTGGCCAGCGTGTTTGGTGTATTTGCCCCAGTCCTCACCCACCATGCCCATCAGAATCCTGTTCTCTCCCCTGGTGCCCCTAGGGCTCTCCTCTACCCACCTCACATACTTGTTCACTACATAAGGAAAGTGCTGGTGGTGGTGGGAGCCATACAGTGCTAGCTAGAGGTCCAGAATGGAGCCCCTCCCTTGAGTGAGGAGATACAAATAGGTAAGTGAGCAGGGGGTGTGCCAGGGTGGCATGGAAGCACACAGGACCCCTGGGAATGTACAGGCCATGGGGAGTTATTTGGAGGTTGAGTTTTAGGACAGCAGGAGGGTCTGGGGTACAGAGGCCATGGCCACTGTTCTTAGTGCAAAGCAGGAGATAATTCCCAGAAAAGGAGGCCGCACTTAACCTTGGCACCATTCAAAAAAAATTTTTTTAAACCTGAAAGTGTTCATGTACAGAATGCAAATGATTTAGGCTTCACCCATAGGGGTGAATTTGACAAGTAGATAAGAAATCCAAGTTGTAAGGTGAACTTTCCTGCTTCTGAATGTTCGTGTCTGTCTCTGTGCCTGTAAACATTTCTAAGCTGGTAGTTCTTGGCATCGCATATTTCACAATTTTGAGTAAGGTATAATCTTGCTATATTTTAAAAAGTAAGTTAAAGAGAGAAAAATGGGTTAAAATCGCTAAGCCAAGCTGACTTTGGAAGCCACAGTGATAATCCTCGGCATGTCGCTAGGGGACAGCAAAGTGTATGGCATTGACTGGACTGCAGTGTTGGAAACCTGGGAGAGCGCGAGGGGAAGAGGCTGTATCTGTGTGTACACACCCGTGGATGAGGGAAGGGGGTCAGGAGCTGTGGGAAAGTAATGACAAACAAAAGGCCTTAGACTGGGAGAGAGCAAGCACTCCCCAGGGATGAAGAGATGCCAGCTGGAGGAGAGGTCCCTCAAGACCGGGATTCTTCCATCCTTGATGCCTAGTTCATTTGGGGTATATGGATTCTTGGCAAATAATTCTCAGATGGACAAAAATAGGAAGGACGTATTTGAGTGAATTCTGAGGAAACGCAGTCAGAAAAGGCTAAACCAAACAACAGAAAACAGCCCACTTCCTAGAGGACTGAAAATCCAGGGTGGGGGATGTCGGCTTCATAGTGGTAAACTTGGCAAACTAATTTCCCAAGACTCAGAATTCCCCAAAGTGAAAATGGACCCAGATCAGTGTGGAGATGATGGGCTGGTATGAACCTGCTTTGTGAGCTGTGTAGGCCAGTACCCGGAAAGTGGTAAATACTCAGTGAACATCGGTGCTGTTAATGGAACATGTGCCACTTTTCTTCCGCAGATAAGCTTTATTATGCTGCTCGGAGTGAAGCTTCACATAGGGAATGGGCTGTGGGGAGGAACACAGCCCACTTGCTGCTTAAGACATGTAGGGGGAACTACTGTGAGCTTCTGATAACCATCTTCATGGCTAGCACTGAGAATATAAAAGCACAGTGTCAGAAACTTGTGCTATTTGAAACCAAATGGATAACATGGGACATGACGCCCCTCTCTGACCTGCAGGTTCTGAGCCACATGTGGGACACCTCTGTGGCCTGCAGGTTCTGAGCCTCATGGGACACTGACACAGAAGTAGCTGCAATTCCCTGCCCAAATGCCAAGTGAGCCTCTGATGAGAGAGTTTAGGGCAGAACAGTAAAGGGTGACAGCGCCTTCCTAGGGTGGCTGTGTTTATTCACACAAGTTTCAGCCCAGCTTCATTGGGTTTTATGGTCTTCTACCTTTCCCCAGGTCCCCAAGAACCCTGCCTGTCCTTTGCTGGCTAGTCATCTGAGTTTGGTTTCAACTTGCTGCCCGAGTCAGAAAATCTTTATATATTGATATTCTTTGGCTATTTGACTCCATCAAAAGAAATTTTGCTTTTATATATTTGTCATACCATTGCTCAGAAAAGATAAATGTCTCTTCATTGACTCCCACAGTCTCTGGCATTACAACACTTTGTGGGCTGAACTGATATTTTGAGCTCTGATGTTTGCAAGAAAAAATATCTCTAGGTAACCCTACTGTTTTTGACTTATTATGGAAAACGTTGAGCACTCATAAGAGCTGAAATATTTGTATAGTGGATCCACAATCCCTTTATTCAGCATGAAAAATTACCTTAATTTTCTAATCATGTTTCTTCTTTCCTTTTTAATAGGAATGTTTCTAGAAACATCCAGGCCGTTTTATCATTTTGCCCTCTGTGCATTTATAATCAATACTTCTTTTTCTAACTACTCAGCCATTGCAACTAACAAAATTAATCACCTTCTACAGTTTCACATCTACACAATATTCTAAGTTCCTTATGGTGCCTCTGTACTTTATTGTATTTGAATCCTTATATTACTTTTAGCTATGAAGTAATTAAATCTCTGATAACTGACAACTACTTCTTTTTTCCCCCCACACAATTTTGAGATCATTCATTTTTTTGGAGAAATTAATTGGTTACCCTGTAGAGTGACACCCCCTCCACTGTTTCCCTGTCATATAACTTACTCCTGTGTCTGCTGTAATTCCTGTTGAGCTGAAAGTAGCATCTGGAATCCTGCTTATTCAGCTTCAATCCTCATTCATTCATATCCCCCCCCCTTCCCTCTCCATCAGTCTTTCTCCAATAGTTTTAGTTTCTGCTGCTTGTGGCTTAAATCCATTATTTATCCAGATGTTGTCAAAAAATAAAATGGTTTACTAACTCTATCGTTCCTTTTGACTATCTTGTATTTGCCTAGAAAGAAAATCTGTCGAGTGAGAGAGCCTGCTGTAAAAACCCAGTAAGGGCTGGGTTGGACCATCGATTGTTTTTCTCCCTTGGCAGTTGCATATCATCATCTAGCATTATGATAGCCAAACTGGTTAGAAGGCGTCCAGGTCAGTTCCTGTTCCATTGCTTTAAACGTTCACATGTGCAGGCTTCCAGTGGCCTGAAGGCCTCTGCTTCCTGTGTTCATGAACCAGCCCTGGCTCTTACAATCTTTCTGCCCCTCTTCCACAGTTGTCCCTGAGCTGTGGGTGGATGAGGTTCCAAAGAAGGGTCCTATCCTACGCTCTGCAGTCTCTTATTTACATTTGGCCAGTTGTGGCCTTCTGTGTACATCACACTCTGTTGTATAAGGAAGCTTTACTGGTGAGAGTTGAGGGATGCATTAGTTTTCTCTCTACCCCTTGTAGCAGTGGTGGCATTGAGCACAGGATCCATGCCAACTCAATTAAGCAAGGGCCCAAAGGGGAAGAGAGGAATGGGTGGTGGGCTGGCACTAAACTGAGAACTATTGGAGACTGATTGTTGCTGGGTGAGGGAGAGTGTGACTTACATATGGTCACTAGATGGGCTGACTAGACTCCAGTGAACGAATTTACACCGAAGGACATTTGGGTACAAATGCCTGAAGGACTTAACATGTATGGTAGGATACATGAGGTCCAGTGGAAGGATGGGGGAGGTATGATCAGGGAGGGGTTCTACATTTGTTTAAGAACTGTTGTATGAAATTACAAAAGCTCAATTAAATTATAATCCAATAGGGCTAGAGAGATGGCTCAGCAGTTAAGATCACTGGCTGCTCTTGCAGAGGACCTGGGTGTGATTCCCAGCCGCACATGGTGGCTAACAGCCATCTGTAACTCCAGTTCCAGAGGATCCAATGCCCTCTCTGACCTCTGTGGGCATTATACAACATGGGTGCACTTACATACAGACAGGCAATAAACTCATACAAAAATATAATATTAAAAACAATGATACCTGTGCTTTCCACTCCACTGACAATATTTGTCTTTTCACCAAGGAGGGGGCATCTAAGGTAAGAGCTTATTTCATCTCACCGTGGATCTAAACCTTGATCAAGTCAGATGTTTTTGGTGGATGGTACTTTCTTGTCATGCTGTTGCTCCCATTTTCCATGACTTGACAAATATTTGGAGACCAGTGTCAACAGGTTACAGGTGCCTGTTCTCTTGTCTTCATGATGCTCTCTAAATTTGGGGATACACAGCTGGGCCGCCCTCCTGCAAGTTAGCTACAAACATTTGCAACTCTAAGTCCATCCCTAACTCCAGACCATCAGGAAAAAGACCAATTGTAAAGTGAACTGTACTCCAGTTAACTTTAAGATACCTTAGATGCTATGAAAGTTCAATAACATTAGGCTACTTAAATGAGTTTACTTTGTCATTTTAAAACAGAATGGTTGCCTGTGCTGAGTCATAGAGTTTTCCGACAACTGAGTTTTCTCATCAGTGAATGGGTGGGTTTTCCTAGCCTCATAAGTCTGAGTGCATGAGAACTTTGGTTAAATGCAGAGTATACACCACTCATGATATTTGAAAGCCACAGCTAATGTGACCTGGTAGCAGCCTCTTCGGGCTTATCCGTCCCTGCCTCAGGCTAATGGAAGGGCTTCTGACCCAGTCTCTGGAGAGATACAGCGTAGGCGTTACCACTCCCTGTGGACTCTGCTTTCTGAACTCCCTTGAGTCCATAACATTCTTGTGAGGCGCTGGTTCACACCTCCTTCCAGAGAGATGCAGGCAGCGTTGTTCCTGGTCCATCAGCTCTGTAGTGCTGTGCATACAGTCATTGGTGTGCCCGTTGTCCACTAGGCTAGAACATTGTAAAAAGAGGTGCTGAATGCCAGTCCTGAACAGGCAAGAGGGAGACCTAAATTGCAGCTCTAAGTGTAAGTGCTGGAACGGGTCCTCGAAGCTTCATGTCCATAACGATTGGCATTTGAAATGCAGGCTGAACTTTTTGTCTCTATGCTGTCAGTTTGCCTTCTCTTTTCTTCAATGTATGTTTTATTGAATTTTTGTGCATTTCATACAGTGCATTTTAATCATACTTAGACCCCTCCCCTTTTTTGTACCCCTCCCCAGCCCTGCCACTGGATTTTGTGCATTCTGTCATATATTAAAGTCTATCCAGTCAAGTTTGGGTACCCAGATTTCCCTCAGTGAGAGTTCATCCACTGGAGCCTGGCCAGCTGATCTAGCACCACTCCTAAAGAAGACCAACTCTCCATCACCCAGCAGTGATCAGCTGCTCACAGTCTCCTCAGCTAAAGTTGGGGCTTTTTTTCCATTTCCCCATCTCTATGCTGGTTTTTGTCTAGGTTGAGTTTGCATGGGTCTTCTGCATGTTGTCACTATTGCTGTAAGTTCATATGAGCAAGTTCCCAGAAGCCTAGAAAACTTTCCTTGTGGTCATCCACCACCTCTGACTCTTACAATCTTTCCACACCCTCTTCCACAATGGTCCCTGAGCCCTGCATGGGCAAGGCTTGATATAAGCGTTGTATTTAGGCACACACACCCTGCAGTCACTTATTCTCTACATTTTGGTCAGTTGTGGCCTTCTGTGTTAATCACCCTTTGTTGCAAGAGGAAGCTTTGCTGGTGAGGATTGAGAGATGCATCAGCATTCTCTCTGCTCTCTGTTCCACTATGTTCCATGAGCCTTAGGTGTAGAGGTTACATTGTAGATGTGTCACTTAGGGCTGGGTATCTCATGAATACTGTCTTAGTTTCTTTCTTCATTGCTGTCACAAAACAGCCTGACCACTACCAACTTGGGGAGGAAAGGGTTTATTTATCTTACATCTCCCGGGTCACAGTTCATCAGGGAGCCCAAAGTAGGAACTCAGGGCAGGAACCTGGAGGCAGGAGCTGGAGCACAGGCCATGGAGGAATGCTGCTCACTGGCTTGCTCCCCTGGCCCCTGCTCAGCCTGCTTTCTTATGCAACAGGCCCACCTGCCCAGGGGTGGCACCACCCATAGAGGGCTGGGCCCTCCCACATCACTCAACAATCAAGAAAATACCCCACAGATATGACCACAGGCCAGTCCAATGGAGGAAATTCCCCAATTGAGGCTCTCTCAACCCAGGTGTGTCAAGTTGACACTAAAGCTATCCAGCACAAATACTTATTCTCTGTGTGTGATCAGTTATAGAACTCTGTTTTTCTATTGCTGTGATGTAACACTCCCACCAAAGCCAACTTGGGAGCCAGGGGTTTATTTGACTTATAAGTCCTGATCACAGCTCATCAAGGAAGGAAGCCAGGGCAGGAGCTCAAGTAGGAACCGGGAGGCAGGAGCCAAAGCACAGACCATGGAGGAGTGTTGCTCACTGTCTTGCTCCTCTTGCTGTGCTCAGCCTGCTTTCTTATGCAACACAGGACCACTCAAAAAAGTTCCTGAAACTAACAAGACACACATAATCTCTAAGACTATGGAAACAAAGCTGTGGGGAAACCTGCTGGTGATGCAGCTGCCTTCAGTTGTCTCCTGTAAGTAACCCTTCCTCCGTATTCCTGTAAGTATTCCCAATAAGCTCATTGGTTCAAGTTGGATGTTAGTGTAATTGTTTGGTTTTTCTTTGTCGGAGGTAAGTAAGGTAAGTAGATGTTTGTGTCATGTCTCTCCAGAAATGTCTCACGCCTCATCACCTGAGCACATCTGTGAACCTCCTTGTAAAATTCTGTTTTAGCAAAAGAGCCTTAGTGTAGCAAGAACCCCTCCCATTCTCTTTATCTGATCATTAGATTCACATCTTCCCCCTCCCCCAGGGAGTGCTGGATCACCTGATTTGTCTTCAGCCCAGATGCTGCCAGGTGAGTTTAGCTGGATCCCTGTACCCTGGTGTTTCTTTCCTTCAGGTAACTTCATGTGTACACCACCAACCTTGCTCGTTGGCTCGAATTTCTCACTTGCCCAGGCTGGCTGTACTTAAAGCCTGATCTGGATCTAGGGCTGAAAGACCCCACTGCAGTGATCCCTACACCTGCAGCCCTCAGACATGCTCTGTTTTCCTGTTGTTGCTGTGATACAACACTGACCAAAAGCAGCTTAGAGGAGGAGAGGGTTTATTTGGTAATCACTTCCAGGTCACAGTCCCTCACTGAGGGAAGTCAGGGCAGGAACATGAACAGAAACCATGGAGGAATGCTGTTTTCTGGCTCTCTCACAGGCTCATGCTCAGCTAGCTTTCTTAGACAGCTCAGGACCACCTGCCCAGGGATGATGACACATGGTGGGCTGAGCCCTCCTATATCAATTAACCATCAAGACAAACTCTCATACCCTTATACACAGGCCACTTTCTTCTGGGAAATCCCTCAGTTGAGACTCCCTTCTCAGGTGATCCTAGGCTGTGTCAAGGTAAAGCTCACTAGGACACTGTGTTTAAAAGCGTCATTAGTAAAGTTTTCTTTTAATAATAACGAAAGGCCACCCACTGAAATTGAGGCTAATAAATCACACCTGAGTAGCTGTGAGCAGGCTTTTTACAAAGGAATGATTTCAGTCTGGGTTAAGCTTTAGCAGAATTCCCGTGATAACTGGTGGCAAGTACTTTCACCTTCCCGGTACCTACCATATTACCTATGCAAGGCTTGCAAAGTCAATGACCCTCAGCTGACTTCTTGTGCCTTGTCTTTGGAAAGGCTGGAGGAGAGCCAGTGGACTGCAGAGGGTTTATTTAGATTTTATTTTTGCTAATGTTTTCATGAGGACAGAAACATTACTAGGCATGCCTTCGGGCCGTCTGCTCATGCAAGAAGGCTGAGGACCCTCTGCTTCACAAGAGGGGTAGTGCCCTGTCTCCAAGCTCAGGGTTGATGCCTGCCTCTCCATGAGATTCCTAATGAGGCCCAATTCTTTGAGTCTTTGGGTCATAATGGGAAAGTTTCTGGCCTTTTTCTGACTCATGGTCCACTTGGACAATCTTGCCTAGGGAGAAGGGATGTGTTCTCAGGGGAAAGGAGGAAGGAGGGTTCATGGAACTGAGGGAAAGCTGGACAGAACTGTCTGAAATCCTGCCTGGGAGCTCTGTTAGGTAGTTACCACCGGATGTCTCCAGAAAAGAAAAGCATTTCAAGTCACCAGCCAATAGCAGGTACGCATAGACAGAACTACCCAGGGATGGGGGAAGGGTGTTCCTGCTTCCACTGTCCTGTCATGTCCCCCCACCTTCCATCCAACACCTCACAGAGGACTCCACCTCTAGTGCCACAGTTACCACCACTCTGCTCCTGAGAGTGTCCTGCCTGCTCACACTTGAAAGTTGGCATGTTTGGACATGCTGAGGTACATGTGTGGGCCGTTGCTTTTATTTGCTTTACACCTTTTCATCGTACTTGTTCGGCAAACGTTTATACACGTGGACGTCCTGTTTCTATTGGAGAGCATCACCCTGGACCCTCTGCAGCCGTCCTCTTCCTCAGTTGCCCTCTCCCAGGGTGTGACCTGAAGGCGGGGGGTGTGAAGCACCACCCTACCCCCACCCAGCCTCTCAACCTGCCCTGTAGCCAAGCAGCAGTTGCCAGGCAACAGCGAGTGCAGACGCCAGGCAGGACAAAGGCGCCCTGTGGCGAAGCGCTGGGCCTGGGCTCCTGGGCGGGAGGGAGCGATGGACCTGAGCAAGGTGAACGAGGCGGAAGAGGAGGAGGAGGAGACCATCACCGCCGATGCGCTGCGGGGCAGGCCCCGGCCTCTGCCCATCTCTGCCATGCCGGCCTTCAGCTACATCCCGCTCCGGCGCGAGGACCCCAAGGAGCTCAGCTACTTCCTCCGCCAGCGCCAGGTGAGAAGCCTTCGCCATGCAGACTGGGCTGGGGAGAGGAGGGGGGGCCACCCTGCAGGGGCGACGCGGGTAGCAAGGGAGGGTCGCAGAACACTGTGGGGCGAGGGGTTGGGGCCTGGCCCCTAGGATGGTGCCAAGGACGAGCTGCCAAGTGTTGGGGACAAGGTCTGAAGCGTAGGGTCTCACTGTTGGGGGGTCGGGAGCCTAGGTGTTACGGCAGGGCCCACAGATCTGGCCACAATGGTGGGGCTCTCTGGAGGGTCAAAGGAGCCCTGAGGCGGGGTTGCTTGATCAAGAGCTTGGTTCTGGGCCATAAGTTGCACTGTTCTGGATTTGAGGTCTGGGGCAAGGCTGCATGGAGGTGGAGGGGCTGGAGAGATGCGCAGACACTAGGGGCCAGCCTGGTTAGCAGGCAGGAGAGGTGGGGTGAACTTTGGCTGAGGCACAAGGACCCCTCTGAGGGAACATGACCACCACATAACCACAGCCCCTTAGGAAGGAGGATGGGCAGGGTGAGCCTCATGCCCGTGAGTGTGCTCTGCAGTCAGGAGCTGGGAGACCCTGAGTCATAAGGGAACAGCCAGAGCTGAGTTGGGCCCTGGTGTTCAGAGCAATTCCTGGCGAGCTGATCTATAGTACTCTTTCCCGAAAGGTGGAGGAGCCACTATGTGTCCGCACTCCTAAAGAGCAGCTACTACCAGAACACTAGGTCACCCTCTCTGCCCTGGATCTGGTGAAGGGTCACTGAAGGGCTGGAGATGCCTGGCTGAGTGGGGCTCAGCTTCCTGGGGGTCTGCAGCTTCAGGTCCTGTGACTCCAGTGACATGTTGATAAGGTCCAGGGTGTGGGAAATACCCACCTGTTAACTGAAGAAAACAATGAGAGGTGCAGTGTGAGACAGTTGGACTGGGAGTGGTGGTTGATTCCTGCCTGGTACCACTGAGCACTTGATGCACCTGGAAATGGCTCTGTGGTCTACCGCAGCCATCGAGCAGAGCCGTGCCTACCAGCCACCAATGCAGAAGCAGCAAGTTCAGACCTCCTGGAATGTCTGTTCTTGCCTTTCACCATTAGACAGTTGCTAAACCTCTTCAGTATGTCTAGCTTGGAATGCACGAGGCAGGGTGCCATTACTAAAAATGCACACTAAATAGGTGTGCTTGGCTCCAAGAAGTAATTGAGGACTTAGCTGCCCATCTTTTTGCTATCCTGTGGCACTCATGAGTTGCTCCAAAGAGGGAAGTGACTTAGCCAAGTGCCGGAGAGGAAGCAGTTTATTCCTTCATAGCATGGCAAGCATTCCTATAAAATATGGTCTTCCTATCCTCCTCGGGCTGGCAATCCCAAATAAACCCCCTTCCTTGCCAGCAGATACAAAGTGTCAAGCACACATGGTGCTCAGCCTTCCCAGCAATGGGAATCTTTCTTGATTTAGAAAACTGTTAGTGTCTGAACCAAAATTCACCTGGTCGAGTCCTGATGCCTAGTACCACAGAATGGGAACTTATTCATAGGCTTCTAAAGAGGTAATCAAATTAAAGTGAGCTGTAGGGGTGGTTCCTAATCCAGTGTTCTTGGTGTCCTTATGAGAAAGGAAGTTTGCGTGGCAGACTTGCATAAAGGAGGAAAGCTATGAACAGACACGTGAACACAGCCAAGTACGAGGCCTGGAAGAGAGCTTCCTTCACAGCCTTCTTGTAGGACTCACCCCGAGGGCTCTTGATCCCTGCTGCTAGCTGCCAACACCATGAGACAATATATGGCCATGGTTTAAGATCCCTAGACTGTGGGGCTATTCTGGCAGCTCTGTCACACTAAGATAGCAACCATAAGTCCCAGCCTGCTCTCAGGAGGGTCTGTCGTACCTAAGGACACCTCTGATTGAGCAATATGGAAAGACAGAAGGAACAAGTTGCCGGGGGGGGGGGGGTGGGACGAGGGTTGTCATGGGTTTGGGCGGAGGGTTAGGGTTG
>NW_008339846.1:3405598-3474333 GCF_000622305.1 Nannospalax galili | reverse complement strand
CCGGGGGGGGGGGTGTTGGCAGCAGGTTGTCTATGGTTTGGCAGCAGAGCTATGGTTGCTAATCTAATTGCCTTTGTGGACCTCATTATCCCTCCTAAGAGCAGTGTTTCAACCTGTTTGGCTAGGCACTGTGGCACACACCTGTCTTCACAACACTTGTGCAGCAGAGGCAGGAGGATTGTCAAGACCAGCCTGGGCTACATAATGGGACCCTGCCTATAGAAAGTAACTAAATATATAAGCGGACCTGCAAATACTGACCTGTAAATAATTTCACTTCCTGAATGAAGCCTACATTTTTAAGCATGTGATGCCTACATGGCAGCCAGCTTTTACGATTAATGCATAGGATGAAACAGTCAAAAAAGTCTTCGTGTTTCAAGTCTACGCCATTTTATTAAGAGAGTATAAAACTTGTCTGTCTTTTAATGTAATGCAATAAAAACATTCATAGCACATAATTTTGAGAGAGTCTATAAAATGTTACCTTGATGCTATGAAAAACTGATTAAAAAAATCTGAGCAGCTTGGGGCACAAGATATGAGAGGAAGTGACTGGATCAGGCTAAGGATTCTGGGCACATGAATCTGTCACTATTTATTGACCACTGGCCCTTTGTTTATAACGAAGTAAGAGATATACCATTGGATATCATTCTGATTGCTATAAAGTTATTTTCCTATCTTCTGAAGTACTAACCCCACTACTGAAAAGATTGGGCCTACATGTGAGGAACTGCTCACAAGCTGCAGGCTTGTCCCTCACAACAGCTTCTACCACCATGACCAGAATTGCCGGACTGCTCAGAGGAATGGGCAGGACCTGAGTCATATCTCTGGCACTGGGAGGAGATGTGGCATCCTGAACTGCTTGGAAGATCTTTAAGAGATAATATCTAAGCCTGATTCCAGAAGCCCTAAACTTTTTAAGACTGATAAAAACCAAGGACATACCATTCCCTGCTCTCCCAAGGGTCAGACCAAAAAGCCTTGTCAGCTATTTGGACAGAAAAGGCCTTTGGGAACTTTGGGAAAGCTGCTTATTCCAGAGACTTGAGAAATAGTAAAGCGCCTGACTGTAGTGTAGTCCAGGGCAATGTTCCCTCTGGACACTTCCACCCCTTGAGCATGTGGTCGCCTCAACTTCACAGTAAACTCTGTCTTCTGTGCTGTCTTCTGTGTGTCTTGTCTGAATTCCTTCAGTGGAGGCAATAAGAACCGGGGAGTCCAGAGCAAGGTCTCTGTGACAGAAAGAATGATCTTTCATATGGAACTTTGTTTCCCCATGTACACTAGTGTGTCTGGAGTTGCCAACTTCTCTAATAATATGAACACATTTCCATGCTTTGTCTTAGATGGTCCATGAGTCATAACCTTTGCGTACACAGATTTCCTTAGTGGAAAGGAGTAGATCTTTAGAGGAACCTTTAAGTGTCCATTGTTTAAGTCTTTATAATTGTAAGGAACCATGCTCTCTCTAGTTTCCTTGTGTAGGTGAAGAGTTGTTGGTAGTGGTAAAACCTTGTCCTTAAAGAATTTTGCAAATAAATGGTTGCATTTGTATGATGAGAGATGCAGGTATGATTTGGATATAGCTGTTTTACATTATTGAATCTAAACTGTCTAAACAACTACAGACTCATCTATTTAATTTGAAAGGTTATGGCTTCAGGTACATCTTCAACTTCACCCTCAGTGATTTCTTGGGTTGACTGAATTGATAGAATCTCATAAACATGGGATTACCATCCTTGGCTTTGTTTGAATAGTTAAAAGTCTAAACTACTTACATAAGTATCTTATGTACACACATGCAAAGAAAAAATCCAGGTTTTTCTACATGCCAGTTTAAAATAAGTTCGCATTAAATAATAACTGGAAAATTCCCCTAACATTGAGAAAAGACTGTCCTATAATTCAGATGAAATACATTATGGTATCCAATATACCCTTTTCTGATAAAGGAAACAAATAAAGAAAGCTTCCACTTGCCCTGAGTAACTAGTGCCTTTTGATGCAAAACAAACAACAACAAAATCCCAGAGACTGCGAATATTTTCAAAACCTAGTTTTCGTTAGAATGTATTTTTTCCACAATAGTAATTTAAAAACTAAACCCAGATTTTGAACACACACACACACACACACACACAAGCCAACAATTATTGGATTTCTTCTGAGTAAGAATATGCCCACTCAGTCTGTGATAAAAAAAAAAAAATCATAATTTGAAAATGCTCCCTGTCTGTCTCCTCTGCCAACGCCATGCCTGCCTCTGCCTCATCTCACCCTTCCACTTGATGAGAGCCCATGTCTTACTGCTATCTGTGGGTACCATTGCACCATCAGCATCAAGACCCCTGACGGACCTCTGCTTTGTCAACACCTTCTCTTTTCTTCTTGGATTTGCTCAGATTCACTGTCAGATAAAGAGCAACTTTTCCTTTACCAGATTTTTGAGAATGAAGAAATGTTTCAATTAACTCTGGACAATCTAAATTTTCTTCAGTTCCCAAGTATTGCCAATGCCTATAAATTTCCCCCATCTTGGAAGATAGTCCATCTTCTGACTAGTGCTTTTTCCAACACAAACCTCAGGCTCTGCTTTTAAACCTTTGTCCTGTCCCATTCTCTTTCTCTCCCACTTTTTCCATGGTGGGAAGAATGTGCCGAGTCCATTTTTAAAACCACAGACTTAAACAGCTTGTTCACAGCTTCCCCTGCTGAGTTGTGGGTCCTGCAGCTTTCCAAATGTGCTTCCAGCTCTAGTCACAGTCCACTAGCTGTGTTTTAAATAAAGTTTTATTGGAACACAGCCTCACACCCATTAATTTCACTCTGTCTATGCCTGCCACATTGAGTTGAGTGTTTTGACAGAGACTAGGAACTGGCAACACCTAAGAATTACTATCCAGCAGTTCTCAGAAGAAAGATTCCTATTCCCTACCCTAGTGCATTAATGCTTTCTGGAAGGTAAGGACGAAATGAAGGCCAAACCAATGCAAAGTGGATTTAGGGGAAAACTTCTTTGTTTTTGGTCATTTTAAGCAGGGTCTCCCTATAGCTCCAGCAGGCCTGGAACCCACATAGAGACCAGGCTGGCCTCAATCTCACATCTGCCTGCCTCTGCCTCCCAAGTACTGGGTTAGGGTAAAGACGTGTGCACCACACCTGGCTGGAAAACATTTTTTTATTTTTCAGCACAATTTTAATAACCAGAGTCACAAACAAATTTAACTTCTGAAACCTTTGGTATCACATGAAAGAAAAACATGCAATAAAAACATTAATGGCTAAATTTAACCCATCTTAGACCAATAAGGACAGCAAAAGATGTTTCCAGACCTTCTGAGCAATTGGTGACTAGTGTTGCTAATGTCTCCTCAGGATTACATGAACTGGTTTTAACCAGCAGCAAACTCAGGAAGCTGATCATCTGATCTTTTGATCATTTAGAATAATGAGCATGAATTTTGAATCAGGTTTGCTGTGAACTCAGCTGCACGTAGATTCACTGTCACTATTTACAGGATTCAGTGCCAGCTTCATAGAGCTCATGTAAGGACTGATTTAATTAGGGCTGGGGAGATGGCAGGTTGGTAAAGTGCTTGATGTATAAGCATGCGGACCTAAGTTCAGATCCCCACCACCCACACAGAGAGCCAGGTGCTGCTGATCTGGTGGTCTTTATGCTGAGAGCTGGGGAGGTAGAGTTAAGGGGCTTCTTGGTGCTTGCTGTCAGTCAGAATAAGTGTGCTCCAGGTCCAGTGAGGTGCAGTGCCTCAAAGAATGAGATGGAGCACAGTTAAGAAAGACATTCAATGTCTACCTCTGTCCTGCCAACACATGCACGCGTGCGCGCGCGCACACACAGAGTTGGTTTAACCAGTGTAACATGACACATAGCCCTCTATAATTATAGCTATTGTTCTTTTGCTTTTCTTAGTGATAATCAGAATGTCACTAAGGGAAGGGTCCCAGAGCCAATCTCTTGCATGCCTGAGATTACTGCAGAGGATCAGTCTATTGTTTCTATCTGCTAACTGGGTCCACCCCAGGGAACCCACCACATTGCTGCTCTAAAGGCTGCACAGTTATTTAAAGTCCTGGTAATGCCCCTGAATAGGATGCAAATTTGTCCTCTCAAGCTACTTTCTAAAATGTGAGCAGCTCTGGTACTGATCCCTAGGGGGCTCTAGCAGCCTGCCTTTCCCTGAGAAATAGGATTCCAGCCTCAGCCAAGCACATTCAGTTCAATGGCATTTTAAAATTACTTTTTTCTTCTGCTCTTGATATGGAAAAGCCGAGTTGGAGGAGAATGGCTTTTTATGAAGGTTTTGATTAAATTCGTCGAAGTCTAAGGGTTACATTAAAAGAATAGCCTAAGCAGTTTTAGAATGTGTTTTCCTGCACACTGGGGTGGATTGTAGAAAGCTGTTTTGAGGGAAGCTGTGCTCCACAGGCCCCACTCTGGCTTCAGTGGGATTAGCCTGAATCCCTTCTGCATGCGTAGAAACAGATGTGTGGAGGCAAGGGCTGATGGTGTCCTTATGTGTCATGAGCTGTACCTCCCTGACTGCTGAATTTCCCTTGGCCCAGTCAACAAGCCCTTCCTTGATATAACAACACACTCTGTCAAGGGCTGCAAAGCACACAGTCCCAAGGACCACAGTGTCTAGTACACAGGGGTGTTCAAAGCATGCTCCCCTGGGCCATCACTGTGTGATGCCTTGTCACTTTTAAGCATGGGCCACATTTGCACATGCATTTGACCACTCCTGAGGGCTGTGGAGGAGTGTCCCTGGTAGGATCTAGGGGTTTTGTCTTGTCTGTCCTGTAGACCCCGACACCCACAATCATGCTTGTAGACTGCAAAGGGACCTGGCCCCACACTCCTTCCTATCCCCACCCTCACTTCCTCTCTTCGATTCCTCCTTTGCTCTTGGCCCATGTGTCCCTGTGTTCTCATCTAGCCCTACAAAATATTTCACGTGTTTATCTGGCTGTTGTTTTTTCCCTAGTGAATTAGGAGCTGCAGAGGGGCAGAGATTAATTTCTGTCACTGTTATCTCCTCAGCTATCAGAACAGGGGCTGTGTGCCATCCTCTACCTGCTGCATGGATGGAGGGTGAGGGATGGATACTCCTAGAAAGGGAAACTTAAAACAAAGGCATCAATCAGCCACCTACTTAGAATATTCATTTCATAGATGAGTGGCTTCTGTTTGGATTATGTACCATTTGGCTCTCCCAGGGTGGCTTCACTCTCCCAGCAGGGATGGTGATTGGCCTGGTTCACAGAGACCTCTCACCCCCCTGCTAGCTGCAGGATCATGTTCTGTGACCTGCCCTGGGAAACTTAGAGCAGTGGGGCAGAATGTCCACCTCCAGGTAGGCACAGCCTTTGACAGACAGGAGGGGCCTCATTTTTCTTGCAAACTCAGCAGTGAGGGAGGAATGAGTGAGGGAGGAGGCAGGCAAGTCTTTCTACATGGAGAGTAAGTCCTGCCAGCTACAGCACTATACATGGGTAGGTGTGAAGTATATTTTTGCTATGTGTATGTATATGAATGATAAATGTCTAGTTACATGTTCACACACAAAAGATCACACAAATGTGTGTGTCTGTGTCTGTGTGTGTCTGTATGTGTATCTGTATGTGTGCATATGGAGGCCAGAGGACAACCTGAGGTGTTGACCTGGAGCTTGCCAAGGAGTCTAGACTGGCTGGCCAGTGATGCCCAGGGATTTGCCTGACTCTGCCTCCCAACTCTGAGATTATACATTTGAGCCACTGTGGCTGGCTTTAATAGGGGTCTAGGGATTGCGTTCAGGTCCTCATGCTGCAAGGAAGAGCTTTACAGACTGGACTGACTTTTCCTTTTCCTCCTCTCCCTCCCACTCCTCCCTCCCCCCTCCTCCCTGTCTTCCTCCCCCACCCTTCTCCTCCCAGATGAAATTTCATTATGTGGCCCAGTTGGCCTGGAAATCTCTGTGTAGACCAGGCTGCATTCAAGCCTGTGGTGGTGATTCCCCTGCCTCTGCTTCCCAAGTACTGGGATTTCAGGTGCTGCACTGTGCCTGGCTCAGGCATTGGGATTATGGGTTCTGTTGCTATGCCCGGCTCACACGTTGGGATTATGGGTGGTGCTACTGTGCTTGCTTAGAAAGAAGTTTATTTAGATCCCAGTTTTGAGGTCTGAAAGTCTGAGTAGCAGACCTAGGCCTGTGGGGAGGTTCTGCTCCTTGACTGCAGTAGCCCAGGACACTAGCTGTGGTGGGAGCCATGACAGGACAAGCAGTCGCATGTAGAGCCAGGAAGGAGACACTGCAGTGCCCGTTCCATCAGGGCGTGCTTCAGTGACCTAAGGCCCTCCCAGCAGGCCCTGGCTCTTAGACGTGTAACATTGCCTACCTTCTATTAGTGCTACCTAGAGGACCGAATTCCTTACACGTGAGCCTCGGGGGAGCACAAAGCACATTCCAGCAGAAGATTGAATAATAGTAAGGGATGACTCAAGGTGACAGCATTTTCTGCCTTTGAGTATCACCCTCATCTCCTACAGGGAGAACTTCTGAGGGCACATAGTGAGATGGTGTCAGTGGAACAGGGAAAGCAACTGGCTCTGTAAAGAACTCATAGATCCAAGCACGCTTTCAATGTGGAACAGACGTAACTCAGCTGGGGGGAGGTGGGGGGGATATTTCCGCTGACTTCAGTTCAAGGGTAAAGTAGTCAGATTATTTGAAAAGTTGTAAAAGTTGTCAGAGCTTATGATATGAATGCGCCAGGCAAGGAAACAGGACTGCTTCTACAGGCGGGTCAAGGAGAAGAGTTAGAATCGTCCTTTGAAGAACATAGTGTGCGTCCTCCTGCAGTCCTCTAAGATACAGTCTTAAACGCTGCTGAAATTCACTGAGCTTTACATACTGCCTGACTCCCAAGGAGATGCTCTGGGTTTATCAAAAGCAAAACAAAGCCTTTCAGACAAATAAGGAAAGTATTTTCAATAACTTTAGGATTTTCAGTTTTGAAAATAATTCATGCACCTGTGGGTGAGTGACCAATGGTTGAAAGCCTCAGTATTTGGAGATAAGACTGCCATGACTTTGAAGAGGAAGCCACACCCAGTCATAGGCTGATTTCCACAGCAGTCAGGGCCGGCCAGGATACGTTTCAGCTGCACACAAGTCTGAACCTTGAGAGACTTACCAGTGGCTTGCCAGACAGAGGCCGTTCTTACCAACTCACAAGATCTATTCTCAGCATCGTGTAGAGACTCTGCACTTAGCTGGAAGCATACAGTTGTTGGTGGTGGGAATATTTACACCATGGAAACCAGCAGTCAAAATGAACCAGGTCTATTTTCTACCATGATTTGTTAGTTGAGCATAAGTGCAACACTGGGCTTAAGGCAGTAAGTATAACATAACAGAAGCTGGTTTATTTTTCATGTGAAGTCCCATAGGAGTGTCGCCCCTGGGTGGCTCTCGGTGCAATGATGGAACAATCCACTGTCGGTCCATCATTTTTATATAAATTGTAACGGGGTATTTGTATTTGAACTATATCTTAATTTTTATTACATGTTCTTTGGTAATTTCATACATGAATACAGTGTATTTAAATCATACTTCCCTTCCCTCTGGGACATTGACCTCTTCCTCTTCCTCCTCCTCCTTCTTCATAACTCAGAGTCCTTAGTAGCAATGCCCATATGCACACAGGCACAGGCCACCCACTGGAGCATAGGCAACTTACCACGGGCCACACCGCCGAAGAAAACTGATTCTTCTTCCACAGCCATTACTGGCCAAAAGCTCCTGAGTTAGGGGTGGAGCTCAGGAGCCCCTCCCTATGCATGCTGGAGTGATGACTGCCTTGTTCTTGTGCAGTTCCAGCCCCCCATTTTAGTGGTCCCAGTATTGCCTGAAGATCTCTGGGACACTGGAACCACTTATTGGATCTTCTGAATTCTTCATGCACAAGCAAGGATTGAGCCCGCAGGACTGCAGAGAGCCTCCATGGGCCAGGCCTCTAGGTGGCACACATGGGCACTGCCCATGTTCCTAGCTCCATCTACTATAGGGAAATAGGGAATCAGTTTGTTCTTGAGTAGAAAATGAGTGTGGAGAGCACATGGGGTTATCCTTGCTACAAATACACGAGGAAATACACACACACAAACAATCCTGATTAAACTCTGTAGGTTATACTTACAAAGAAATGCAAGTGGGGTCTAGTTGAGAAGAAGGGGGTCAGTGGGAGCGGGGACAGGAACAAGTAACGGGGTGAATATGCTTATAGTACATTATATGCATACATGTATGGATACGTATATGAAATTTTCAAAAAGGTAATAAAATATACACATCCACTTCTCGTTTCTTCCTCATAGAACTGAAGTGATATAATCTGACGCTGGAGGGTGTTCTTACGGTTACTGTGGTATGAGACAGAGGGGAAACTGGAGTCCCAGTTTGCTCAAAACTGCACACCTGTTATCTGTGTAGGAGTGTGTGTCATTTCTGAGAAGAGGACAGCTTCTCGGGTGGGGAGGAGATGCAGGGCGTAATGAGAGCCCACCCCGAGGGTGGTGACGGGTGGTCAGGGTCTTCCTACCCAATTGCATCAGCCAGTACAAGGCAGGACTGCTGCAGCCACAAACCACCCCAGAGCCCCAGTGACCTCCAAGGGTTCATTTCTCAGGCTGCAGCCCAGTGGGAGTACGCAGTGTGCCTTTGTGCAGTTTAGCTACCCAGCAGCCCCCTCATAGGCTGCGGCTACCCTCCGAGAAGCTGTATGTATCCCTGGGCATATGTATCCCTGGGCATATGTATCCCTGGGCACTGGCTCTTCAGTGTTTCCATCCGAAGAGTCACATGTCACTTCAACTCACAAGCCATTGGTTAGAACTGGGTACGTGGCCCCACCTAACGTAAAGGGGCAGGGAGGCTTAATCCTCTGGGTCGTCAAGAGTAGAGGGGAACTGAACATTGCCTGTGCTGGTACTCAAGTAGTCAGCCCTCTGTTCCCCTAGAAGAGTGGTCTGCTGCTGTGCTGGCCTTCTCCCCTGCTGCGGCCTCTATTTAAACCCCGTTCGGATTGTCCGGTTGTTAGAAGATGGCTGCTTTTTACCACGTGTGTTGACCAGCAGTATTTCACGAAGTGACACAGGCTCGGCGACTTAAAGCAACAGAATCCATCTACTCACAGTCCCAGAGGGCAGAAGTCTTGCCCCTTCCTCCAGCTCCAAGAGAAAGCTCAGTTGCTACCGCCTGTTTCCCTGATGGTCATCTCTCTCTGCCTCTACATGTCGTATGTTCTGTATGTGTGTCCCAGTGTTCAAAATCTACCCCCTTAAGAACGCCAGTCAAGGAGGATAAGCCCCCCTCCCCCGCCCACAACCCTAGTATGATTTCATCTTAATTAACTATCTTCAGCAACCCTGCTTCCAAATAAGGGAACATTCTGTATTCCTTCGTGTTAAGACATCAGCGGAAGAGCTTCTGGAGGACACAGACCAACCCAGAGAGTTTGCTCTGTAGTTGTAGCTATGGCAAAGTGCTGTGATTCCTGTGCTTTAGTTACACCTGCTTCCAAGCTGAGGGCCAACAAGCTCATCACCCCTTCTTCTGTGTTACTGCGCTTTGCTATGTACCATTATTTCATTTGTAGCGTGTGGTACACTTTAGGGTGGGACATATTTTCATTAAAGTATGGACTCTCCATTTCTGTCCTGGAGCCTTGAATAATGCCTCACACATCATTATTTTACCCATTTTTTTTCTTTTTACTAATATAGTGAAATATTCAAGGCTGTGTACTTTATACTGAAAAAGCTTATTTAGTGACAGTTGTCTACTTTTGGTAACAGTCTTGCTGGCATACACGCTAAAAGGTAGGAATTGTACACATATGTTTCCTCAGGTCTCGGTCCCTCTTTGTGTAAAGCCACCAGGCTCTGCCCTGACAACCTTGTGTAATCTCAGTCATCCCCAAAGGCCCTACCTCTAAACACATATTCAGATTAAGTTTAAATCTTTTAATACCTAACAATGGAGATTAAATTTCCACATGCGGATCCATTTCTAAACCTTCCAGTAGTGGACCTAATGTGTGGTGGGGGTCAAAGACCAAGACTCCTCTCCATAGATGGTGTCTATTTGGATTATTGACTGACTGGGGACCACTTAGTGTCAGGGGTCACCGGGAAAACTGGTATCAGACCACCAGACACCATGGGTGGCCCAAGATTGTATTAAATTTAAACGATGCTCATAACTCACGTGAACAAAGGCAGAGGTCACAGGTTGGGTGTCTGTTTTGCTCTGTTTTTTTAAAGGCTAAATCAGAAGGATGGAATGAGATGAGGGAGATTTTGGTTGTGCAATGCCAGTACGTCTGAAGGTCTGTTTCATGACAGCATCTCAACCACAATTGGTTTTTATTAATATCATTTTGCTTCAAGCCACAAAGGAATGAAAGAACAAAGGATGAAAGATTAGTAATGAAAGACACACTTCGGTTCTGCGTAGGCACCGGAAGTGGACAGGGCCTTGCTCAGAGAGGCCGCCTGCCTGCTGGTGAGAGTTTGTTTGCTTTGGTTCCTGTTTTTCAATGATAGAAAAATTCATTTTTGTACTTTGGAAAGTTCTGAATATGCAGGGGAGAGAGGGAGGGAGAGAGAGATCTACGATTCTGATCATTTCAGAGAGAGAGAGAGCGAGAGAGATCTACGATTCAGATCACTTCATGCCTAGAAGCAATGAGATCCCTAATACAGATCAAGATGTCCTAGTCTTTTGCAACTAATCCTGAAATTGAGAAGCAGGTGTGGGTGCTGTGAGCTGTTCCTTTTACAGAGTTTTAGGAGACCTCATTAAACTAAAAGGAAATAGATAATTTTCCCCCTTATCCTGTAAAGCTGTGCATTAGTGGTGGGTTTCTTTGGTGGAGAGAACATTTTGGTAATGGTGGCTGCATCCTAATTCTTTTCTTGACTCTGTTCTTTTCCATCTGGGTCTTCCTCTCAGATAAGCCAAGGACCACCCAGGACTTACTCCATGCAGGAGGGTCTGGTAGAAAGCAGCAAGTGCAGCCCAGGCAGGCTTTGAACAATGTGTTTCAACTGTTGGTGCTCCTCCCTTCCTGGGCAGGTTCCCCTGACCTAGAACAGACTTCCAACCCAGTGGGAACACTGTTGGGCCTGAGGAACCACATTTAACTCCCAATTCTGCCTGCGATTCTCAGAGTGCAGAGTAAGGTACTTCTTGACCACGAATGTTCATCCTTCATGTTGAGGACTGTGGCAGGATTGCCTCCCAAACCCACAAACACAGCACAGTGCTAGCCAGAGCAAAAGGGCTTCCAGAGACCCCGGAAGACCAAGATTCTGACCAGAATCTCGGGTTGTTGTACGTGCTGGGTTAGAGAAACAGTTCAAGGGGTCAAAAACGCTTGCTGCTCTTCTAGGGACCCGAGTTTGGTTCCCACCACCCATATCAGGGGGCTCACACCCACGTGTAACTCCAGCTCCAGGGGATTCAGCACCCTCTTCTGATCTCTTTGGGCACCTGTACACACATGGTACATGCTCAGACACATACACATACATAAATGAAAATAAACCTTTAAAAAAGTTAGAGTACATATGGGAGCAGCATGACGGCAGACTCTCCAGTTGCCGTTCCGGCATGCTGCAGCCCCCCCTGGGCCTGGCCAGTGGCTCTCAGCCTCTAAAGGTCTGGATTTTGACATCTTTCTTTGAAGAAGGCCATGTCGCAGCTGGGGAGAACTTAGCCTCCTCCCTCCCCGTGACGTGTGCTGTGCAGGACTTCTCCTGCTATGCTACCGAAGGGCCCTTGTTTCTCCCCTGAAAGCTTTGCTTTACTTATGCAGGCTGGCAACCCACCAGCCTCTGCACCAATAAATTTCCCGTACTGTGTGTTCAAGACATGGAGGTGTCCTTGTCATGCCTTAAAATGCATTTTTAGAGAAATTTAGGCTTATTTGATAAGCAAATGTCTAATTTTACATGGAGTGATTGATGCTTTCTTTGTGACATTTCTCTCATTGCTTTTATGTGTAGAAGGTCCCTTCGGGGTTTTCGTTTTTACACACTTTCCTAGTTCATCCAGAATTTACTTTTTTGCTAGAATGGGATGTGAAGACACAAAGAACCAGCCAATTTCACAGTACAAAATGCTGACAGTTTATCAATTCTCCATCGATTCAGGCTTAAAAAATATACCCTTGTCTCTGTTGTACGTTGTCTTGAAGAGACACAAAGTCCAGGGCAGCTTGATGCGAGTGAGCCCAGCTGAGTGACCGTGAAGGCGATGAGCTGCTTGTGCCCAGGTTGCACATGGAGTAGTGGGTGAAGGCAGAAGCCACAGCTCCTGGTGACATAGAGTGACTGAATTCAAGGCTAGGGTTCCAGCAGTGGGCACCATTTCTGCACATACCATGCTGCTGGTAGAACTCTTACAGCTCTTTGGGCAGCAGTTCTTAAAGACCACATTGTTTTCACTAGATGGTCAGCTGGATCAGGGCAGTGCCTCTGCCTGGCAGACCGTCCCTAAGGGGTCTATGGGAACTCTGTACACTCCAGTCGCCACTGGAGAATGTTGGTTTCTGGGCTGCACCAAGTACTGGGGGCTCATTCTTCAAACACACCCATGAATTTCTCTGTTCATTCCCAGACAGGAGTCATTTCCCTCTATGACTGTGTTTTTAAGAGGAGACTAGATTATAACCAGGTATTACACCGAGATGACAGAGAACATGCAAAAAGCCTGGGACTTCATGTTAACGAAGAGGTAAGATTAAGGTATGATAGTAACATGTTATCAAAAATGTGTATGAGTATGTACCTGTGTATATATGTGCATAAACATGCAGTAGGAATGTATGCATACATAGTAATATATGTGTACATGTATATGCACCATATTGGACACACATATAATGTATGCAAATATAATGTATACATATAATGTATGTACCCATGTATACATACACATATATGTATGTACATTTATTGGTATGTGAGTATATGCCTACGTGTATATATCTATGCATACATACATGTATGTTGTGAATGCATCTATCTGTGCATATATGCACTTATGCATGCCTTTGTGACCATGTACACATTTTAACACTGTTCAGCTGCTTTGTAGAACTATTCATGGAGTGCTTCATCTGTTTTGCCACGAAGCTATTATTCCAGATCCTCTTTGGTGATGCCAGTTTTGAATGAAATTTTCAGACTGGTTTTAGGGAATTCAACAAGTTGAGGAGAGCAAAATTAAGAGGTCTTTTCAGCAGTCTTTGCCTACCCACTGAGTTCTGGCTGTCATAACTTTTCGAGGGACACTAATCTCCCAAGAGTGAAATTGTAGGGAGTATTCCTTACAAGTCTAGTCCTCAAGCCTCTGCAACCACCACAGATGGAGAGGCAGAGGCTCTGCTCTTTCTATTGTTTCTGAGAGGGAAGAGTTATCTAGCATCAGCAGCAAAGGTGAGTGACCCATAGAAGCAGCATCTCTATCATGTGAGGGGGTTCAGGGCTGGGGCAGGTGCTGTGTCAGGTGAGGGGGTTCAGGACTGGGACAGGTGGCAGGTGCTCAGGCCCATCCTTGTTTGTGTTGGGCACTTTAGCTACCTTTCTCCCTTCTGATGTGATTCTTACAATAATCAGTCAGAGGGACAGCAGGATTTTTAAAGGTCAGGTACTAAGTAAGTAGGCTATTACATAATATGTTACTTGGACATTATAAGAGTTCTGGTGGGTCCCGTGGAGCACTGGGTTTTTGCCTGTGGCTGTTATTAAGAATGTCCAGCTAGAGGTGTGGCTCCTTAGCATTCTTGAGGGCACTGGTTCTGTCCCCAGCACTAGAAAGAATGGCAGCGTGTCACTCTGAACACCCTTTTTATTTTTCATTCAAATGACATGGTCAAAGTGCTGAGGTGCTGGGGTGTTACTTCTTCCAAGGACATTGGTGTTTCCTCACTTCGTTCATGGTAGTGTGTTCTGAGTGGCACTAAGTTACTGCTTTCTGATGAGAACAGGGTGTCTCAGTGACTTGGTTTTTAAATTTAAAATATTAATTTTATTTTATGTGTATGAGTGTATTGCCTGCATATATGTAAGTGTACCTGTGTTGTGCAATGCCCTCAGAGGTCCAAAGAGGGCGTTGGATTCTCCTGGAACTGGAGTTATGGACGGTTGTTAGCTGTTGTGTGGGTGCTGGGAATTGAACCCAGGTCCTCTGCAAGAACAGCTGGTGCTCTTAACCACTGAGCCATCTCTCCAGTCCCAATATGACTTAGTTTTTGATGGTCTCCTCTCTACTGTGGGGCACAAGGGGACTAAGACAGGCTCCCCATCCTCTTAGACCTGACATTCCCACAAAGAGATAGGTAAAATGCAAAGAAACCAATCTAATACCATACAGTGATGGATGGCATACAGAGAAAGCCTTTTAAAAGAGTAGGGACCATGAAAGGGATGAGAATTGGGGAAAGGTGGGGTCAGGGAAGACTCTTGGTGACATCTGGAGACAGGTGATATGAAGCTGTCTGGCAGAGAAATGACCAGGTAGAATAAAAAGAGGAAAGTTCTGGAAGAAAGAGAGTGCTGCTCTGAGCTCTGGGGAAAGACAGGCTGGCAGGAGGTAGGCTGGGACAGAGCAGAGGAGGGAGGGGAAGGACAAGCCCTGCAGTGCCCCATGCAGTCTCCTATGACTCCTGGACAACATTAGAGAGCTCTGAGCGAGGGATTGGGGTCTGGCATGATCTGAGAAGACCCTTTGACTTCAGTGTGGAGAAGCTCATAAGCTGTGCTGGAGGCAGGTGCATCCACTCAGCCCAGCATGGTGGGACACACACAGGTTGATGCATGGCTTGTCACGTTGATGAATACTGACGACGCTGACTGCATATTTCATCTTCTCAGGAACAAGAAAGGATCGTGCCGGTGCTGGCATCTTCTGTTTATGGGAAGCGCATCAACCAGCCCATTGAGCCCCTAAACAGGGGCTATGGCCGTGTGAACCACATCCTGGCTGACTTCTACAGGAAGAATGACATTCCCAGCATCAAGGAGCCGGGCTTCGGGCACATCGCTCCAGCATGAAGCAGTCCTGTGCTTTACAGGTCCCTGCTAGCACGTGAGGCTGCCGGTGTCGGGGATGGCATCCAACCTCACTTTCCTGTCCACATCACCTGTAACTGCAGGGATGCACCTTGACCATAGGAGGATAAGCAGATGCATAGCCAAGGGAGCCTTGCCTGAGAGCCTGGCCAAACACTGGTACCCATGTTGAAAGTGTCTAGGGTAAAGATTTTTACCTGAACTTATTTCAGATTAAAAGACACTGGAGACTGATTCATTGTGTGCTTCCTCCTGATAGCAGCAGTTCAGTCGCTTTTGTCCACTGCCTCTCCACTTTCTAGAGATCCTTGGGGGGAGGCGGTCACAGTAGCAGTGTGCAACTTATTCTCTGTTACTCATGGAAACTGTTCTGCCGCCCTCAATACAAAGAGCTTTTCTGTATTTCTCCAAGAGGAGATAGAAAATAATGGCCTTTTGGGGCTGGGGAGATGGCTCAGTGGTTAAGAGCACTGGCTGCTCTTGCTGAGGACTTGGGTTTGGTTCCCAGCACCCACATGGTGGCTAACAACCAATTCCAGGGGGTCCAATGCCTTCTTCCTGACCTCCACAGGCATTGCACCACACAGGCACACCTACCTACATGCGGGCAATAGACTCATACACATAAAATAAAGATATTAAAAAAATAATGGCTGTCTGACACAACTGAATTCTAGGCAGGATCCTGTTGTTTTCCCAAGGTCTCAGCTACAGATAACTGAATTTTGCAGTTCAAAAGGCTCCTACAGAAATGGGTGGTGCACTGCTGCTCCTGCAGGGAGAAGCTGTCCAAAGTCCTAGGGACAGGCTGGACTCTGCTCTTCAGCAGACAGGGGTGGGGACAGCTCTTGATTGCTGTATTTTTTTCTTTCTGTGTTCTAAGGCCAGTCATTAAGTCTATTTGAGCCTATATTTTATCATTTTTAAAGCGAAAACCCCAAATATAGATAAGTTTGTGTGATAGAGAGCTTCCAGAGCACAGCTGTGTGCAGAGTGTGTGTATCATCACCCAGCCCCAAGTAATCGCAGCTATGAGAACCTTTGTTGTGCACCTTTTAGGCTTGAATCCAGGGCCTTTGCGCTGTGTCACTGAACTCCACCTGCACCCCATGTCTTTCGTTTTGGATAGTTTGTTTTGGGAAGCAGCTGCTTTTAACCTATGTTGGAAATGTTTACACTGTAAGAGAATTTACCACACACTTGAGCACTAAGATATCAATTAAGCTTTTAATGAATGGATCCTTTGGAGGCAACTGTCTCTCATCCACTGTGATTAAACATCTCATAGATCAGAAGTTAATGGGCAGGTGATCTAATTAATTTTGGAGCTCAATCACTGGTTTTATTGTTTTGACTCTACAAGGAGGATTCTCTAAGCACAAATGATGCTGAATTGCAGGCGATTTCAGGGTTAGTGACTCCTAAATATTTTTCTGAAAAATTATTTTCAATGTCGTTGCTTTTTTCCCCACCAAAGAAACAGAAATAGTATATTTCAGATGCTTTTGGGTACATTATGCCATATTTGAAATAATAGAAAATATATGAATGAGGGCCTGGAAAGTTGGCTCAGTGATTAAGAGCACTGGCTGCTCTTATAGAAGACCCAGGTTTGGTTCCCAGCACCCACATGGTGGCTAACAACCATCTCTAACTTCAGTTCCAGGGGATCTGATGTCTTCTTCTGGCTCTGCTGCTTTGAATGACATGGATATACTTACACACATGCAGGCAAAACACTCATACACATACAATTTTTAAAATACTAAATATATATGAATGAAATCCAGGTTATAGAAATTTGTGTAAATTGCTTTTTTTATTTTTATCGATAAAACCATACGTTGAGTGAAATAATGTCCAACCAAATTATTTTCATTTACTTCAGGTTAAACCCTACAGTTTTAACCTAATGCTTATTTTAATTTTTTTTTCTTTTGGTTGAGGGCAGGTTCTCATATAGCTCAGGCTGGCCTGAAACTCACTGAGTATCTGAGGCTACCCTTGAGCTTCCAAGATCTTGCTTCTCCTAAGTGCTAGGGTCACAGGTGTGCACCATCCCGCACAGCATATTGCTTATCTTTAAAACTCAGGGATGGAATTGGTCAAGGATTCAAGAGATCTCACATTGATTAGGTAATAAGGGAAAATTAAATGAATTTCTGTCCACCTTCCAGTGTTTACAACTTAAAGTCAGTAAATGGTTGCCGGTTAAAGTCATCTTAAGTGAAGACATTTTTTTTTTTTTTTTTGAAGATTTAATTGTGTGTGTGTCTGTCTGTCTGTCTGTGTGTCTGTGTCTGTGTGTGTCTGTGTGTGGGTTGCCCACAGGCCAGAAGGTGGTGTCTGATCCCCTGGAGCTAGTTATCTTCAGTTGTCAGCTGCTGTGGTGGGAGCTGAACTTGGGTCCTCTACAAAAGCCATTTTTTTTTTTTTTGTCCTTTTTAAGATAGGGTTTTTCTATAGCCCCAGCTAGTCTGGAACTCACTATGTAGACCAGGCTGCCCTTGAACTCACAGAGATCTGCTTGCCTCTGCCTCCTGAGTGCTGGGACTAAAGGCGTGTGCCACTACGCCTGGCTAAAACAGGGAGAGGTTTCCTGTAAGTCAAAAGGTGAAGGGCAGCTTTGAGAGAGATCTGACACAGGCCAGTGCAGGTCTCTTCCAGTCCTGTGCTTGCCTGCTTTGCTCATGAGGATGTTTTGATTGCTTGGAGATCAGGAGTGACTGCTTTGGATTTCAGGAAACAGGCAAGCTTTCTATCACAGGCTGTCCTCTGTGGAGCCATTGGACCTTGAACTTATTTGCAGCTGTTCCTTCATGTATACATGGAAGGGGATGGGTCTCAAATTGGGAGGGTCATCTGAATCACTGGGGAATTTAAAGAGGATGGAAGTTACCTGGGACTTTGTTAGCTAAAACAGAGTAGTGAGTTGGTCCAGATTTCTGCTTCGGCAGATCAGGTTTGGTCTGAGAACATGTGTTTGTAACAAGTTGCTGGAGATGCTACTGTTGCTGGCTAGGATCCTCCTTGGAGAAGGCAGGGTAGGTATAGAGCTGTGCAAGATAGATAGACTTTGACAAATGACAATAGCTATTTTCCAAATTCTATTAATGGTTCAGACTGGTAATTTAGCTCTGGTTTCTAGCCACGTGGGTTCTTTTTACCACAAACCCAAGTTTACTGTCTCCATGGGGTACTGTTTGAGGGAGCTTGGTGAATATCCAAGTGATATTTACCAGGGCAGGTGGCCTAATGCAACTTGTAAAGATGTAAGGGAGGGCCAGGCATGGTAGCACATGCCCTTAATCCAAGCACTCAGGAGGCAGAGGCAGGGGGATCTCTGTGAGACTGAGGCCAGCCTGGTCTACAGAGTTCCAGGCTAGCTGGGGCTACAGGGAGGAAGGATCCAATGGATACTTCTGCTCATTGCTACTGCAAATTATCAATGGGTCCAGTTTGAACTCACTGGAATCCTGCAGCATCCTCAGCTAGATTTCAGTTCGAGGGAAGGGCAAGGCCCTGATTGAAGTTTTTCCTTTAATTTCCATTTTGGAGATGTAAGTGTATTAAAGTCAATCCTTAGTTGCGATTGCAGGATCAAAAAATGCCTGATTGACACAGAAAATTGAAAAGGCCACGCTGCATTCACACTTGGGCGATGAAGGGTGGTTCTGAGTCTAAGTCCTAGCATAGCAGCTGTGTATGTCCTGTGACCACACTGGCAGGAGCACGCTGGGGACTGCCAAGCACTCTCACAGTCATTAGTTCATTTAATCACAAGCAGATACCATGAGCTTTCAAGGAGGAATTAGAGGAATTAAGAGATGTGTTCCAAGATACACAGCTAGTGAAAGTCAGCCGAGAGTCAAACTGGTTTTTGCTTCCTTTCCGGGCTCCTGTAATCCACTGCTCCCCAGGAGCCTGTCTGGGTTCTCTGTCTCCTACAGATGCCTGCCCTGAGCTAACAAAGGAAACCAAGTTTGCGAGATCAGGCTGTTACTTACAGACTTTTGCTTTGAAACATTTGCTCTGCCTGAATGCTCCCTTTTTCTTCTCTTGGCAAAGTATAATTTCTTTATGTTAAAAGGAAAAAAAAAAATTGCCAGGACAAGTTTTTCTAGGCCTTCTTTCTTGACAGATGTGTAAACATTGGCTCTGTGTCTTAAGCTCCTCAGACATAATAGGCAGCTTGTGGGGCTTCAGCAGCTTCTCCGGGTAGTTCAAGCTATTGTGACGCCTGATTTACAGAGCTGGTTGAAACAATTCTTATGCTGTGTGAGTCTGCAAGCCTTGGCAAGGTATTAAGCTGCACAAGAACCTAGTATGCAGAAGGGGTGCTCTGTAGCTTGTATGCAATTTTTATCGTCAAAATGTGTGCTCCTGAAAATATTCCCAAGAGATAGTAAAATTAAAACCCGGCCATTAGATACACTGAGCACGGAGTCTCATTCCAGAGGAGTCATGTCATAATTTTCTGCATCACATACCTCATCTCCATCATCATTCCTCAAGGGCATCTCGGGCTTAGCTTCTGGACTCTTTCTCAAACAATGAAGCCAAAAGGGAGAGAATGGAAAACACACTTTCATGCTGTCTGGAGTAAACCACAGGAGGAAGAAAGGAAAAGATGCAGGCACAAGAAACCAAAGTACATAAAACTTTTAATGAATTAACCTTACAAAAGACAAATGGCATCCAAACATCAGATGAGGTTGGTACAAAACTGGTCCTACGCTGTGAGGACTAATTCTGGTGATGGGTGGCAATGTGTGGCTGCCGTGAGAGACAACAGAGCAAGGTGACGAGAGCCGGGAGTCCCGGCCGAGGCCCACGGTGACCTCTGGCATTGAGACACATGGGAGAGCACAGAGGTCACTTCGGGAGACAGAATCAACTTATTCACAAATACTGTGTGTTTGAATATCAGACTAGTGGATGCAGTTGCGAGCTACCGTATTTTCCAGAAAAGAACATGCGCCAGAAGATAATATACACCCCCCAGTTTTATTGCCTTAAGAATTTGTGTTCGCCTCTCTCCTCTTTACCAGTTCTTTAAATACTTTTCTTGTCCTTTCACTTAGGAGTAAGCACAGTGCAAGTGGCAGGACGGACGATCTGGGCACATATAGACACCAAACGGTATGCCACTGGGTCAAAGGAACTAGTCTGAAGGGCTCCAGAGGACGGGACAGAGCACGTACATCAAAACAAGGGACAGAGGCTGCAGTCAAAAGTGCGTGGTACCTTCCTGGACATGTACGCTGCTTGCCAGGAACTGGGCAACTTTTCAGGATGCCACGTTGCTCTGGGAGAGGGACCGTGACATCTCTGTGTTTACAAAGTACGTCGTCAGGTTCCCCTTTCCTTTCACATTGATTATGCCTCGACATGTGCATGTGTAGCCAAGCGTCTGGAGGATGAGGCTTGTCTCTTCGGTAACCTGTAGGCCATGGGAACAGGCAGAAAATGGTTTACTTCCCAAGTCAACTCAACCCACTTTAATACAAGGTCAAAGAGCTGAGACCGTTTCCTGCTTTCTGACCTAGTGATTCCATCCCTGAGAAATTAGTAAAAAGAGTAATCTGCGGGAAAATAATTCAAGATAATGCTTAGTACTGGCTTGAAAAAAACTGGAAAAAGCCAAAAAGTCAAGTAATTTTCAAGTTTAAGAAACCCATTGTGTATGGAGGGATGACTAATACTGAAGACCTTTGAAAAAGACAATTGTATATACATACACACAGAGAAAAGGAGTTGAGTGGAGTTACCCTAAAGTGGGGAGACAATGCCTTTATTAGACACCATAGGATGGGAGAGGGGATCCTGACATCCCACCTTTATCTGAGGAGCTAATGGTAACTGATGGCTGCCCGGGGAGGGAAAGTTTTCCTCAGGGATATGGGCCCTGAGAGGCTCCTCACGCTCCCGTACACTCATGCACATACAGGTGGTACTAGGTGGACTCAGTGGGTTTAAAAGAAAAAAAAATGAATCCCTGAAGTTGGAAGGGAAAAGTGATGTGGGGAAAGAGGAGGAGTTGGAAGAGAAAGAATGGGGGTAGATTTGATGAAAATGCATACACACGTATGGACTTCTCAAACAATCAATACTAAATTAGGATTGCTACAAAAACAAGATAAAAAAGAAATCTGTGGTGTTGCTGGGACTGATGCCATGAGTGAGGTGACGGATGAACACTAAACTGATTCCTCCAAGCTTAGATCCAGAATATAGTTTCAACCACATGGAGGTGGGTGTTCACACAGATGAGACATGGAGAGAAGGGAAATCAAAACCATGTTACTGCTGGGATTTGGGCTAGTGCTCACAAACTATTATGATCGGCACTTCATGAACAGACTTTTAGACAGAAAGGAGGGAGCACCCTGAGCAGGACTTCGGCCCTGCAGTGCACACAGCTTCCAGGTGTAGTATGCACGGAGTCACCCCAAGCCAGGAGGGACCGCAGGATCTGCACCAGCATTAGCGTGCACATGGCACTCTCATCTGGTCTGAAGGTTCCTTTACTCCACTGCACTGACAGGGCTGCTAATGGAGGGAGCCCCTCTGTACTCCCCACCATATGTTGCAGCTCACTGTTTCCTGCCATGTACCCCAGGTGCCCCACACTGCTGAATTACGTGCAGGTTGATACTTCGAAGCACTGAAGCATCCTCATGGGATGGCTTCCCTTCGAGTGGAAGAGAGTGACCCTCTGTTCAGCTTTGCACCATCTCATGTAGAGCCAGTGCTGCACCAAGCTATAGGAGACCCAGCACTACACCTTCCTCGGGGGATCCAGCTGCCTATGGTTTCTCTGCGGGAGTATGAGGGGCACTTCAAGAACATGCCATTCTCTGCAGCAGAGAATTGGTGAGGCACAGGTCATCTAGCAAGGAGGCCCAGCTGGAGGAGGCCACACCTGTCAGGCCTTCAGGCCTCCATTCAGACTCCCCAAGGAGGTGAGCTGGTCTTGGGTGGAGTGGGGTTGTTTTCTAAGAGAACCCTGGCAGCGTTGCTTTGGAACCATATGAGAAAGACATGAAGAGTCTTCACCACCACCAGAGATGACACGGTTGTTCCTAGGGCAGCTAGGGGACCTGGCCATGTAGATGACATTCCTGGGTCCAGCAGGTATGGTACCCTTGAGCATCTGTGGAAACAATGCTCTAGCACTTCGGATTTGGGAATGAACACTGCCTGGTGCCTTGGTGCAGGCTGCCGGGATGCCAACCTCAACAGCAACAAGCCAGCTTCCTTGGACTCCGTTGCGAGAGGCTGAGAGAGGGCTTGAGGGCAGACACTGGCTTGGGGGCAGGGGTCAGCATCCATCGGAGCGGTCAGTACTGTGCTCATGATCACCAACAATTCTTCTAGGTCTGGGAGAAATCTGGGGGGATTGCAGGGAAGGCATCCTGTTGTTCTTTGGGTTTTATTAGAAAACATGGTGGGAACTGGGTGCTTTTAATGAAGAAGGAATGTGTTCCTCAGGCGCAGGGACAGCTTGCTAATGGCGTTGACGTTTTTCATTACTTTCTCTGTCCTCCAACCATGGAAGCATGACTATAAGGGGAACAAGAGTAGGCTACAGCCTCAGGAGGAAGCCCACCGGATGCCTGCATCAGCTTCGGACTCAGCCCAGGGAGCAACCTGCAAGCACCCTCACTTTTTCCAGCAAAGATCTGCCCTGCTTCCTCCTCAGTCAGTCTGTGGAGATGCTCTAAGTGGCTGACAGGCACCGTATCACATGGAGTGTAAAGTCAAAAGTTCCTTAGAGATACAGAAAACACTGACTCATGTTACACAGGGACTGGTAAGGGCTCACAGTCTGGGTTTTGAGGCTTACTCAAGGTTCACATAGTTGCCAGGAGATGAATAAAATATTAAAAAGAACCATCAGATCCGGAACATTCTGGGATGTAGCTGAGTGGGAAGGTGAGCCCTTGATAGGGACAAGTTCCTTCCCAGTCAAAAGAAGACCTCAGGTTGGCCAGGGATGCGCAATTTTACTACAAATATATTTAAAACTACATCGAAACCTTGGGAACATATTTGCCATTCCACATACATTATCCCAAAGTTAAAGATGATGTAAGCTAAAAATGTAACGCCAACATTCTTGATTTGTTGTTACTGTTTGTTTCTTAGATCTTTGTTCACGTATTGGCGTGAAGAGCAGCCCGTTTCCCCTCCTGCACAACAGCCCTGTGCCAGTCTCCATTTTCTCCCCAGAATACAAGGGACCGCCTTCCTTTGTGTGAGCTGTTCTCTAGCCACACCCACACCCAGTCTCCTCCTTTCACCTTCATGACCTCAGACCACCGTTCTCAACTGCCTCTATCCTGTGGGCATCACCCATGTTCAACACGGATTGTTTTCGTTTTTGAAGCCCAAGGATAATTTCACTGGAGTTTAAGAGAAAAACAACAGGGACGTAGGCTGTAAATCTCGCCAGTTGCCAGGAGACGGGAGATAGAGAAGAGAAAGGATCCAGCCACGGAGGTCGACAAGCATCCCCACGGCCAAAGGAGAGGGGGGCTTCAGAGAAAGAGCCAGGGAGCCCAGAGTACCAGGGAAAGCGGCTTAGTCTTAGGCTAGTACCTGAAAAATAGATAAAGAAAAGCAAAAGAAAAAGTTTTGCCTTTCTGAGTCCTAACTCCGGACAGAGCTGTGGTGTTCTGTGCAAGTGGCTGCAGGCATCTGCACTGAGAAGAGGCTTCTGGGAAGGAAAAGTGTATCACCAGATTAAGGGGAGAATTATTCCTCCCAACTCCTTTTGGGTAGCTCGGAATGCCAGGTCTCCGCCCAAGGCTAGGGATGAAACTTAGAACAAAGCCCACACGCCCTCATCTTTTCATACGATGATCTCAGCCCCAGGAACGGCAAAGCTGATCTTCACATTTCTAGAGCTATGAGAGAAGCAAGAGGTGAGGTTCAAAGCTTCAAGGTGTGGTGCTACTGTGCCACTCCCTCCTTGGAAGAGGCAAGCCTAAAATAATTTAGGGAAGGGGCAAGAGATCAGAGTTCCTGAACAGGTTTCGCATTTCTGGCCTCCAGCCAGGAAAGGACCAAGGACATTTCTGGCTTAGGGTCAAAACAAAAATTGAGGCTCCTATCTCTAAATTGCCTGCCCCATTTCTGTCTCCTGTCATCAGTCACCAGTTCCCTTTCAGATGAGGCTAACCCTAACTGCTGTCAGGGAATCTGGGCAATAATGATCATACTACTTACTGCTGAGTGGGGCTGTTAGGGTGGCTGTTGTACCCCTCCAGTGGGACTGTCTAGGGGACCTCGGGCATGCATCAATCATTTGCTAAGAGCCAGCTCCAGGGAGGAGAGGAAGTCCTTGACTGGGGCCTATATAGAAATGTGAGGGAGAAGCTCACCACAGTTCTTGAAAAGCAACCTTGAACCCCCTTCCCTTCCTCATCTGTTTACTCCCTACCTCCTCAATGGACACCTTCACACAGTTTCTACCCATTGTGGTCCAAGAGAATTCCTCTGTTAGGATATTATCATACAGGCAACTACATAGCTGCGATTACTGATGTGTGGCTGCTGTCTTAGACATAACCCGTGCTCCAGTGTGAGGGCACAGGGCAACTGACACGTTCCCTGCTCCAGCCAAGGGGCGTAGCTCAGTGTGAGCGGAACTAGAGAGCTAAAACAGACTCCAAGGGCCACAGCTGCCCCCTGGGTAGCCTCTCTTTCACACTCTCCCTTGGTCTGTGGTCCTTCATCCACACTGACCGTGCTCACCTGCAGCACTGGGGTAGTCTCAGCATATATCTAGAACATTTTTTTTCTTGTTATCTTTACAGCAATGTTATTCTCTTCCTAGACCGTGATTAGTGCTCTTGTAATTAGAGTTCCTTTAACCATGGCTGATACTGATGTAATGAGCAATGGGGATAGTAACATGAAATGACTTTTTTATTTTCCAGTTGTTGCTTTGATTTCTCAGATGTTCTCTCTCCCTTGTGTGGATTCCAGGGCTTTGGGGTCATTTCTAGCTCTTGAAACATCATGCTAGGCTGATTTTATTCAAGTCCTTCTTGTCTTCATCTCCTGCCACTTCTCTGTCTTCTGTCCTTCCAATTCCATACCTTACCCTTCCCAGAAAGGCAGGGCTATCTGTGATCTGAACTGTAGATCACTCTCCCTCCCAAAGTCTTTTCCCAAGTGCTGGAGTCAGAGGAGGGCATAGCACAGGGGGACCCTCCCTCCCGTGCACTCAAGGCTCTGGCCCTCACACTGCTAGGCAATCATTTCCGGATGAGGTTTTTTTTTTTAAAAAAGAAGTTCAACAGCCTTCCCATTATCAGAATGTGGTTATTGTTCCTCTGAATAGCTAATGTAGAAACTATTATTTTCCAAACAAAAAGGTTTCAGTAAATTGCAAGCTTACTTATTTAAAATTGTGTTTTCATATATTATTATTTGTTATTATACTCATGGATGATTTCCAGGAGAACCAGGGGTGGCTGAGCAGACTGAGTTACCTGTATTTTGTCCAGGACCCCGGTGCTGTCCATCCTGCTTGCCACGTTGACAGTGTTGCCCCAGATGTCATATTGTGGCTTCTGCGCTCCTATGACACCAGCGATTACAGGTCCATGGTTGATACCTGCAATGTGTCAGAGATAGCTTAGCGAGATTCAAATGGCAGCAATGTCTTAAATGGGAGAACTGCTTGAGTCCTCACTAAATGAACATTAATTCTCCAACTCATGGACTTCTCCCTTCAGAGTCTAAAGCAGTCCCATTTCACCATCTCAAAGATGCTACAGTGCTTGAGTCTGTCCACTATTCCTTCTAGATTCAGAAGTCGATCATTCAGAAGTTTATCAGCATGTTTATCAGTACAGTTAGCCTCCTTCCATAATAATGTAAGACTGGCATGCTTTAGAAAACTGGACTTTATAAAAAACTGTTTTTCTCCATTACTATAGACTTTTACGCAGGAGATAGTCATGGGACTCTTCTCCAGTAGTCAGTGCACAGTTCATGAGTTTGTTTTGTTTTGAGACAGGGTCTTGTTATGTAGCTCAGGCTGACCCCAAATCCAAAACTCTCCTGCCTCAGCCTCCCAAGTGCTGGGAACAGAGGAATGTGCTACCATGCCCAACAGAGTTAACGCTAATTTTGAAATATACTTTTTTTTTGGTCTTTTTGAGATAGGGTCTCCCTGTAGCTCCAGCTGTCCTGGAACTATGTAGACCAGGCTGGCCTTGAACTCACAGAGATCCGCCTGCCTCTGCCTCCTGAGTGCTGGGATTAAAGATGTGCGCCACCACGCCCAGCTGAAATACACTTTAAATGTCTACACTGAGCACATCCACCATTTCTGGGCCACCACTTTCAAGGAAGTGATTCTGCTGACCTCCCTCTTCCAGCACCATAAATAATACTGTGTTTCAGGTCAAGGTGTATCCTGCATAGGGGTGGGATGTGGAGATGGCACCTACTATCAGATCAACCTCTAACTAAGGGGAGCCCACTTCAGCCCACGTCAAAGGGTTGGGTGATTCCTCACCACGTGAACTCAATTCAAACACACAGACCCATAAGTGTTAAGGGACCAGAGTGGAGGAGGGTATCAAAACAGACGCTGAGATTTCCTGATCACTCACATTTTCTCCTTGATCCAGGACGCTCATCTTTCTGTGTTATTAACAAGGACATTTCTGAGGGATTTAGTTTCTGACTACATACCTGCTTAGTGATAGATTGCAGGAAAGGTTGGCTTAGAAGCTAAGTCTGAATACTATTCCATAAAACTGTGCAGCTATGAGAAAGGGGCAGAAATCCATCCTCCTTTGCTTTTGTGCTGTGCTCAATAAAACCCACTTGTACTTTAGACAGCCCAGACAATAGCTCTCAGATCTGTCACACGGGTCAGAGCACCCAGGAGTCGGAGCACCCAGGAGTCGGAGCACCCAGGAGTCGAGCACCCAGGAGTCGGAGCACCCAGGAGTCGGAGAACCCAGGAGTCAGAGCACCCAGGAGTCGGAGAACCCAGGAGTCAGAGCACCCAGGAGTCGGGTCAAGATGCTGGGCTGTCTCTGCCCTCATCCATCAGCTTTTCTTCTGGCAGTTGCAGACTCCTGCTTGGGCAGCAGCTCCCAGAGAAGGATGAGGCCTGAACTGGTTATCTCAGCTTGGTGCAGGAGTGTGCTTGATTTATGATTCTATAGTTTGGCATGCAGAACATGTTGCTACGAGCGACTCTAGCTCTTACTGGAAGCATTCATTTTTACTGGCAATATTAATCCATGTTCCTACCTGAGAACAGCCATTTGATGGTGTCCTGTACTGAGGTCAAGTAGAGGAGCTACCTCCTAGGGGAGCCTGAGGGCTTGGGTAAAAGGACTCAGAGGTGGGTTAAGCAGTTGGTTAAGCCCCCTTAGGAGCCTGAAGGGCTGACATGAAGGAAAAGTGGAGAGATGTTATTATTCAGTGGTCAGGAGGAAGCAGTCTCAACAAACACAACTTGGGGATGACTATTCACTGTTCACACTGATTTGGGAAATTCTCATATAGACCAATAAAACTACTTTGCCCAAGTCTATCTGTAGCTATGAGCTTCAAACCATATCACCACCATTTTCCTGGGTTCACACTGGTTTGCTGAGTGGTTTGCTTGCTTAATCAGCGGAAAAGGGGAGGTCTGTGGGCTTGGGAGATATAATGGCAGGGTCTTCTGTTCACTCCAATAGAAATATTTGACTGCAATCTCTGGCTCAGGATGGCTTCCCTCCACTGTGCCAGTGGGCAAGCTCAGGAAGTACAGCGGGCCCTGCTGAGGCATCAGCACTGTGCCAGTGGGCAAGCTCAGGAAGTGCAGCGGGCCCTGCTGAGGCATCAGCACTGTGACAGTGGGCAAGCTCAGGAAGTGCAGCGGGCCCTGCTGAGTCATCAGCACTGTGCCAGTGGGCAAGCTCAGAAAGTGCAGTGGGCCCTGCTGAGGCATCAGCACTGTGCAAGTCTCCAGTTAATACTTTGTTTTTACGGAGCATTAGCTATTACAGCTGTGGATTTTCCCGCGGCTTTCCTCCTCTTTTCTGCCCAGCTTCACTGTGGCAGATTCTCTCTCTCCCCTAGCATTTTGCTCCGTGCTCTATATTGGGGTTGGTTGTTTCTTTTCTAAGCCTACAGCTCATGTCTTTGGATAACGCCTGATCTGGAACAGTCCGCTTCCCGCTGCTGCCCTTCTTTGCCCTCCTACGTGACCCTGTGTTGCTACAGCTATCTGGCTACTGTGTTTCAGATTTGTGAAGATGCAGAAAGGTGCTGGGTGTCTCCAGCCCACCGTCTTCTCCTTTCTAACAACACTACTCCACTTGAACCACTTGTGACTGCCACAGAGCCATCTTGCCCCCATGTCACAGTGCAGAGTTTTTGTTCATGGATGTTTGGATAAGGTCAATCTGCCATGCAAAGAGCTTGGTCTTCAGGGAGGTGTTGATGTGGTGAAACCTTTAAGAGGAAGGACTTACCCTCACCAGAGGCCAAATGGGTGGGAGGGACCTGGTCTTGCACTTTCAGCCTCCAAAACTGAGAGCAAAGCAAGTATTTTTTCTTCATGAAGCACCCAGGGATTGTGATAGTAACAGAGGGATATTAGGAAAACTTGAGGACACCATTTCCCAAGGCGTCAAGACATGAAGCTTTGCTCTAGGGCCCAAGGGACATGTTTGACATGGACAGCATGCCTCTCAAGGTAGTGTCCTGGCCCCCTAGCCAGCCTCACTTCTGTTTGGCAGAGTCCAGATAAAGGTTCATATACACAGAGAGGTGATAGAGTACAAAGGACCACCTGCTCAGATACTGACAACCAGCAGCACATGCAGAGAAATGCATCTCATTGCCAGTGGGAGGGTTTTAAAATCCGAGTCACAAGCACAGAGAAGGAAGAAAATGGCTTCAAATATCTACGTTATCTTTTCAAGAAGTTGAAATCTATATGCAAAGAAAAGTTAAAATCCATACAGATGGAACTTGTCATAAGAACTACCCTCCTGTGGACTTTCAGCAGAAGAAAAGTATGTTGCCAAGAAAACCAAAAAATTGTCAAGAAAGTTCTTACAAATCATGAATGCCTGCAACAACCATGCATATATTATGGGGCAGCTGTATGCTGAGTTGATGGCTTCAAATGCTCATTTTTAAAAATAAGAATTGTAAAAAGCAAGTCATCATGAAACATGTTAAATATCAACTTGAAGTTTGCTAAACTTTTCTGAAATCAAGGAATTTTTTTTTTTCCAGTGAACTGAAAGTTATTGTTTTTTTTTTTTAAAGATTAAAGATTTCCATCAGATTGAAGAAAATCTGAACAGCTCACTGGGACACACATTTTGTGTTCTTGAAGGCTGCAGCTCTATGAATGTATGATTAGATTTCAGTAATTTTAATATGCATTTTGTTGTTGTGCCTTTTGAGATAGAGCCTTATGTACCCCAGACTGTCCTATGTAGTCTACAACGGGCTTGAACCCTTATCTTCCCGCCTCTGACCCTCCCCAGTGCTGGGATTTCCAGAATGTGCCACTACCCTGATTAAGATGTACCATTAAATTACATCTTTTATCTCTGAAGTCTGATTGAATGCTAGTTGATGGCAGGTCATTGGTACCTATATTAATAGAACAGCTTTCAATCCATAAGATACATATAGCCAGCAATTCTGTGCCAGGGAGACACGACCTTGGCTGGCCAGATGGGGGTCTGGGGACTAAATGCAGCTCAATGACTGCTTGGTCAGTCCCGTGCCAGCCCCTTGAGTCCAGCCAAAGGTGTGTTTCTTTCTAATTTGCACAGAAGCGCCTCTGAGGCTCACAGCTTCCTTTTGCCCTTCCATCTGCAGCCCAGCCCTGGTCCCTGAAAGATGCCTTTGTAACTGCTCCACTTCAACATCACCAGGGTCCTCAGTGATTCCGGGGCTTCATCCCTTATCCCACGTCTTTGCTACTGCGCACACACAGGTCACTTTGCACAACATACCCACGCGCAGTTTGAAGTCATTGAAGGAGTGCTTATTGATGGCATCCAATTTGGCCACCAGGGCAAATGCAAACTCCACCATGGTTCCTATGTGCATGTACTGACGTTCAGGCTCCTAGAAGAGAGCAAAGGCATCCAGACGGGTTAGAGCCACAGAATGAAAACATGTGTTAGTCATGAGTCAGCCCAAATGGAAGGCTCACACCTTCATAAGACATCGCGGAAGAATTAAATCTCATCTCGAGGAAGCATTTTATCCCAGTCCATTGTCGGTGCCAAAGCGTACTATAAGTCTCTAGAAGACATCAGCTCCAGTGTCCCAAGCACCTTCTGCAGAAAATGTCACACAGCTCGGGCATGCAGCTCATATCTCCTGTCTGCACTGTTTTACCTAGAAGGCACTAGTAGCAGCCAGCTTTGAGAAGAGCTGGCTCACTGTTCTATGACCTCCTCGCCCAGTCTTGATCCTTATTTGTGAGACTCTGGCTCAGTCAGGGGTCACTTCCTCCTTGTCTCCCTGGATTCCAGCTGGGATTGACAGTGGTCACTCCATGGAAGATCAGAGGACAGGAGGAGCTCTCTCCTCTTCCCTACACTGCAGTCCCTCTTTGAAAGAGGTCGGCTCCCACCATTAGGAGTAAGTCCGCCATTTCCTGACGGCAGCTGTCTACCCACTGCAGCTCCTTCTGGTCTAGAAGCACTCTCCCCCCTTTTGCCTATTCATGACTTGAGGGGAGCATGCTATGGGCTGAGTAATGACCCCAAGTCTTATGTGGGAGATCTAATAGCAGTCCCTCAGAATGTGACTACTTAAGCTTGGAAGTAAGTCTTTAAAGAGGTCATTTAATGAGGTCACTGGGCTGGTCCCTAATCCAACACCATGAATGTCCTTGTAAGAGCAGATCAAGGTCAGATGCACAGAGGGACAGCCATGTGAGGATACAGGAAGAGGCCACTATCCACAAGCCGAATACAGAGGCCTCAGGAGAAACCAGAACTGTAAGACAGTGCGTGGAGCCACCCAGTGTGTGATCTTTTTGCTCCTAGCCCTTGCAAACCAATATAGAAGGAATCCATTGCCCTGTCTTGTTCACCCCATTACTTGTTCTGTGAAGAGGAGAGAGTAATAGAGCCAAAGGAGGTATGTGTAAAGTTTCCAGTGGGGTTAAGTGAGAATTCTGTGCATAATTAGTATTTACAGTTAGCATTCCTGTTGCTAATTTACAGTTGTCATTAATTTGTCACACTCATTATATTTATATTTATTTTTAAAGTTCACCTTTTGTTAAGTTCTGTTTTGGGTTCTGTTTTAAAAACATTCTCTATTATACATACATGACTCATACAATATATTAATTCACATGCTCTGAACTTTCTTGCTCTTGCAATATTTAATGATTAGGTACCACAAATAGTGTCAGAAGCAGGCTGTGCTTCAGAAGGGTCAGCTGCTCAGCTTCCAGGCTGAGCTGAAAAGCAGCCTTACCCTGCTGGGCATTTGTGGCCTGGGAGGGGCCACATCTATTTTAGCTCTGAATCAGAGCTTGAGAGACTTGTATTACTTGCTAGTTAATGAGCTCCCCCAGGGAAGAGATTGTGCTCCATTAATATATGTCCCCACCAGAGAATAGTCTATGACATTGGAGGAGAAACTCTTCATAAAGATTAAGTGACTTCATTTAGGTGGGTGGGGTATAATCAAGAGCAGGTGGCCAGGAAGTGGTAGAGCAAGAACAGTTCAGGGTCTGATAGACAGTGGAAGCTTGATGCATGTCTGGGGAAGGCATGTCTAGGAAGATTAGTAATGTGTCCACTGAAGTGGGGTGGCTCCAGGGAGCACAGGAATCTACCTCAGAGGGTTGGCTCTGGGACATATCCTCAGTTGGGATACGAAGAGGTGATGAACACAGGAATATTGGGACACAGAGGAGTCGTCAGTTCGTAACAGAGGAATATGCTGAGAGGAAGCAAGGCCAGCAGAACATGAGCTTCTGTGTCTGAGACACATACTTGGTTCTGTTTGGTTCCAGGGGGATCTCAATCAGAGATGGAGAAAGATCTAGGGACAAACACAATGATCTAACTGATGCTCTGTCATGTATATTATGTTGGTAAATTGTCATGTGCTGTCTGAGCTCACCAAGAAGCTGCGTGTGGAAGCAAGGTGGGCACCCCCACTTCAGACTCAAACATGTTTATGTCAAATGTCCTCCAAAGCCCCCTGTCCTGGGGGACAGGCTGTGGCAGGCTGCTCCCACAGCTCTCTAACAGGGTGAGGGAAAAACAGCAAGCACATTAAAGACACTGTGTCCTTGAGAACAGCCAGAAGGTAAATTATTCCCAGCCAAAGTGACTATTGTTTAACCCCTACTATAAAAATGTTTGCATTGTGAAGGAGGGGACAGGAACTCGCCCCTGGGGACACTGCTCCGCACTGCAGTTGACTGTCTTACCCCCCACCCCCCATTGATTTCTGCTGGGAGGCTATAAGCCACCTTTCTGTTATCCTCTTACTTGGAAGGCCCCCCGAGGGGCCACTCCGCTCCTCCCAGGCCTCACTCAATCAGGAACTCCTGCTAATGGAGCTTTCCCAGTGATTTCCACTAGACGTCTGTAAGGCCTTGATTTGAAGGTGTTCTGTCATCTATCTGCTGATTCTGCTGCTGTTTATTATTTACTTCTTCTTGCTACGTACTTAATGAACTCACTCATTCAAAACCCAAAGCACAACAACCATAGTAGGTCATTCTCTAGGCTGTACAGAACATGGACTTGAGCCTGTTCTAAGGAGGGGAAAGAAGAAAACCAATTCTTGGGGTTCTATAGGAGTGAGGGAGCAAGAGACAGAGACAATGGAAATAAACCACACGTTCAAAATGAGAGTGAGGTGGAGAAAACCAAGGAGCCGGCAGGAACAGGACAGGAACACAAGGTTAGTCATAGAACATGCACAGCAGTTCAATATGGAAAACAGAGAGGGGCCGCAGTAAAACAGGCACTCACCTTGGCTCTACTGACATTTAGGCTAAATAATTTCTTGTTCTGGGGATGCCTTGAGCATCACACTGCATTTTTCTCTACTGCTGCCTTTACCCATGGGTGCTAATGTCACTTTCCATGTCTAGTTTAAATGACCAAAAATGTCACTTGACATTGACAAATGCTCTAAGTCAAGAACCACTGCATCAAATAATATAAACTTGAATGGACAAGAGGGATTAAGTTTCTCATTAACAGAGAAAGAGTTCATTCTTTCCTTGACTGAATATCATTCTAGAAAAAAAACAAGCCAACAAAATGGCACAATTGCCTTAAATTCTTATAAAAAATTCACGAGTGGAAAAATGAAAGATGTCTGTTGGACCTAGGAAGGAGCTGGTCAGGTAACCTTGGTGCAAATGCAGCACCACTTGTATTAGCCATCGTTACTGTTGGGTGTGTTCGGTGTGTTTGGGGGTATACATGTGGAGGCCAGACAACAATTTCCTGCAGCTGATTCTCTCCTTCCACCTTAAGAACATTCCAGGAATCGGATTCATGACACCGGGCTTGAACAGCAAGCACCTTCACCTGCTGAGCCACCTTTCCGGCCCACAGTGCCATTCTTCAAGAACAACGAGGCTTTGCACCAAAACTTGCTAATACATTTTTGTCTCCACAGATTATGAGGAACAAGGGATTCCAGGCTTGTCCATTCAGGTGGAACACGTCTTGCCTCTGAACAGAAAGCAATACATAACTAAATCAACAAGCACAATCTCATGCAGCAAAATCAAAACTGTCTACTGAGGAGGATACATTTGCTATGGGAGAAATGGTTTCATTTCCTGCTAAACTAAGGCACATGCCCCATTCCCTGACTCATTATCCACTCCAGTAAGCCTTCGTGCAGTGGGTTGAAATTGGAGGTTTTAAGTGACCTCACTAGTAAGGCAAGATTGAGCTCTGGGAGGACGGTTTAAATGCGCTGTCAATAGCTCGCATGGGCTCAGTAACTGTTATGTGCAGGCTGGGGAAGAGCTCACTTCCTTTTGAAAGGTCCTTATCACTGAGCTCTTGACAAATACTTGACGGCGGTATGAAGCAGTTATCTCTCCCATGACCTAAATAATTTCTGCCAGTTATCTTCAAACACTGAACTAATGTCCAGCAGCTCAGAGGCAACTTATTTTATGCTGGCTGGTTTGGAAATTTCACTAACAGGGAACACTGCTTAAAGTAGAGCCAAGTTTACAGAGATTTTTAAAATCCAGGTAATTATTTGATAACATTTAGCCCCAAATTAAGATGGCCCTCCTTTTTCGCAACACATCAATCACCTGCTATGTGACTATGCTCTGTGGTAGAACTTTCTGGTGTTTGGATTCCCTGCTTGGTGTCGCAGAGACTCAGGGTGTTATCTAAGCAGTCATTTCTACTTGGTGTTCCCAGAACCTCTAACCATGACTCTCAGGTCTCTGCAGGGTCATCAGACCTGCTCAGGTAAGCAGAAAGGCTGCATGCCGCTATCGATCCTCAGTTCACTCAGGACAAGGAGCTCCAAGAATGTTGCCAGAGTCAGACAAAAGCAGGCTCCGCCCCGGTCTGCAGTCACGGCTGTGTGATTTTTAGATGATGCACTTCACTTCCCTGGGCTTCGGTTTCCTCAAAACCAACCACCTCACAGGGTTGCAGTTAAGACAAGGAACTGAAACAGGCGATGCACTCAGCCTGCATCCCTAGAACTCGGGGTTTATCTAGTAGTTTCCTTAGCCATAGTGCGGAGGAGCCCATCCCCCCAGCGGATGAAAGCAGCATCTGAGAGGGTCACAGAGGTCTAAGCTTTCCACTTGAAATACACAACGTGATGGTTAACTCTGTTAACTTGACATGACCTTCAGTCACCTGGGAAGGAAGTCACAATGAGGGACTGTGTAGCTGAGGTGGGTCTGTGGGCCTGTCTGTGGGAGGCTGTCTTGATGAGTGGGCAGACCTCCCCTCTGTGGGTGGTACCATTCCCTGAGCAGGAGATCCTGGAACATATGAGAGTGGAACCATGAGATGAACAGCAGCATGGATACATTCACTCATTGCTCTCTCTGCTCTGGTCTGTGGATGTGAGGTGACCAGCTTGTTCAGGCTCCTGCTGCCTCACCCCAACCCCTGGGATGGAGCCAAACAAATCTTTTCGACTTCTGTCACAGTGTTGTATCACAGCAACAGGGAGTAAAAGGAAGACGAGCTGTGTTAAAGAAATGAAGGTTTATTCTGGCTCACGGTTGCGGCGGGTCATTCATTCCATAGTTACTTGACCTTGTTCCTTCTGGGTCTGTTGCTAGGCAGCACACAATGGAGGGATGGACCATAACCTCGTGGTGACTGGGAAGTGAAGACTGAGGAAGGTGCTGAGATCCTAACATCTCCTTCAAGGGCACTCCTCCAACGACCTAACTTCTTTCCTCCTAAAGGTTCTGCCCCTCACCAGTATGGCCACAGGCTGAGACCAAGCCATTAGCAGATGACATTTGAGGATACTCATCTGAAACCCTGACGGTAGGGAGGGAACTTCCCTGGGGCCCCACTTAGCACACTGTCCCTCTTTCTACACAGGGAACATCTCACACTCTCAAATGACACTGACAGTGACCCAAGTACCACTTCAAGAGCCTTTCGGGTATATGCAGCAAAAGGGCCAGCTTATTTTTCTTCTGTTTTCAGTTTTCTGTTGACAACATGGAAGCTGAGAGGCATTTCTGCCTGCAGATGCCCACCATGAAAGCTTTGGTGTTTGTTCAAGTATAAACAGCCTTAGACCTCATTTCAGGACAGTGATGCTGCTCTCTGTTCTTACGAATAAAGGGAAGCTGGGTACTGGTTGCAGTAGGCAGTTCAGTTTCTGCAACCTGACAGTTGGAGATCTGAGAGGACTCCGGGCTGCTGCCTCTGACCCGCCACCCGAACCCTGCTGACATTCTGTGTACTCTCTATGCCTCATATCGGAACGGCTGCACACAGTCTTTATTGCTACACTTTAATCTCAACAGTGGTCGTCAACAAAGACCCTGGACAGGCAAAATTGCGACAAGAAATGAGCTGTTGGATAACCAACATGTGTGCCCGATCTCTGGCAGCCAGGCTGGTGGCTCCTCACTTGGGCCCTCAGGGAATGATGGGGGGGAGTGTCTCCTGACCATTTGTGGTGGCTTGAATGAGAATGTCTCCCATAGACTCCATGTTTTTGAGCATTTTGTCCCCAGCTGGTGACACTGTTTTGGGAGGTCTTAGAAGGTGTGGCCATGCTGAAGGAAGCATGTCACTGGGGTGGGCTATGAGAGTTCTTAAATCTTGCCAGATTTCCAGTTGCTTTCTCCTTCCTGTGCCTGCGTGATGATGTGAGAGCTTAGCTTCTGCTCCGCCTCCAGCCATCTCTGCCACTGTGAGTCCACACCATGATGGACTCTAATTCCCCTGGAACCATACGCTAAATAAACTCTTCCTTCTATAAGTTGTTATGGTCGGTGTTTCTATCACAGCAACAGAAAAGTAACTGATATGCCATTGCCCTGCCAGCCAGCTTGAATCACTGATGCCCTGGGTGACTGCATGCTGAACACTCAGGTAGCTCATGTGGAGCCTGGCCCTGACTTGAGCTGGTGGTAGAGGGGTAGAATAAGAGGAGATGTGAGCCTTCCTCGCTGTGGTATCTCAGTGGCTACCCAGCAGGAGCTGGATGAAGCTGGAGGTCCATTTGTAGACTACTAACCACCCTTAACCAAGCCTCAATGCCAACCTTGCTGCTTGGTTTGTTGACATATGGTGAGTAAAGAAACTTGTTTTAAACAACATTCAAATGACATTTTAAAATAAGAATAAAATAATTAAAAAGAGGCTCTCATCACAAATGTTTTCAAAAGCATTAACCGGCATCATCTTCAGACCTTGATGAAAAATGGAATCCCCTACCTCTTCTGCTTCTTTGTTCTGTCCCTCCCCCAGACTTATTCCAGTCCTGGACATTGCTTCCTTTTAAAGTGTTGTTGGCAAGGAATGTTAAGCTATTTGCGATTATGAATCGAGGCCAGAAGCATAGCTTATTACAATAGGACAGGATTAAATGAAAGTTTTCTTTCCTGTACATTGGCTTTCACTTAAGTCCCTAGTACAATTGGTTGGGGAAAGACCAGAACTAGTCAAGTAATTGCTGTGGCCGGTGATGATCGTGAAGATCACTGACTGGGGATAAAGCAGGGGCTTCCGTGGCAGTGGGGCCTTCAGAGCCCATCAAAGGCCAAGCATGGAAGGCCATGCAGAGTGGCAGAGTGCTAGGCACGGGAATTTGGACTGAGATAAACTGCGTAGGGCACACTGAGGCTATGGGGAGCAGCTGCTCCTGTTCTGGCTACACACCGGCATTGTGGGAATGATCACTCTTCAGTGAAATGGCCTTTCCAAAAGTGACACTCCACAAGTCAGGAAAATTAGACCTGTAACACCAGTTTCCCATCATGGGCTGAGGTCTAAAACCCATGGAAAGGCATCAACTGGGGTTGCAAGGATGGGACATGGAAGAGACTGAGGTCATGAGGGCAAAAGAAAGGGCCATTGAGGTGGGCGAGCTCCAAGTTTGCAGCCCCTGCGGGACTCAGTCAGGGAACATTTGGTCATGAGGGCATGTGCCAGGGAATGATGGGAGCAGGTTAGAATGCACGTCTGTTCTTAGCACAGCACTTCCTTACTTGACAAATGCCTGCTTCTCTTAAAAACAGTAATCAGCTCTTAAAGGCAATACAGTCTTTCATCTACAGTCTTGGTGCTTAAAATCAGAATTCACTGTTCCATTTAAAAAGCACAAAGGAAAGCAGAGCAGAGGCTGGCCCTGCGCACTGGTCCCCACCAAGGGCTGACAGATGCCTCTGCTTTTAATTTATGGTGAGATAAGGATGTTGTTCCTACAAACAGAAAATGCCAAGGCAATTATAAATAATAGCAAAATTCTAAACGGCTACAATTCAGATAATTTTGCCCCTTTGGGGTTATAAGAAAATCCCATAGTCCTTGGAATATCCTACATATTTTACAAATTGAATGTCTGGTTGTCAAGGTAAATATTTTTAAAATAAACATACCTGTTTATAACTTTAGAAACAAAGTCTTCAGCACATTTCAGGGAAGTGACATTCATTTTTAAGAAAAATTATATTAGTATTACCATTTATAAAGCATGCTATTTTACTTCATAAAATGAAATGACATTTCCTTTTCAGAAAGCCTTCTCTGCATTTATGGATGACCTTGCCAAGATTCTAATTAAAAGTTGTAATCACAGACGACTTGTATTGAGTAGAAATTTCCTGCTTGGGTACAATAGCATACAATATTTCATTTAAGCCCCAAAATTTCTTATCTCCATTCTACCAAAGAGGATAGTGGTATTATATAAACAGTCTAAACCACCACTTGATTATCACTATTAGCATTTTTATTGCCCATGAAGACCATGGGGTCTATTAAATATTTTGAATAGTAAATGCCCTCTTCCCAACAGCCTTATAAAAAGGGATGATTATCAATTCATGGGCACAGAAACAGATGCGGGAACCTTAGCGTGACAAGTGGGCTCACTTGAAAGTCATATCTTCGTGTCCACCTGGAAAACTGTTGCTGATGAACTGTAGTGACTAGGCATGAAGTCCGCATTCAGGAATAAAAAGCCAAGTTCTGGGTAGAGTTCACAAGGACAGAGAGATGGGGTTCTAGACACAGAGTGAGTTGCTAAGGCAAAGATGGAAGTAGCCATGCCTGTGGGGGTTACCAGCCTGCCCTGGCCATGAACATGACAGACAGGGAGTGCTGGGAAAGGGCAGGGAAGGAGTGGAGGTAAGGTATGTTAGAGGACCATGCAGAGTTCGAGACAGACAGACAAGGGCCCTGAGAGTCTCCCTCCCTTGGGCACTGTCCCTACGGCTCCTGTCCTCTTTACAACCTTGGTGAAGCTATGTGACTGCTTCCTGACAGCTTCCCTGTTTGTGGGCTGGTCCAGGGTCTCTTTAAAATCCTGTGTCTCTTAAGTTTGTTGCAGATGTTCAGGACTACTATGGTTTGACGAGGTGTGTTTGAGGGTCAGGACGACAAGTGGGAGGATGGTCAGTTTTCTCAACTTGATTGGATTAAGAAGCACCCAGATTTGTAAACATACCTCATCTTGTGAATGAGGGCACTTACAGAGAGAACCAACTACAGGGAAACTCAGTTCTCCCTCAGAAAAACTAAGAAAGTGCAGAAGTTATCCTGAATGGTTTCTGGTCTATTCCCAGCAGAGTCCTTGTTCCTGTCCCTCTGCCTGCCTGCCTGCCTGTCTGTCTGTCTGTTGCTGTCGCTCTTTCATCCCTTTCTCCATCTCTTTCCTGTGTTTTCTATACCAGTAAAGATATAATAAGAGAAAGCAGGTATCTGCAAGCCAGAAGAAAGTCCTCAGCAGATACACAGCACCTCCATCTTGTATTTCCCGGCCACTATGCCAACTAGAAGATAAGTGAGCGTCCAGTTGTATCAGGCTGTGAGGACAGATATGTTCTGACATTGCTATGCTGAGCAACTTGGAGCCTGTGGCAAAGGAAAAATGCCCGTCTATACATTAGAATTTTCACATTACATTTTCAGTAGCTAAGCTTTACCAGAACATTAAAGGCATTCAAAATGTTTGCTTCCATTAAAATCAGAAAAGTAAAATTATAATGAGTTCTGTTCTGTTTATTGATGAGATACTTAAATTTAAAGAACATTGCATCCTGAAACCTCCATTCTACATTTTCAGTCACTTTTCAAAACTTTAGTGTTATGCAGACAAAAACCCAGCCATTAAAAATATGCAAGACTGTGCTAGGGCTACAAGGTTGTTCTTTTGCCTTGGGCTCGAAGCTGGCTTGGGAGGTTACTACTGGGACTCCAAGAATACTTTTCTTATATTGCTTTTTTCCCCTCTTCTTTTCCTATAGGTAAATTAATACAACCATTAAAACAATTCTCTGAAAGCAATCAACTGAAGATGAGGACAGGGGACCCTTCTACTCAGAATAACCTGGAAATTACCTCATGGGTCAGACCTCCCCTTCCTATTCTTTACACAAAAAACATTAGGAGCGGAAGCAGACCTCCCCATCGTTTCCGGAGGATCACTGTGTCTAGGCCCCTGCCGTGTCTCACTTCTTCAAAGAGTGGTATGGGCAAACTGAGAATGTAGGGCTCAGCCCTTCCCCTCGTTGGCTTCATCTGCCTTCAGGAACCTGTGTTCCGGTGAATCCTGTTCCTCTGTGTATTACCAAGCAGAGGGCAGCCTGTACACAAAGCTGTTCTGAGTCCCATTCAGGATGTCTTCTGTCCTGAATGGGTGGGTGTCTTGCTTAGTGACCCTCTTCTGTCAACCCAATGTGTTACACAAGAATGTCTACACAAACACAGAGGCAAAACACTCCAGGAGAAAAATCTCAAACCCTCTGATGAAAATACATAAGTGTGCGCCTTTATAAGCAAATTCCCATGTGGTAAACATGGGTTTTGACTCCACAGAGTTTAAAACAAAAGGCAAAGATTGACCCATAATGAGTTCCTTCTAGACAAGCAACTTTCACCCTCTATTTTATTGGTATCCTATTTATCTGGTATCCAAAAATGACTAACTTTTTCTCCTCTTTGGAAGCAGGAGTCCACAAAACTCTGAGAAGTCTCTAGAACTCCCTGTTTTTATCACAGGACCACAAACACTGAACTTCAGACAGTACACACAGTAGAGTTTTTGCATCCCATCATGGCTATTTGGGTCACGGATGACCCATGGACAGAGGTGTGCTCTGTTAGGTGGCTGACATACCTACCTGGGTGTGCTCCTGGCTGGGTACGGCACTAAGACCCGTGGCTGCCATGTACGTGCTACCGATGGTCTTGATCTTTTCAACACCACTGAACTTCGGCTTGGAGAGCAGCTGCAGAGCAACAACAATCACTGTTACTCAGCCAGGCCCTGGCCTGAAGCCACAAACCCAACATTCTGGAACTGGAGTGCACACTAAAGTGAAGATGACTCGTTTCAGCCACTGTCACCGCCCTCCTGCCCTGAGCTCACGGGGAAAGAACACTTCATGCATTTCATAGAGTGTGACCTTGGAGAGGAAGACAACATAATGATGTGCTTTGGAGCCACACCAGTTGCCTGTCAAATTTAGGGAAAGAAGCACAGTAAATTACAATTCAAGTGACAATGGCCATAAATAACATCCAAATGTTTGAAAGTCATCAATACGATATCATGGTTCAGTGCGTAAGGTCCCCCCTGCAAGGTGAACAGCGATTAGTGTTCAGGATAGGTTTTACTGTCGGAGTGCTTGACATGGGGAGGAGGATCTTCCCCTCCCACCAGCCCCAAACTTAACATTTCCAGCTCAGTGTCAGTTACTATCTCTTGCACTGACCCTCCCCAAGCCCACAGCCTTGGGGGGTGATGGTGGGACGGTAACAACAAAGCTGTGCAGAAGAGCAGGGATGGGATGGGCTCTGGACGGTCTATGTATCTGTTCAAGAGGGCAGGGCTCCCATGAATAGCACCAACCAATGACAAGGGACATTTTCTTGCTACTTTCTGGAACTCTGGCGGTCCAGGATTCATGTCAAGGAACTTAAGTCATGAGCAAATCCCTGATCAAGTATCACACAGTCACTCTCACTCACCTATCATTCCTGGGGAGCTTTGCTGCAGGGGGGGCGGAGTCTAACATGCTACGTGCACTATGCACATGGTGTCAGAAGTCACTGATTGTCATGATGTCCCATGCATATCCTGAGGGAAACTCATGGTGAGAAGGGAGGTGTGTGTGTGTGGGGGGACACACAGGTCCCACCAGATATTGGGAACCAGGTGGTGCCAAAACCATGGTGCTACGAATTTCCTAATTTATCTCAGCTCTCCATGAATCAGGATGAACATATGCTCAAAGATGACAGATTCCCTCTATTTTGCATAATACTGATAAGAACAGTGTGGCTGCAGTAGTCTTGAGACCCCAGGTGTGGGTTTTTTCTTAGCAGAAAATAAGGCATATTATTCTTTGGTAGACAGAATATTAAAAGTTGAAAAATGACACTTATTTCAAAGTCTAAAATAAACGCCTTATCCCTTCTGAAAAAATGATCTATTACCCACATTTGTCAACAATAAGGTATGTCAGTCATACATACTCAGTTTGTTGTCTGCCAGAGACCTTGAAATATGCACAGCCATTCTAACCATCTATAATAAATAGATTCATTATATTTTAATATACAAATATTTGGGAAAACATTTTCCCTGAGGTTAAGCCTTTCTAGAAAATTTACTAATGCATTAGATGTAGATTTTGGAAGCTGTCGCCTGAAGTCCTATCAGTCTCAAAAATAAAATGTTATCTGTCTCCTCCAAATTATCCAGTGACCTAGATACAGTGTATGGCTTGAACTCAAACTACCAGAAATTAGGTCAAAGGGCAAGTCTGAAGATACATCACTATCCTGGACTGATTTTGAGTGTGTAAGAATCACACATTACGGGGCTGGGCCATCCATATAATTCAGGGGGAGTCTTAGTACTTACATCATCAAAGTCAGCGATGATCTCATTCAGGAGCCGAAGGCATTCCAAGCCTTCCTTGTTCACATCTGATTCTGTGTAGAATTCCTTGAAATCAGGAATAGAGGCGAACATGACGCAGACACAGTCGTAGGACTGGTGGTACAGCTCCTGCCCAGAACAGCAGAGGATGAGCACAGGTTGACCTTCACGGCCCCTCAGATACACGGGGCTTGTAGAGAAACCACTCACAAGCTCCAGTGAACTGCCACAAGTCCAGCCCTGGGCCCTTTCACACACTGACACTTAGATAGGTAAAACCTTTGAAGAGCAAATGCAAGCCCCCTCGACACCCTCCATGAGGAGGAGTCCGTGAATTAGTTCTCGGTCATCTCTACCTCAGACAATTATAAACTATCAGAGGCTGATGATATAAACTATGAGGACATTTTATCAGATTAAGATAAAATGCCCTTCAGACAATTGAAGGGGAACAAAATCATCCTCCAAACAACTGCATTATGCTAAAATAGCTTGTTTTGGCCCCATTCTTTGGATGCCAGTCTATTATGGGCATGCGGGTTTCGCGGAGCACCAGCTGCTGGGCGTGGCGCCGGTCTTCCACACGTCGCTGGAGTGCGGCAGGTCCCGCGGGCCGTGTCTGCTGTTCGGGTCCCTGGCTCTCTGCCGCTGGGGTGCGTGGGTTTCTCGCACCAAGTTTGAGACCCGTTGGCCACCAGGTCACGAGGAGAAGTGCGAGAAACAGCAAAAGCAGGGTCTCCATGAGTCGTAGTTTACGAAGAGATAGCCCTCTCCGGGAAGACTGGATCATAGGCAGTAAGACACAGAACTTAGCTCAGTCAGACTCAGTGGTACAGCTCCTTTATTCAGTGACTCAGCTCAGCTCCAGGTCTTAGTGATTCAGCTCCGATTAATTAGGGGAAACCAGGATATTTATACTGTGGGGGCAGTGGCAAAAGCCTTAATGGATAGGTGCTTTTAGGATGCCTCATTTACATGTGGTGGTGGGCTCCTGCCAGGCTGCCAGACATTGTCTGATTATCACACAGGAAAACCTGGCAGTTCCTATGCCAGAGGCCATGTTTTTGGTAGGGCATCTGTGGCGGCCACTTCAAAAGGTGAGTCAGGAAGAGAGGTAGGAGGCCCCCTGCTGAAAAGAGGAGTCTTTCCATCAGGGTCCGAGCTCCTTAGAGCTATCCGGACATGGAAGACTGCGACCCTCACAGCAGGATTCCCCAACAGTCTATGGCTCTTTACAGTCTTCCTCAAAGAACAGGCAAAACTATTCATGTGATTTAATTATATCATAAAGAATGAATGCAATTCCTCAGGTCACTCATTGACATCATGTAAGATCTTGCACTACGTACTTGGAACATCCTGTTGACTTCAAGTAAAAAGAGTCTCCTGGTCCTTCGTTAAAGACATTAGTGAAACTGCAGCATCCTGAATACGTTATTTCAAGGTGTTTCCATAATTTTCTCATTGTACAGTGATACCCTCAGAAAGGAAGGGCTATGGGTGGGCTCATCCTGGGTGTGAAGAACCTGTCCAGCCTGCAGCACAGGCTGCACACCCTGGGGTCATCGTGGTTGCAGTGCAGTGTGGGGAGTGCTCACCCTGCCAGGAAGTGTGAAGAGTTCCATTACACCAGATGGACAGCCTGTGAGTGGATGGAGCGTCAGAGCTGCTTCCTGTGTGCTAGGCAGGGAGAGGGTCACATGCTCCCCAAACACCTGGGTGATGCCCTTGGCAGGGAGTGAGCACTTACACAGCTCTACAACTCCAGTTTCGTGTTTTCTCGGAGATATTATCTTTGCCCTTCTCATAACAAACCTATCAGGTCACGGCGACCCAAACAAAGGACACAACATCTTCAAGGAGAAGGAGCCCCATGCTAAGCTCCCATCCCCAGGGCCTCCCAGTCTGTAGTGCTTTCTGCTGTTATCTCCAGGCCTGAGCACATGAACAGCAGAGTCAAGGGCTTCCTTTCTTCCTGCACTCAGTATAGTTGAGCTGGCCTGCTGTACAGATGGCTCTTTGCAGCTGTTTTGTGAGCTGAACTTTCATATCCTTGATAGACAATTTGAGACACACAGGACTACCAAGGCCAGGTTCCAGTAATACTAATTAGGGCCAGGGAGTCAGAGTCACAGGAAAGAGATAAGATCTAGGAGCTTGTTTTAGTTAAGGATATGATTTTATGCAAGTAGGGTGAATGAGGAATTCTAGAAAGAAATGGTGATTCCAAAGGTTAATTAGAATTTCAGTGATGTGGAGAGGTTGGAATGTTACAAGTCCAGAGCCAAATTGTCTTGGGCTATCCTGTAGCTGCCCCCTCTGTATGCGACCTAATATCCTTGTGACCCTTAGGTAAACCCTTTGGAATGGACAAACAGACCCCTACTTCTCACCAACCAAAAGGCTAAGAATGCCATCAAGGAGCATCTGAGGCCTATAGCTGAGACTTCCCTTCCTTTCTGCAACCTGCCTGTCTGGTTTCCACTATGTGTTTGAAGAGTCTTGGTTTATAGGTTTTAGTTCTGCACCATTGAACGCATCATAAAGCCATGTTTGGAATATGGAATTTGGGGCACCTTATTCTGTGTTCCTGGGTCATAGTCACTCAATTTGGTTCCAGAATAAACTATATCATTCCCTTTGGAGGAGAGTTGTTGCACTGACAGTAGTAAATGGGCCAGTGACTCTCCTACTCTTAAGGAGAACTGTACATTTAGCAAGACTAGGACACGCCATCTGTTCATTGTAATTCTCCATTGACACTGGTCTGTCAGTGACTCTCCGGGAATGAGGGTGATGACAACGGTGGGCAGGATAACAGCAGCTCACACTGAGTGCCCATCACACGATGGGACGGACGCTTCTATGAACACACTACCTGCATTAATACACATTTGCCTGTAATCCTGTGAAATGATGCTGTTGTTTGCTACCACAGAGAAATTTCACTACGTGTCCAAAGCTGTAATTACTCATGTTGACCATGATGTCCACCCTTATAAAGGGGAAACTTTTACTTTCTACTGAATCTCCCAGATGACCCTGGGCTGTGGCATTTGGATTTGGGCACCTACCACTTGTTGGTCCTGTCACTTTTTCTTTCTCTTTACTTTGGAGTCTTCAAGGTTTCTGGGAGTTGGACACAATGAAATGCAGGGCTGTACTGGTTCAGTCTGGGTCTGCATGTTACCTCATGCGACTCTCATACTGGATCGTGAACTTCTCCTATGCTATGAGGTTTCCAAGAAGGCAGATCCTTAGGTCTCCTCACTGACCAGTTGAGCTTCATCCCTAAGGATGGGCTCTGAGCATCTACATCATTTTTAAAAGCTCTATAGTTGTTTTGCTGTATGACCCTGATGAACAACAGAGGGAATGGAATTCAGCAGAACCCAGTGACTCAACAAGGTTCCTAGCTGTCTTGGGCATGGGACCATGAAAGCCAATGGGTACTTTGAGCTATATCTCACCCTCTCTCTTTGGCAGAGCAGTCACTTGGCACCTTTAGGGACATGTCCGGGGTGAGCTGAGACCACTGGTCCTCTGGTTCTGGGATTCAGGGCTCCCATAGCACCATATTTGAAAGCCAAGGACAGTCCAGTGCTTTCCAGATTCTCTGGCACAGATGAAATCTGCAGGGTTTAGAACCACATTCTGAACTAATGGAAAGCTCTCAGAACTCTGAATTGAATGTGGATTCAGAGAGGACCACATGCTGGCTGCTGGATGTCCTGAGTTCGGGATTGGTAGCCCTTGAGGGGACTCGGAATCAAGAGTGGGTGACTCATGTCCACATTACCACTAAAACACATCATCAACTTTGGCACTGAAAGTGAGCTCAGATAATATTTCAGTGGTCATCCACATGTCATGATTCTGGTGAACAAATTCAAGCAATGGAAAGATCATTGCTAAGCAACTACCTCTACGCCCATGTTCTGCGCTAATTTAGAAGTGTAGCTGGTGCTCCCTGATCCTGAATGAAAGCCTGGGGTAACTGTAAGGCTCTTACCACTCTGGGTAATACAGGGTCCTTTTGTCATATTATTAAGCACCTAGCCCAATGAGTGATCAAAACCCTGGGCTGAGCCTAGGGTTTTGTGGTCTACTGTGCTGACTGTGTGGTCTACTGCAAGATAAGGAAGGTGACACACTAGGTTTCCACTCATTCGGTCTACTGATACCTTTTTGACCAACCTTAACCTGCTAGCCATGATTTTCCCCAAACCACCAGGGTGGAGAGCAGGGAAAAGGAGGCAGCTGAGAGAGAGAGGCCATTTTCTACTGACCACATCATACTCCCTGGACACTAACACTGGCTCTTCTCTCATGGATGGTTTTGAAGGTTTGATGATGACTTCTTGTGACTCATCAATGGATGGTCACCTGTATCCTGAGATGGGTACTGCTCATGTCCCTCCTGGAGGGCCACCTGTATTCTGAGATGGGTACTGTTCACATTCCCCCTGGACAGCCACCTGTATCCTGAGATGGGTACTGTTCACATTCCCCATGGACAGCCACCTGTATCCTGAAATGGGTACTGTTCACATTCTCCGTGGACGGCCACCTATATTCCGAGATGGGTACTGTTCACATTCCCCATGGACAGCCACCTGTATCCTGAGGTGGGTACCGTTCACATTCCCCCTGGATGGCTACCTATATCCTGAGATGGGTACCGTTTACATTCCCCCTGGATGGCCACCTGTATCCTGAGATGGGTACTGTTTACATTCCCCTTGGACAGCCACCTGTATCCTGAGATGGGTACTGTTCACATTCCCCCTGGATGGCTACCTATATCCTGAGATGGGTACCGTTCACATTCTCCCTGGATGGCCACCTGTATCCTGAGATGGGTACCGTTCACATTCCCCCTGGACGGCCACCTGTATCCCGAGATGGGTACCGTTCACATTCCCCCCTGGACGGCCACCTATATCCTGAGATGGGTACTGTTCACATTCCCCCTGGACAGCCACCTGTATCCTGAGATGGGTACTGTTCACATTCCCCCTGGATGGCTACCTATATCCCGAGATGGGTACTGTTCACATTCCCCCTGGATGGCTACCTATATCCCGAGATGGGTACTGTTCACATTCCCCCAGGATGGCTACCTATATCCCGAGATGGGTACTGTTCACATTCCCCCTGGATGGCTACCTATATCCCGAGATGGGTACTGTTCACATTCCCCTTGGACAGCCACCTGTATGCTGAGATGGGTACTGTTCACATTCCCCTTGGACAGCCACCTGTATCCTGAGATGGGTACTGTTCACATTCCTCCTGGACAGCCACCTGTATCCTGAGATGGGTACCGTTTACATTCCCCCTGGTTGCCATCATTCTCTCAGCCTTGTGTCTCTGGCTGTTCTTCTGACTTCCCTTCCCAGATAGAGTCTGTTCACCCACCCAGGGAACTTTGTGAACAGAACTTAGAACAGCCCTGTGCTGATGCCCAGCCTCTTCCTTGGATCCTGAGCAACACTTAGCACCCTTTACTCCCCAAAATGCGGCTGCTCAGTTATGTTCCCAATCTTAGACCCTGGGTCTGTGGATCAGATACTCAACCAGCCTCTATTCTTGGCATTTCTTAGTGGCAGGACCCACTCATCACCTCTATCCTGAATTATGGGAGCTCCCCAGCACCATTGAGATCCCCAACTTGCTCGCTACCAGGTTATAGATTAGGGATGGGGCCCCATTTGTCCCCCTTTCCAATGTCTAATTCCCTAGTTGATTCCTATATTCCCCCTGACAGATGACAGTTAAAAACTGTCACTAGTTTTCAAGTGGGATGTGAGCTCTGCCTGCTGTTTAGTACTTTCTTTGGGATACAAGAGCTAATGTCTGCTGCTGCCACAGCCTGAGAGTCACTTTAGTACCATTACACGCTCAATAGACACATGTGTGCACATACACAGACTGTTGAGAACAGGCCAGTTCTCAACAGATGAGCCACACACACTCCGCCCCTCGAGGGACTGGATAGCAAACGTAGAGAACAAAGCAAGAAACTGGGATGACTAGAAATGTTCAGGAATGGAGAAGCCTGGGCTTCTCACGAGCCTAGTGGGAGCTGGTATTTTCTAGAAAGTGTTTGAGAGCTACATTAGTTCAGGTTTCCAAGCTTCCCAAGGGGTACAGGGCTGTCTTCTTGACTCAGGCTGCACAAGGGCCTCCTGATTTTGCCCATCCCCCCACTGACCTGTGTGTATTTAGTTCCACGAATCCCAAACTATCAGAAAATGCCTTATTTGCTCAGGGAATCTAATAATTCAAAAGCACAGAAGTATATCTTGAAGTGCACTGCAAGCCAGCCTATTCCTCTCATAGGGGATGGGCTGGAGGTCATTGGAGCACTCTATGTACAGAGCATATCCCAGGATGTCTACTTGGCATCTGTGGGTTTTATGCCTGGCTAAACTCACATGAAATCCCTTCATCTGGGGAGTCTGAGGGTCAACTGGGCAATAAATTCAGCCTCCTCATAAATGCTGAGAACTTGCTCTGACGTTATGTGCAAGGGGCTTCACAGAAACATCCCCGGCCCACATGTCAGAGGAGGCTACAGGCTCTAGGGTGCACAACCTGCACTCCTCAGCCTAACAGGCAGGTGTGTGGGCAGAATTACAGTCAATAGCTGACCAGGAGCGTTAAGGGGAAGATGGGTCTGTGAAGCTAGGTTTAGACAAGGCAGCCAGCTCCACGCCACAGGCTCTGAACAGAGCCATAAGGAATGCTATTTATTAAAATAAAAGCATTGTGGGAACTGATTGTTATAGTGATTAAGTCATTTTGAGTCCTTGTTTCTGAAGGGAGTGAATTTCTTCTTTGTATTGATGCAGTGGGCAGGAAACTAAAAGTGACAACTTGTAAGACCCTTTGTCAAACTAGGTCATGACATAAGCCATGCCATTGTCCCAGGAATTTTTCCAGAAAACTGTGCAGTGGAGGAATCCAAAGCACCAGTCTCTGACTCAAAATGCAACTGTCACCCACTGACCAGGCCACAGAGGCAGGGATGAAGCCTCCCTCGACTCTCTCGGAGCTACAGCCGGCTGATTCTGGAAGCCGTCATGTTCAGTACAGGAGTTAAGCAGCGAAGCATTTCAGAACTGTTTTTCCATTCCTAGTGTTAACTTGGAGGAATCAGAAGCACTGCACCTGTCAGCTGGTCTCAGAGAAGGAGATGAAACGCGACATCGAGTCCTGTCCTTGTAGTTCTCCTTTCATAGTCTTGTTTATCTGGACTATCTTTGAATGACCTGCAGAAGAGCGTCACAAGTCTATTGGAAATGGAGTGGCATGCTGCATGCCATGGTGTGGAGGGTGGTGCCTCTGCATTCCATACTCTGCACTGGAGGCAGTACATGCCTAGTACCTCAAGGTCCAGCCCACCCCACGCCACTCAGAGGGAGCTGGGCGGGTAGACTCCACCTGGGCCACTGTGTCTCCAAGGCCAACAATCACACAGGGCTTGACAACTGCTTCATTCAAACCCTAAAAAATTTCAGGTTCCTTGAATGCTCCTGGTTAGTCTCAACTTCTGCATGAGTTTGGGGGTATCTGCTTGAAAGTTAGCTAAGTGTGAAGGCATACGCATGTCAGCGTACTTAGAAAAGCTTCATGACACTTATTTCTGCTAAAGCTAGAAATAGTAGAAATAGTAGCCTCTGACAGTCCCGGGGGGCGGGGGGGGGGGTGCATCATAGCTAAGAGGTGCCAAGCCAGGAGCAGGAACTTTGTCCTCAGCCACAGACAGGCAGAGGTTGGGTCAAAGGGCCCAGGAACAGCACTTTCAGCAGCCACCGCAGGAGGCCGCTGCCCCGAGCCCCAGCATTGGGCCAGGCCCTGCTGGAGTCTATTCAAGGTTAACCTACCCTAGGGCTACCCGAGCTCTAGCAACAGCTAGATCCTCTGTCTGGGAAGCCTTCAGGGAGAGCGAGTTGAGTGGAATACACCCTCACGGCGCTGGCGCTGTGCTGGGCCAGGAACTATGAAACAAGCTGTGCTTAGAACAGGATTCCACTGTCAGGTCAAAAAAAGGGTTCTTCTGCCCAGGGAAGTGGTCGAGGACAGGAAGTCTGAGGGCCGCAGGAGTCCTTCCACGGAAGGCAGGACCAGCAGTCAGTCTCTTAGGGTTTGTGTACTCAGACAAGTTACTCCACGACCTGTTCCCTGTGGTGTGTTTTTGGAAAGAAACAAAACAAAGCAAAACAACTCATTCCTTATTGAAACTCGCTGACTGGATTCGGAAGCATCCGGAAGCTGTTCAGCGATTCTGTCCTTATCCTTTCAGGGGGCTCTGCTTTGCACCCACGGCCTTTCTGGAGGAACAAAGCTCACAGAATCTAAAATGTCTGATCACTGGGGAGGGGAGCAGCACCTGCCCTGGACAGTGAGCAGAGTCTCTAGGCGGTACAGGGCTGCAGTGCTGGTCTCGGGCAGCACGGGGCTGCTCTGACAGTGGTGCATCTGAGGTGGCTCCTTTCATTTATTTAGCGTCCTAGTCTAACAGTGACCCACGTCTTGGCCCATACACATCGGCAGTGAAGCGCAGCCTGCCGCAGCCCGCGGGAGTCAGTGTCTCGTGGCTCAGCACAGAGACGCTTGCGTTCTGTATGCTCTGCAGAACTCAATGATCCTCTCTGCCAGCCCCAAGGTGCCTTGTCCCCCCTTTTGGAGATTCTGTGTGCCTCTGGCAAAGGAGCCACAATGGGAGCTTGGTAAACAGGCTTTGACTATCGACAGTTTAAATTATTTCAACGTTTAAAGATGGGTTCTATGTGCACACAAGGGTGAAATGGGATGGACAGAGGCCCCAAAGGTCATCTTTATTTGAGTGAATGAAGCAAAGCACACAGCTGGTTCTACTGAAATGAGGTAACTATCCCCACACTGCTCATGCGTGAGGCACTGGCCAAGCCAGGACTCAACCACCACTTCTGACTGCCAGGTCAGGATTAGCGTCAGGAGGGACCATCTTGCCTTACACATACCCCTTCCCTGTGGAGCCACCTAGGTGGTGAGGGCTATGTGAGATGCTTGTGTGCTGTTAATGCAACACAGCTCTCATCAGGACATTTGGAGGGATGTGTCAGCTGCTCCTCTGGAGAACATGAGAGTGCTGCAGTTGCAAGAAGGTCCCTGCTGTGGCACAGAATAGGCCATAACTCCTCGGTAAAGGGAAGATTCAGTCTGAATTTTCTGCACCACTGCTTTGATGATTTCCTACCCTGTAAATCTTCCTTGGGTGAATAAGGACCTGGCTTAGTGCTCTGCAAAATGTCTGCCTCCCGTGTACACAGCACTTTGCAACTGTCCCACAATCTGTCTACCAACACAACTGCAAAGCAAGTCACTGTTTTTCTCCCTTTACACACAAGGAGACCAAGGCTCAGAGGTGGAGGGTACCTGGCTCAAGGTTACAGAAGCAACCTTGGGACTAAGATGCCAGCCCATGCTGCATAGCCTCCCCATCCTCTTTCCTTCTCCTACCTGGTTTGATTACTGATGAGATGGTTAGTCTAGATTGCTTTGACTGCACTGAGAAATGCTGAGGAAATCAGAATAGCACACCCATGCATGTAGGAATATGCTTTCAGAGATGATTAGACCTTGAGGGGGCTGATCTAATCAATGGATTAACCCCTTGATGCATTCAGAATCTGGCAGCAATACTGTAGGGTGGTAGACATCAGGAGGTGAGGCTATTGGAGGAAGCGTGTCCTTGGGGCTACAGGGCTTCTTGTCAAACTCCCCTTTTCTTCTTCCTAGTTGCCAAGGTGTGAGCTGCTTGCCATGGTGGGTGAACACTGTAAAATCGAGAGCCAACATAAACCTTTCTTCCCTTTAAGTTGTTCTCAGGAATCCTGGCCACAGTGATGTAAAGTAGCCACTGTAATTGCAGGAGACAAACTATGCTTGGAGGCTTTCTTAGGATAAGCAGACAGGGACGATCAAGGGAAGGGTTGTTCTGCTGTGCTGGCCCAGGATGCTGTGGGAAGGCCCAAGCCTTGAGGTGCAGCCTCCATCTACCTTCATCCTGCCTGCCTTATGACTCTTCCAGGTTGTCCTCTCATCCCTTCCACAGTACCTGGGAGAAGTGGCCCCTGGAGCCCAGAATCTTCTCCCTCATCCCTCTCACCCACTGGTTCTTCCTCCCAGCTAGATTCTAGAACATCCTTCAGAGATTCAGAGATCCTTTCCTCACCGTGGTCTTCCTAGATGCCGAGAGTCATACTCCCTGTGTGCTTGCAATTAATAGACTCCAGTCTCCGAGAAGATCCAGGAGAGTAGCCATTCTACCCTATTCATGTCTGTATTTAAGGCAGGGAAGGGAAAACAGGAGGATCCAAACTTAAGACTGAATGAACAGCCAGCGAGATGACTTACTGGGTAAAAACGCTCGCCATGGACAACTTGACTTAGATTCCAGGAACCCATGATGGATGGAGAGAACCACCTCCCAAAAGTTGTCCTCTGACCTCCACATGTACACCGTGGTACATGCACACCTGTACTCACACACATCATGCATGCAACACACAATAATAACTAACAGCTAGAGAGATGAGAGACTCTTTATTGCTAATAAAAAGAGTTTCTCAATAGGTCCAGTGATTTAACACCTGTGGTAACCTTTAACACCAGTGGTAATACCTTTCTACTTGGATCTGAAAACAGAAGAGGACATAGGTATCTGTGGAAGGGAGGACTGCCACGCCCTGTGCATCCAAGTCCTGGGACTTCTCAGCTGCCTGCCACACATTTTTTTCCCCCCAAATTTTATTTTACTTAAAATTTTTCAGTTCATCTTACGAAGAATACTTCTATCAGGGTATAAATGTAATACTTTAAGCATCATTAAACTTGAGTACAATCAATTACTCTATCAGGGGAAAAATAAACTGCAAGAAAAGAGGAGTGTGTGGGACCACGAAATGTACCCACTAAACTACAACCTGCCCTTTATTCTTAGTGTCAGCTTAAAGCTGCTCCAGCACTTCTCACGAGGCATTGTGCAGTCTAGCAGCACCCAGGCCGAGCTTATCTAGATCTGGTGACCAGCTCAGCTGTCCACAGGTTCCACACCTCAGTGGGAATCTCCTATGAAGACTGCTCTCAGACGGCTGGCTGTGAACTCTCAGAGCGCCAAGCATGGCAGTGCTACCATGAACCTGTTGCTATATTGTCTTGTCATAGATCTCTCTGCTTTCTCTTGCTGTTAAAGACAAACATGGAGACATTTCATTTCCCAAGCCACTGACACATTTTGACTTCCTGGTCTCCTTAACTCTGCTCAATATCTTGGAACACCCCTTTCTGTCCACACAGATGGGCAGATTCAGACTCAGATCTATCTTCGCTTGTATAGGTAACTCTTTTTACTATACATAATTTTATTGAATTTTGTACATTTTATACAATACATATTAATCATATGTAGACCTCCTATCTGTATCCCCCCAGAGCCCTCCCACTGGATTTTATGCATTCTGTTTTATAGATATATATGAAGTCAAGTTAGTGTATCCAGACATCCCTCAGTGTGAGTTAATTTACTGGTGCCTGGTAAACCTATCTAGTATCATTCCCTTTAAGAAGATCAACTCTCCCTCACCCAGCAGTGATCAGTTGCCAATAGTTCCTCAGCTAATATTGGGGCTTCTTACCCATTTCCCCAGTTCTGTGCTGTGTTTTTGTCTGATTAGGTTTGCAAGGGTCTTGTGCTTGCTGTCACCATTGCTGTAAGTTCATATGAGCAAATTCCCAGAAGCCTGGAAGACTCTGCTACCTTGTGGTCATCCACCACCCCTGACTCTTACAATCTTTCCACCCCCTCTTCTGCAATGATATCCAAGCCATGGGTGGGTGAGACTTAATGTAGGAGTCCTATCTGGGGCCATACTCTGGAGTCTCTTATTCTCTACATTTTAGTCAGTTCTGGCTTTCTGAGGTAATTGCCCTCTGTTGCATGAGGAAGCTTCACTGGTGGGAGTTGAGAGATGCATAGGTGACTCTTAAATGCACTGATCTTACAAATTATATCATTGTTCTTGAAATTCTAAGACCCTGAGAGTCTCCCAAGGAGCCCAAGAGCAAAGGAACATGGGTCTGTGGATTTCTGCCTTATCGTGGCCTCCCAATTTGAACCCTATCACATGCATGCTGGTAAGGATGGGGAGAGGGCAGTGGCCACTTTGGAGATATGTTTGGAAACGTAGACTCTTCATACATATTTAGAGCTTTACACAATTGAAGAAAACTTTAATTTTTTTACATACATGCATGTGCACATGTGTGCCTGTGTGCATGCCACATGGAGGTCAGAGGACTCCATATGTGACTCTATTCTCTCTATCCATCATGTGGGTCCTGGGGATTGAACTCAGGTCATCAGATTTGGTGGCAAGCACCTTTACGTACTGAGTGGTGTCACCAGCCTGGAAGAAATCTTAAATCAATTCTTGATCAGATATTAGACGGTAATCGCTTTTTTTTTTTTTTTTTGAGACAGAGTCTTATATAACCCTGTCTTTGTTCAAGGCTTGCCTTGAACATGCTATGTAGCTGAAGATGGCCTTCAACTTCTGATCCTCCTGCCCCCACTTCCCACACACTGCGATTCCAGGCATGAGCCACTATACCTGGCTTATGAACCCAGGGCTTCATGAATGCCAGACAAGCGTTCTACCAACCGAGCTATATCTCCAGCCCTAGAAGGTAATTCCAATTTACTGGCTTCTACTGATGTCTCTATGAGCAGTCAATACCCTCTTGAAACAAAAAACAAAATCAGTCTAACCATGAACACGTGTCACTTTCAGTGTGCAATGTCACGGCACCGTGTTCCCACATCCTCAAGCCTTTAGCCTCCCACCCACAGCTGCACAGGCCCGCCCCAGCCTGCCCGGCTGACCTCATTCTTCAGGCTCCTGGCCAGGAAGTGCTCAGCCACATGTGCAGGAAGCACGTTCTCCAGCAGCACGCGGTTCAGGTTCTCCATGGTTTCTATCTCCTCCCGCTCTTTTTTGAACTTGTTCTTCCACAAGAAGTCTAACCTACAGTAATATTCATTCTGTTACAAGAGGACACAGAGGTAAAGAAACAATAGGCATCTTGTCCTGTCAGAGTGGAGGTTATAAAGAGAAAATAAAAATAATAAAACAGTACAAAGAATCATCCCCAAATATATTTGTAACCCTTCCTACAAAGCCCTCCACCCAATCCAAATACCTTTCAATCACCCTATAATATGGATTTGCCAAGAACAAGGTAACAGGCAAACCAGCCTTAATAATAGGGAACTAGAGTCTCCAAAAGTTTGTAACTCAGAATGAGAGTAAACAAGTAGCTTACTCTCATTCTGACTTACTTGCTAGATTATGTTAATAAAAGTTGGCAAAGATAAATGATGGAAATTAAAGGTGCCTGGTAGACAGAGTGCTTGATGATTTGTACTGAATAAGAAATATTGTTAATTTGTGGGAATTTGTCCTTAGTGTTTGAAGATCAGTTTCCGCTACCACAAACCATACAGTTATTCATTGTAACTATGGATTATTTTTAGCACTGCATTGTACATAAGGAATATCATTATATGCAGACAAAACTACATGTGGATATATTGCCTTAACTTGAGGGTTCCCACTGAAAACATGTGTATTCATGGCTTACAGTGCATTAGAATGCATTGATTTTGAAGAGCCAGTAACTGTCAATACTGCAGAAGTGCAGAAGCTAATTAGCTGACAAAGGCTCTCTCTAGCCTTGCCATCATGTGGTATCTCTTCTGTGATGTCAACGACTGAATGCAGTGATACAGCCTTGGGTGAATCCTTCAAAGATGGGCTTCAAGGAGAGGGTGACTCTCCACAGAGATGAGTTATCAACACATAAATGCACAGGAGAGCTACATAAAGGTGCTTGCTGCTTTGCTGGCTTGATTAATTATAAAATTGTCAGTACAAACTAGAACAGCCTACATACATGTACACATGCACACACACGCACATGTACACACATGCACACACTCATACATAGTCATGCATATACATGCATACACACATATGCATGTACAAACACACTTGTACACACACACACACACACTTGTTCATACACACACACGTACACACGTGGCCTCTCATGCACAATTGGGAATTCTAAAAAACAAATTCACATTGTAACCTGAAAGAACAAAGATCATTCATTAATCAGCTTGATTTGACCCAAACCACACATAACACAGGACAAAACATTCCTTCATTTATTTTTACCTCATATAGCAAGACATTTTCAAAAAATAAACTATAAAAAGTGCATTTTCAATGCTGTTCATATTTAAAGTTTTACATTTAATACCAAATTTCTCATACACTGCTCTAGAAGAAATCATGCTCTACACTTACTAGAAAAGTGCTTTTACTTGGAAAATAAGTAGTGACTTGGAATTTGAGGGTAAAGTGGTGGTGTGGTAGATTTTACCTAGGACAGCAGAAGCAGTCTATGGTGGGAGAATCAAAAGCCACAGAGGCTATCCAAAGCCAAGAGAAAGAAGAGTTAGAGAGACCGCTTCCCAAACCAGCTCAGGTGGTAAGACTACTGTGGAAGGCTCCCATAAGCACACTGCCTATAAATCTGAAGTTTCTCATAAGCCCACTGCACATAATTCTGAAAGTTCCCATAAGCCCATTGCCTATAATTCTGAAGGTTCTCATAGGCCTAATGCATGTTAAGTCTGAAGGTCTCCATAACCATAATGAGAGGCCTGTTAGGCTTTCTAGTGGTTTCCAGGGCATCACAGGCAAGTGTTCTGCTTGTTAGTCTTCTATTAGAAGGAGATCAGTATTTTGGAGACAGCTGCACTGAATGAAAGTGACTATTACTTGTCTTTCTATGTATCTCTGCATCATGTATCTGTCTATCAGGTATCCTTTATCTCCCTATGTATCTACCTGCCTACCTTCTAGGGTATATGAAAGACTCATGTATTGGAATGTTGGTCCTCAGTGGGTTGGTAATGGTGTGGAGCCTTTAAGAGCTGAGGAGTGGTTTAGTAGGAGATCCATTGGTCACGGCGTGGGGGAGGGGTGTCCCCTCGAAAGGGGATGTGGGATCTTAGGCTTTTGAGCTTCTAGTGAAGTTAGTGATTTAATCTCCTATCATGATGTGATGTAGACAAGAGGGCCTTCACCAGAGCTGAGTTGGTGACGGGGCCATACCCTTGAATGCCCCAAACTTTGAGATATATAAATCTTTATTTTTTTCTTATAAAGATAGCTTACCTCTGTTAGCTATCATCAATCTATCCATCTATCAGTCTTTCTATTATCTATCTACCATCCATCTATCTATCATCTACCACTGTCAATATATCTGTCATCTATCAATCATATATCTTCTATCTGCCAGTCATCTATTTTTTATCTACATGCTAATTCTATCATATACAGATATTATTTATATCTATTTATATATGTATCTACTCTCCATCATCTCTATCATCTAGCTGTCCATCCATCCATCTGTCTGTCCATCCATCCATCCCCCCACCCATCCACCCACTCACCCACCCATCTTAGTACCTTCCCAAGCAACACAACCTGCTTCAGCATCTCTTTTATGTGTAAACAGTGATCACAGGAAAAACTCATGTGGAGAGCTCTAAGGGAAAATGAAATGTGTCTATCTCAAACCAGTTGCAATAAATTGAATAGTGTCCTCAAAGATGGTTCCAAGTCCTAGCTCCTGACACCTATGAAGATGTCTTTATTCAGAAACAGAGTATAACTTGGTGCAATTAATTAGGAGTCTGAGGAAGAGCTCATCCCGGAATTGCGGTAGGTCTTAAATCTCATGACTGGTATCCTTATAAGATATCTATGTATGAGAACAGTGAGGGAGATGACACAGAGATAAGGGGATGGCTGTGTGCGACATCCACAGAGGGCCAGGACTAAGGGAGGCAGAGCCTGGGTGACATGGGGAGGAGAGTGCTAAAGAGGAAGGACAAAGCCCTTTGTCCATCACATTGCAGAGAACAGTGTGAGCCCCTTCCACCCTCCCCAGTCACAAGTCTTTCTTGTCTTTCAAGCTGACATGAGAAACCCCACGGAGGCGTGGCTGCTTTTCCTGAGGAATGTCTGGGGGTTGTTGTACAAGAAGGACCAGTTCTTCCCTACATAGTTTATGGGGTTTTCTAGGGTTGGGGTCAGGGAGTGAGTAAGAACAGCAAGCTGATCAATAGTGAGAAAAAGATCACAAACAAGCAATAGAGTCACAATAGAGTCACATAGACACCCGGAAAGACAAAAAGCATGGTTCGAGTTGGTACAATGGCAAGTCAAAGAACAGAATGGAGAAATGCTCAGTCTGTGGGGCTGGTGTGGGAAGGAAGGGCTCTCACAGGCTTTTCAGGGGAAAGGCTAGCACAGTGCAGGGGGCCTTGGAGGGCTGTCCTGCTAGCTCCCTGGAAGGATGGAGCTCACAGGACTTAGGTGGATAAGAGATTACAGTTCCAGATGTGATCTGATAGGCACTGTCATTGACTCTGTCCTACTGATAACATTTCCCCAGCAGCGAGAACTAGATCCAAACTCAAGTCTGCAGATGTTTGCCACAGAGTTCATATAACCATTGAATAATGTACCCACGGTTTAACCAACAGCACCTCTTACTCCAATTAACCTCTTCTTTATCTTGCACAGCTAATGTAGGATTTAAAACAAGTCTGGGTGGAGGTAGAGCTGCCTGGCTTCAGATAAGTCTCATAGACTTTGATGATTGACTTTGTACCCAAGCATAAGCATGCTAATCCTTAAACCCCTGTGTCCACAGCCTCTCCAGGGAGACTAGGTGCAGGCAGAGGCCAAGGAATGAGTAATAGCTTCATTTGCATCACAAAACAGAATTTTAGCAGGGGACCCTATTTTAAGGAATGGCTGCAAATGTAAGCAAAGGCACCATACTGACTTTCAGCAAAAGAAGTCTGTTGCTCATTGTGACACTCAGATGGAACCCACTCGAAGGGTATTTTCTCAAATGGTGTCAGCTGCTTGGATGTTATGACACTTTTGTAGTTTGAGATTTAACAGGAAATTAGTTGATTCTTATCTCTGGCATTCTGAAGTTTGCCTCTTGTGGCAAAATGACCTTTTTCTTCATATCTAACACCCCTGCTACCTACTTTTCTCTTAAGTGATAAGATGATTCTTAAGCATTTCTTTGCACAAATATAACTACAGTGCACATCAGCACCTCAGGGGATGACGGAAGGAACAGACCTCTTACCTGTCTACCCAGTACGAGCAGCGTGATGAAGAACACAGAAAGGGACACGGGGCCCATGGTCTTCAGGTCTTTCCAAATGCCTGGTCTATTGAAAAAACAAACCAACAGACAGAAAGACAGACAGACAGACAATGGCACAACATGCACACAGAACTTAGAATCCCAGAACTGATAAACTTCAGAATCCCCAGTGTGCTTTAGAGTCTATCCCAGCCAAAAGCACATTTCAAATGTATCACAAACCCAAATTGATTAAAAAATTAAGTCACAGATTGAGAACACAGTGAGGAAAAGATATTTGAAAGTCAATACAGGCTTTTTTACTTTGCATTGAGCTCCAGCAAACATTACAGGAAGAACTTTCAGAGTACTAATCCATTTTTCCAATACTTGTGGGACCGAGGTGGATAATTGGATATATGGCTTCTTTAATGTTTCCATTATTGTGCCCAGAGAAAGGCAATATACTTGAAGTTATTAACCATGGGAGGCATCAGAATGAGGGCAGGAACTCGCTTTCTGCAAGGTATTCCTGGCTGTGACTGATGCAACTTTATTTAACTTTCTAGATGGTCTATATTCTTAATCAGTTTATAGAATTTTGTATCACAGAGACGGGAATCCCATTCACTGCCCAATTCCCCTCAGGTGCAGGTGAACATTGGTAATTTTTTTGCTGTTCAAGTTCACAGTGAGCCTGGCTGGGCCCTTCCCTCTCACTACAACAGTCAAGGCAGTAATGCCCAACACAGCTATGTGAATGCAAGGAGACCCCGGCTGCAGTTGCTGTGGGCATCCTGCATTTTCTGCCAAGCAACTTTTCCACATTCAAGCATAAAGAAGACCTGAAGAAGACACGCTTATTTGCCTAGACACTGTGACTTGAACTGCGCAGTCCACACGGGTGATGTCAGTCTTGCCTTTTGAGTTTCCAGTTCCTTCACTGAAGGTTCAAGGGCAAGTGAGATAGTACGAGGTTCTGGTGTAGCTCAGGGGGTCCTGAAGTAAGGGAACCTGGGTTTGAACTGTGAGCTGTGGGACCTTGGATAAGCCCTTGATACCCTCAACTGTCCTCATTTGTCCAAAGGGGAGCAAATGCCCACCTTGTTAAGGTTGTTAAGGCTACTACATCAAAAAATTTTTCAACTGGCACATAGACTGACTCCCAGCAAGCTTTTCATAAATGTAACTTATTATTGAGTATAGGATGATGGCAGACAGAGATGGGCTAGAAAGCCAGAGGAAGATAAGTCAGCAAATTTCACAGACAGAAACAAACACCTGAGTAGAAGGGTAGATTTCTGTGGTCACACATTCTCAGCTGCTTAGGAGCTCTCGACCCTAAGACCTTTCCAGAAAGATAGTATGTACATTTGTGCTCTTTCCCCAAGATCATAGCTGCGGTGGTTGTGAGAGTCAGAGCTCTCCATCCCTCTGAGACTTAAGAGACGGGAGCAGACTGCTTTCCTATTTCAACGGGGCCCATTTTATGACATGGACTCATTCGTCTTTGCCTTGGGCAGACTTGTCTAATGGCACAGTTTAAAATGACCGGGAAAGCAGATATCTAAAAACGGTGGTGACTTCAGGGAATTTTAAACTCATTTTTGTCCCCACATCGACCACACAGACACTATGATGGCTGGTTTGTAAGAGCAGCATGGAAGAGCCATCCCTGGGAGCCAAGTAGACTGACTGTGGTACATCCCTGTTACTTTGCAATTCCAGGGGACGGAAATGGAAATTACAGTCCCCTCCTCCCATATGCCACTCCTTGACCCCCAAATTAAGAGTGAAATGCTAAGGATCCAGGTCAGAATTTTGTGGTCACTTTGTCAGTGCCACAAAACAGACGTAGCTCCCTTTTGGATCCCAGGACCAAGGGCCACAACCACAAAGTTACTGAAAGTCCAGAGAATTTCTTAGGAAAATCAAACCTGGTTGGGTTTCCAGTTAACACACTGAAAGTGCACACAAGAAAATCACTAGAGACTTGCTTTCTGGAGGCAACCCACACTAAGGGAACGTGGGCTGCAATGGAGGGAATGAGTGACACCAAACAGCGCCACCTGTCTTTCAGATCTTGCAACTGACAAACCTTTTATTGCCTTGACAAAAAGAACAGTCCCTACTGTTGACCACCTCTCCAGACATATGCTGCCAGGCTCTTGAAATCTGAATGAAGAATTCTCCATCTGAAGATCCATTCTTGGGTTACTCTGCTGTTCATGAGCACAGTGACAGACAGGAAGGAGCATGGATATCATAAGGCCAAGGTGTCTTCCTAGTGGAGGCCATTCCACTGCATAGATCACTGTATCAGTTTCCTATGGCTGCTGTAACAAAGGCACCATAACTGAATGGCTGAAACCCACAGAAATGTGTTGTTTCACAGTTTTCGAGTCTGGAAGTCTGTAACCAAGGGCAGCTAAGCTGCATACCTCCTGAAGCCAGCTGGGGCCTTCCTTGCCTTGTCCGGTCCTGGTGGCTGGACTGCCTAGCGACTCCTGCTGCAACACCCCAGGCTCTGCCTGAGTCACCAGGGGCCGATCTCTTCTCATAGATAACATCAGACATGCTGTGCCAGGGTCCACGTTATTCTAATTTCTTTCTTTCTTTTTTTTTTTTTTTTGGTCTTTTTGAGACAGGGTCTCCCTGTAGCCCCAGTTGGCCTGGAACTCACTATGTAGACCAGGCTGGCCTTGAACTCACAGAGATCCACCTGCCTCTGCCTCCCTAGTGCTGGGACTACAGGTGTGTGCCACCATGCCCAGCGATCTAATTTCATCTCATTTAATGAACTGCATCTTCAATGATCTTCTTTTCAGGAAGTTCACATTGCGAGGTACTGAAGATCAAACCTCCATCACGGTGGCCGTTCGAACCTCCAGTTGGGCTCAGCCATTTACACAGCCTAACCGCCAATCGGATGCTTCTCTCTTTCTTCCCCCTCTTTCTATCTCCCTCATCTCTTCTTCTGTCTGTCCTTCAACTCAGTCTGTCTGTCTTTCTGTTTGTCTTTGCCTCTCCTGAAGGGTGAAAATCCAGTTTGCTGTCTTGTGGTAGGATGGCATGTGGCACTATCCCTGAATTACAAAGTGGGAGATGTGGCCAGTATAATTGAAAAAGTTTCTAGCCATGACCTCTAGGAAGACAATGATGTATGTTTGTTTGTGTTTGTTTTCTCTTCAAAAGTTAGACTCTAGGGACTCCGGCCTCACACATGCCTGTGGTCCCACGCTAATCTATACCTGGCCTCCAGTCTGAATTCACTAATGAGCAATCATTCTGACTATCAGGTTTCAGGAATTCAAACCAACAAAATCTCTTGACAAATAAGGTAAGAGAGATAGAGCGATCACTTGGAGAGCCAGTGTCTATCCTGAAGGCAAAACGTGTTTGACAAGGGTCATAGGGCATTTCCATTACTCCTGGGAAAAAAAGCCATCTGGGCATATGGACATGGGGCACAGTCTTCTGGATGCCAGAGCTGGCTCCTGTTGGAAGTAAGGAGGGAAAAGGGCCTATGGTAAGAACTGGAAGTTGCTCACATGTGTTGCAGTGAGAACCAAGGATGGGGTTAAAAGGAAGATTAAGGGTTAACATGGCAAACTCTAATATGAGGGCTTAGAGCTGGGTATGTGATAACCAAGCTAGAGAAAAAAAGAGGAGAGACAGAACTTTGGGCCAGCTGCCCCTCTCCCACAGCCCTTGAGGGACATATGTAAGGCAATAATGTCCTAACACATATCCTTGTTTCTCATGCAGATAGTTACAACAGACTAAACTGTATGCAAGGATGGCTTCTAAGAAGCTTCTGTCTAGGAGGACCACATCACAGCCCCCATGGCAACTAGCTCAATACGAGCTAACCAAGAAAGACTATGGCTACATCTTGGTGGCTGAGACAGATTTCACTCTCCATCATCGTAGAGCTAAAGGCTGATCATGTAAATATGAGAACACAGAGAGTTTAGCATAATTAACAGCACAGGAGATACCTGCAAGGCCAGGGGTATTAACATTGGCCAAGTGACTACTGATTACCTGACCATCAATATCAACAGCCAACAAAGTCAGAGGAGGACAGAGACAGGCTTCAAGCACCCCTAACTAGGTGGGCAGGTATGAATAGCCCATGACCATCTCATTGGTTGGGCCTGGGGACATGCACAGCACATGTGGGCCTTCTACTGGCTCTGCTCATGACAGCTCAGAATCAACCAGTGTGGATGACCTTTTCCTATCTTAGGAACCCTCTCACTTTCAGGAATTTCCTCTCACTTTTCCTTAATCTCTCCCTTTTCTCAATATCTTACTTTTCTGTAATTCTTCTTAGTAAAACTTGTTTCTCCTTTGCATATTCTACAAGTCCACATCTGTAATTTTCAATGGCACAAACTCAGAGACACTGTGTCAGGCCTTTGATGGCCATTGAGTGTCTACAGCTTAGAATGCTGTGTCACACCACTGAGTGTCTGTACCTTAGAACATGCATCAAGCACAACTGGTCAGGAAGGACCCATCATACTAAAAACCAGCATCACTATTTTTAAAAACCTAATATCTTGAGAGGCTGGAAATGTTTCAGCAGTTAAGAGCACTGACTGCTCTTACAGAGGACTGGAGTTCAATTCCCTACACCCACATGGAGGCTAACAACCGTCCATAACTCCAGTTCCAGGGGATTCAATGCCCTCTTCTGACCTCCATGGGTGCTGTACAACACAGGTGTACTCACACACATGCAGGCAATGCACTCGTACATATAAAACAAAAACAACAAATAAAATATTAAAATATCTGATTTTTCTTAGGTTGAAATAATCTCTTATTTTTTAAATTTTAAATTAGTTTTAAGAAGTTCCAATGATGACAATTTTTATAAAAAGCATCCAAACATAGGATGTAAAACTTCAGCAAATCTAGTTTTTATTTTGCTATGAACTATACACAATCTGTGAGAAAATAATATATTCTCGGGTCACTGATGTTTGGAATAACGCAGAGGTCTGGTCCTCAGGGCCCTGATCTGGAGCCCACAACACCTAAAGAGTAGACCTGGGGGGCCGGGGTGTAGCTCAGTGAGTTGCATAGTATCTGCAAAGCCCTGGGTTCCATGTCGGCCTCTCTCTCTCTCTCTCTCTCTCTCTCTCTCTCTCTCTCATCCAAATTTTGTTCCATTCAACTTCCTTAAGCTACCGAAACTTAAAAACTTTTCTCTTTTGTTTGAAAACTGATGAAGAGAATGGTTTGAGTTTTTTGTTTGTTTGTTTGTTTGTTTTTTAAGGAAAACAGTTGAGAGACATTTTCATTTTTTTATATACTGAAGTAAGTTAGGTCCCAGGAAGGCAATCCACCTGGACCTCATTTCTCAGCCCACTGACATAAATGCCAATCTTGGGCTAGAAAGACAGTTCAACGATTAAGAGTACTTGCTCTCTTCCAGAGGACCCCAAGTTCAGTTCCCAACACCTATGTCAGGCAGATCACAACTGCCTATAACTCCAGCTCCAGGGCATCTACAACCTCTTCTGGCCTCCAACACACACACACACACACACACACACACACACACACACACACACTAGCAAAGAGATGCCCCAGCTGCCTTATCTTTGGTGTTGATTGGCTGTCTGTGTGATATACCATTACATTAGGAGTGTCTGGCTTTGCCAACAAGAGGCCTTTGAGTCCATGGGAGGCTTTGATGCCAAATGAGGCAAAAAGTGAAAGTTCTGCACAACTGATGTTGGAATGACTCTGATCACTGCCCCTTGCTCAGTACAGACTATGAAGCAAATCACAGGGTCAGAGTCAACACTACCCAGGATCAAGTACCAAACATGCTGGGGGTCAAATGAAGGAGGCAGGACAACAGCAGTCCTGTGCCCTATCAGGGCATCTTCATCTCTGTCTGGCTATGAGGGGCAGGGCACTAGGAGGTGCCCTTGGCAGTCCTTCAGGATGCTCTGCCAGCCATCTGAGTGAAGGGGCACATGGGCTCCATGACCAGAACACTCCTCTCTGTACTTCCTCCTGGACCCAAAGGCAGTGACTTTGTCCAGGTTCATTGATGGCTGGTATAAGGCATGAGGATAACAGTTGACCAGCACTCTTGCACTCCCTATAAAGAGCACACAATGACTGTGCATTGTCAAATCAAATGGATGAAGGATCTGACCGTTTCATTGGTTTAGGAGTTGCTTACCTCTCTAAGAAGTTTCTAGACATTCTTTCCTCCCCTGGTTTGACAAAGAGTCTCCAGAAGCCTATACAAACTTCCAGTGAAGGTTCCTGATGTCATTGGGGAAAAGTGGTTCAAAACTTGGTGCTTTTCCCAAGTTTTTCTACCACTACTAACTGGACCAAGTTAATACAGGGATGCTTAGAGAGTGCCCTGGAGGCAGCTGCAGGTCAAGAGGGATGAAGGTAAAGCTGAAGAGGCAGTACCGGCCCTAAGTTCTACAGGTAATGATGTACTCAGACCCAATCAGTCGTGGGTTCTCTGTGTAGAGAAGAGCCATGTTGAGTGGGATCTAGCTGTATGTCCTTGAGATCTGATGCCATGGGGCTGTGCTCAGATTTAACATCCAATTTGAAGAGTTGATTGTAGAAATAGATTATGTCTCTTATACTTAATCAAAACAAACAAGCTTAAAAACAGAATATGTTCCTCCAGATGAATCCAAATGGAGATGTGCTCCTTTGTAGGTAGAAAAACATTCTGATAGCTGTATCATACAGAAGGAAAGAAAGCTTCATAGAATTTGGGTCGCCCTAGGTCTGTGCACATTGGAAGCTGGGATTTCCTCCCTCCCTGCTGTCCTACTGGAGAGCATCAGACAGAGGAGCATGTGCTCCTTACTTTCAGAAGACGACAGAGGCAGGGTTGGGAAGCTGAGATACCAAATTTCAAAGTAATTTAAAATGATTTCCATATTAAATTGAAAATACTATGGGAACGTGTAAAACTGGAATACATTTTAATTAAAAAGCGGGGACCTCAAAGGGATTCTGGGTGTTTGGGAACTCCCACCGCTGTCTGCGGAGGAAGATGTTCAGCTCTCCCTGCCCCTCTCTGCACAGTGATTTTTGTGCTTCTTCCTTCAGGCTCTCCAGTTCAGCATCCACTGATCTCAACAAAAGTGTTAGAACAAAATATATTACAGTCTCTCAAATATCAAGATTTTCAAGAGATGCAGGAACTATGGGAAAAGCAAGAACACTCCACCCAAAAGGTCTGAGCCCTTGGCTTTCGGTGGTGTTTGGGGTTTGAGCATCTCCACTGGCATCCTACAGGGAGCTGATGCTGCAGTTGAGATGGTAAGACATCACAGATGTGTTAGCAGTCACAGCTCAAGCTCCCAAAAGATGCTAAGCTCTGGGTGTGGATGCCACTTAAGCACTACACTCATGTGCTGCGCTGCCCACAAAGTATTTATTATATCCTACTGCACATCTGACATGGTGGGTTAGTCTATGAAGCTCCTACTTAGCTCCTCCCCATCCTCCAGGGCTCTCCAGACTCACAGGTACACTTCTGGCCTGGAGATGAGGTTACATTCTGCTTGAACTGATGGCTCCCACCCCTTGAGACCTCTCAATTCTTCAACATAAGTTGTTCCTAAAAAGCCTGACAGCATCTGGTAGATTCTGCATCAGCGTGTGTCGTGGGAAACTGAGGCAGGAACTCTTCCATCAGCTGTCTTACCCTCTTCCCATCATCTGAACACTCAGTGTCCCCCAACAGCTTTGGCTAAGAACTATGGGAAGCGCTCTGGATTCTTGTCCAGGAACTGGTATGGACTGATTCAGCAAAACACCTTGTTCTCACAGACAAAACATAACGTAGGACTTTTGAACGAATGCAGAAATATGGGAACATCTTGTTCTACACTGTCCAAACTCTTCCCTCACTGTGAAGTAGTGTAAGAGCCATGTGCTGCAGGTGACGAACGAGCTGTAGACCTGCACATGAATGGGTTCTCAGCGCCACACCCACTCCCCTCAAGTTGTCTTCTCTTTTCCTCTGGAAAAATCTTCTTGCCACATTCATGAATCTGTAATGACACCTTTGATGACATTTCATGAATTATTCAATGATCTGCGATCTTCCCGGTGCAGACGTCTGCTTTCTTTGCTAAACCTTTTGGAAAAAAGAACTAGAAGAAGAGGAAGAAATAGTCTCATGGGCTTGTACTATCTTGTTGCCTCGTGTATGATCAATGCCAAATTTGGCTTAGGAACGGTCCCTCACAGGTCATGATGGCCTCCTACAGGTCAGCCACACTGTCCAAACTATCCACTTGTTGGCACTGTCTTTAAGCAAGATGGACTTTCTCCAAACTTTCCTTTGAAATGTGAGAACATAAACAATCTGCTCTGTAGACTGACAGGGCCTCAAGGAGTGGTAGAGCCACGCTGTCTGCAGGGAGGAGGAAGAGGGAGAGATTTCATGTGGACAGAGCTCTAGGTCTTCAGATTGCTTGTGTGCACATCCCAATTTTATTTTTATTCAACAGATGTTTATTCAGAACCTACAATCTGCCTGGTACAGCCATAGGCGCTTATCTACACACAGTGCCACTAGGCGAGATTGTCAGTTTTGCTTGATTTGAGAGAATTAAAGTCCTTCATCTGTGAG